>NC_135754.1:16260833-16576250 GCF_041903045.1 Epinephelus lanceolatus | reverse complement strand
TTGGTGGGAGTTGCAGAGTGTTGGAGATATCGGCTGTAGAGATGTCTGTCTTCTCTTGAAAATAATGGAACTAGATGGCACTCGGCTTGTGGTGCTCAAAGTGCCAATTTTTTTTCTTCTTTTTAAATCTCAACAGCAATGTCTCTTTCTAGAAATCATGACTTGGTTACTCAAGATAATCCACAGACCTTGTTGTGAGCAGTTTCATGTAGGAACTATTTTCTTTCTACCTAACTACGACCACCAACCATATCACTGCGCAGAAGAAAGTGTGCACCATCTACTCATGGATGAGAGGCTCATGCCATGTCCTCCTCAGCTGAGCTGTAACATTAGCCATCTTAGTGGTGTAAGGTGAGCTAGCAGTACATGCATGCTTCCTTCCGTGCAGTGATACTGTTGATGGATGTAGTTCAGTAGAAAGAAAATAGTTCCTGTGTGAAATTGCTCACAAGGTCTGTGGATTATTTTGAATAACTGGGTAATGAGACGTTGCTGTTGAGTTTTTCAAATGTATTTTTTGGCGCTTTGAGTACCACAAGCCAAGTGCCGTCCAGTTCCATTATATTAAAGAAGGCAAACATCTCTACGGCTGATATCTACAACACCCAGCAACTCTGATTTCCTCTGGTACATGGGGTCTTAACATGTAAATCAATGCTGAATCACATTGGGAAGAAAAATGTTGGTGCGTTCCTCTCGATGAGCTGAAACCGTCATGTCTGTTGTACTTTTAGGTTGCACCCCAGTCAGTGATGTCACAACAGGTGTTTTGCCTTTCACACTCACTGACAGAGAAACAAAAATATGGATATGACGGCTGACTCATTTTCTCACGAACCCAACCAAAAGGCTTCTGTCATTTTCTAAACGTGTGAATTCAAAAAATGACTCAAAATAAGTTTATTTCTGAAAATGTGTCCCCTTAGGTCCAGAAATGGGATGACCAGAGAGAAGAGGGAACCTTTCCGGGAAAAATCTAAGACTGCCATCTGCAAAGCTGTCGGTCTGCAACGATGTAACCTTAACAGCTAAATGTTTGTAGACGTGGTGGGAGAGCTCGTGGCTCTGCCCTTTAACTGAATAATCATTCCTTATAAATACAGTGAAATGTACAGCAGAATCTGCATTAAAGTATCTCAGGATATATTTATGTAGCCCAGCTGTCGCCTGTTTTTTTTCTATAACTGTGAGCATAAATACTTAGATGTATGGTTTTGAGAAAAATGATGGAAGATATATTTTTAAATTTTATTCATTTCAAATAAACCTACATCAAATATACATATTTAATCAAGATTAGAAAAATAATTAAATATTTCAAAACACTACATGTCACACATACAATAATAGCCACCACCCTACGGAGCAGATATACAGAGTAATGACCATCGTTGCTGTTGGACACGCTGAAATTAAATACATAAAACTGCATTTCATATACAATTACTCCCCATTGTGAGCGAGGAGTACGAATTGGTTTATACTGGGGCTCAATGAAGCAGTAAAAACTCCTCCGAACAAAAGTATCTAACATTTTAAGATGATAACAACAGCTACTGCTGAAGAGACTTTCCCATGCAACAAGTTAGTACAGTAAATATTGAATGAATGAATAGTACAACACCGACTACTAAGTATTATAGTGAAGGTAGAATCAGATAAATCCCCTTTTTAAAGATCATTCTTCTCAATCTGAGGTAACGTTAGAGTATTTGCATATTAGAAGTTGCCTGTTACTGAATCTACTCAATCTAATCTGGTATTTTTTTTTATTTCCAACCAAATTTCTAAAACTGCTTTACTGGCTTGAGAAATGTTTGCCTCCATAAAATCTACCTTATATAGCAACTTCCATAAAGGTCACTTGGATTGCAAACAAGTTTTTTTTTTCCTACCTGATGCTAAGCAGAAAAAATATACTGACCTAATTTCGTGAAGCCCAATATGTATTGAAGATTCAAGTGTGGAGTCTGAAGCTTTGTGCAGCTTCAAATTGAAATATACAAAAGTTTGACCTCTGCGCTTTTTTCCAACTACGAGTGTAACCACGTTAGCCTTCGATGTATAAATCTTTCAAAGGTGAAAAGCTGTGGAAGCACTTCCCCAAGTAAAACCATTCGGCTTTGAAATATATCAGCCAACAGATAGAAATCATTAACAGATATAAATTAGTGTCTGCATAGCATAACGATCGGTTGGTGTACTGGTGGTAGTGTTAGTCAGCTCTCAGACCCATTAGGCAAAGAGCTGATCATCTAGGCTCATCAGTGGATACAATTCATTAATAATATCTGTAGCGTTGGCCACATCCTGATGTGAGAGTGTATTCATGTGGCCTTGGAGCTTTTTTTTTTTTTTTTTTTTTAAGTATTTACAAGCCACAAGCAGCATTTAAATATGCAGCACAAAAGTCACAAGTAGCAGCCACAGATATAGTGTTTAGTACTAGGCACAATAATAGGGCTGATAAAATGCAGCCTCACAGGTTTATCCTGGCACTGTGGGAGGGACAACCGGGGCAACCGTACAGTACCTGTTCAGGATAACGTGTGTCTGGGTGGGGAGAAGGGAGTGATCCAACCATAAAGTGGAGTCCTGTGTGTGTGTGTGTGTGTGTGTGTGTGTGTTTGTAAAGCCATTCTTAACTGTGCAAGCTCCGTTCTCTTCACTGTGGACCATGTGAGCCGCTGTTACACACCACGGCTGCTTTGGGTCTTAATGTGAGGGAGGTTTTCAAAAGTCACCCACCAAAAAGTGGGTTTTTAAAGTCAGACACAGTTCCTTCTTTTCACTGGATCCACATCTGTCTGTTCATCTGTCATCGTCTGTCTGTCAGTATCTCCTCTTCCCATGTTTCCCGCCATCAGTCATGCAGGTTTTAGGCCGAAGAGCTGCATTGATGAAGAACAAATAAGCTTTAAATTACTGTAAGAATGAGGGGGTTTTTACACTTGGACTCTGAGCGGTGACTCAGCATTTTTTGCACATATGGGAACACTCCAAGAGAACTCAGACCCCTCTGAGTATGGTTTACTTCAAGTCCACGGTGCGGTTCACTTAACGTGTTGCTCTGTGAACACAAAGTGCTCCAGGTATTTAGCCCTCTAGATCACATGCGATAGCACTGGGATGCCTGAAAAGACAAACGAAGCCACGTTGACCTATAACGCTTACAAGGACGCAGGATGAGGAGTTGTTTGGTCTACAGAAGATACTGCACATCTCCAAATGTGGAATGTAGGACACATTGAACAGCATCAGTCTACAGCACGGAAACGCTAAGGGTTTCCTCCAATTTTAAATGAATCTGAAAGTGAGGGGCTTCATAACGACATTGCAGTGGCAAAGACAAACAACAAAACTACATCAATATATATTATACATAGGCTATAGTGTGAACAGAAAGAGGACTGAGGCCCCACCAGAGCTGAAGTTGACCAGAAAGAGAAGTGAGTCCTCTTTAAAATGAAGTGACAATGTGAACACAAAAAGTCCCTTTACTGTCGATCCACTTTTTGGTGCACTTTAAGAGGACCAAGTTTGGTTTGTTTTAAAAGGACTATATGTGAAAACACCCTTAAACGAACCAAACTCAGTCCTCTTTAAGTGGAGCAACAGAGAGGGACTTTTGCTCTGACGGGGCCTCACCCTTCTTTCTGTTCATACTTCACTTTCAATAAAAGTTTAATTACCAGTGTTGGGGGTAACGCCTTACAGTAACACATTACGTTGTAGCAGTAATGAAGTGATATAACGTCTTAACAACAGGATTTCAGGTAGTATTATTATATTTAAAATGTCACAGAATGCGTTACCACCTGAAACAAGCTATTGGTTTTTTTTTTCATTCATCCACACTGCTCCACTTCTGCCAGTGCGAAAAATATCCCCTGAAGGTTATTGTGTCCTGTCATGTCATTACAGACTTAATTCCAGAGGGGTGCAGGTGATCAGTACGTCTGAGTCATGCCGTACTGTGCGCAACAGTGTTTTAATTCATACATCTATGGAATCTAAAACGTATCCTGTTTTGCTTTTGCATCCTAAGGCTGCTCAAAAGCAGCAGGGAAAATAAGCTGGCCTCCAGTTTGTTTTTTCCTCGTCAGGTGATCAAAACACCTGGGTGATGCAACCCAATGTGCCTCAGCATGCTGGATGTTTTTCCATCCACATTCCCTGTGCACACCCTCCTGCTCTTGTGCATAACTCTCTCTGGTGCTGCTGTAGCTGACTGGCACACCAGGAACCAACAGCTGTATTAATATGTACTCGTCACAGTGACTTACTCTCGCGCCAATCCATTTGATGTCCTAACCTCAGCATTTGTCTCTTGTGTTTCATATTACAGGCCTACAAATATTAATCCATATCTCATAATAGATCAGACTTTGATCCTCTGCCTGTCCATCTCAGTGACCAAGGGTATCCGTTTATTTAAAAGGGTCTGGGCAATTGTTCTATATCATCGTACTATTATTAATATAAGCAGGTGATTTTAATACAAAGTGGAAAACTGAAGCGTTTCTCTGCATTTAAGTGACAGTTCCAGTTTGATTCGTTTTTCGTTCCATATCTGAAGAAGAGCAGTAGTTTCTTTGACCACCTCCCAAGGAGGTCTGAGTATGGAGGAGGTCTGAGTACGGTTCGTTTCAGAGGGCTCTGAGTTCTTCTGGTTCGTCCACACATGCACAAAAAAAACAAAGCTGACTCATTGCTCTGACTTTGTTTAGAGCGTTAAAGGGGACCAAGTGTGAAAACACCCATATATTAAAATCTGACTCATTCATTTTACTGATAGATGATTCCCATATTTATGTGCGCATACTTCCAAGTCCAGTAGTTTCCCCGACTCACCTGGATCTGCTGTCTGCTTCTTCTTGTTGTGATGGACTATCTGATTCTCATTGGTCATCTTCACATCCTGGTCCTCCACATAATTACTGCAACACAGTGAGAAAATGAACACAGCAGATACGTGTGAGCAAATGGGCTATGCTTGTAATAAACTGGGAACAGGGAACGACACAAAATGGAGGGCTGACTGATAACAAAGCTTGAAGCCGGCAGGTCCAGGCCTTGAGACCAAAAATGGAGCTGGAGATGTGACGATGGGAAGAAAAAGGGAGAGAAGGGGCATCACAAGTCAAGCGTGTGGTAAGGAGGGTGTGGAATGGCTGGGGGACATTTGAGGGCACTGGAGGAATCTTCAATAACAGAGATCGACCACAGGGAGGTGCTGACACAGGGCTTTTCACAGGCTCTGTTACTCACTGTTGGTGGTGTCTGCTGCCACGGGGGCTGAAGTGGAGAAGAGCACATCTCTGTTCAAAACAACTCACCACCTGGGTTGAATCTAACCTTCTTTGTCAGTCCATTAGTCTCTGTTTTAGAATTTAGGTTGAAAATCAAATGGCTTTGAATCTATTCACAGGTAATAACTCATCTGATTATGACTATTTGATGCTGAACTTTACATTCAATTTGCAAAATTTAGGTAAACAATGTGCAACATAACTGAAAGGTGACGTGTATGACACTTTTTTGATAAAGCTGCAGATACTTTTTTTGTTGTTGTACACCCTAGCATTAATTTTGTTAACCAAAGATATGAATAATATGATTGCCAACGACGAGTGAGACAAGACAATAATGAAACAGCAAAGATGTTATTAAACACTAACTGTGACTACGTCAGCATGCAATATTGTGGATGAAAAAGACGAGACTAAAATGGCATTTAAATGAAAAAATAAAATCTCCCTTTATTTTCGTTGACAAAAAAAGGGAAGATGAAATATTTTAGACTGTTTTCTTTTGCAATGCAGCAGTTCTCCTTTCTGTACCACACACACCAGTTTCTTGTCCTTTGCTATGTGCCATATAAGGACTTCACAAAGGACTCGGAGGAACTTACCTACTTAAATTCAAGTTAATAAACAGGGCTTGAGATAAAAAAACAAGGTGATTGGGTGATTTGGGCCTATTATTGTTACAATGAGGCTAAGAAAAAAATGCATTGCTTTATTCCAAGTATGGATGTATTCCTTAAATTGATACCCTCAGACCTGAATGTAAAAATCTAAAAAATCCAACACAATCTGAAGACTGAAAAAGACTAAAACGTCAACAGTTTTCTTTGACTAAAAATACATTAAAATATTTATGGTTGTCTTTGACTAAGGCCGAGTCTACACGTACATGGATACTTTTTGAAAGTGGATTTTTTCGTCCTTTGTTCTTTGAAAAAATCCTGTCCACATAAGCACTGACATAGGAAAATCTCTTTCCAAATGAAAACGCAAAATTAAAGCGCTTTCCAGAGCATGCCAAACCAACAGGCAGTGATAAAACCTTAACCCTAAAGCCAAGTTTAGAAGAAGAAAATAGTGGTGATCAGAACCCAGACAAAAAGGCTATTAGCAGAAGGATAACTAAGGTAGTGACCTCTGTCGAGCATTCTGACACCTTTGGTCTTCAATATAGTGGAAGAGTAACTGTACATTTATATGTAAACATGTAATAAGTCTCATTTTAAAAGTTTCATTTTCAGTGACCTAAACTGCAGTCTGCATGTGGATAAAAGACCCAAACATAATTTAGTCTACATTTTCAACTCAAACTTGACTAAAAGAAAACAGGATGAGGTTAACTAAATATGCTAAAATCCAACAGGACTAAGACTAAGAAAATGTTGACAAATTAACACTAGTACAACCAATCAGCCATGAAACCAAGTAGTCAGTCATATATCTGCAAGGTACCTGATGACGGTGTTCCTCTCACGGTGTGCGATGTAGGCATTGTCTGTGAACAGGATGGTGTGGTAGGGCACCACTGGGTCACAGGTAGGCAGAATGCCTCGTGCCACATGGCTTACACTGTCCAAGATGCCGTTATACACCAGGAGGTCGTCCACCAGCAGCTGTGCACACACAGAGACATGCAGATTTCTGCTTGATGTCCAAGTGTAAAGAAAAAGCGACAGCCCAGCCCACAGCAGACAGAGGCTTACCCCAAACTCCTTCACTCCTCTTTGTGGTGTCTTTGAGTAGTTCCACAATTTGATCATGGACACCGTCATTGGCTGATCGAAGATGATATACACACGGTTCACCTGTGAAGAAACAAGCGATGCACTTACACACGTGCTGAAAAGACTCTCCTTTGAGTGTGAATGCGCTTTCTTTCAGAGCCTCACCAGACCAGGCAGCACCGGGGCTAACCACATATGTCCTCCATCGTGGGTACTGTTGAATCCATCTATTAATTTGTCTGGAGTCCTCACATCACCGCTCACATTGTCCAGTACATTCACACTGTCTGGAAAAGCAGCAATGTCTGGTGGACATAATGTTGAGGTCCAGACACAAATTTAATACTCCTTCAACAGCTGGTATTAATTTACTGCCTTAAGCCCTGATCAGACAGAGTGGGTCTTAAAGCTTGCTGCGTCATTTTTAAATTGTTGCCAGGCAACCAAATCACCTGTCCTTATCTATCCTCATCTTATACTGCTATTTTGCTGTGAAGTAAACTCACAGATCTGTCTGGCGCTAGGCAGTTGCTCTGGCTCTGAATGAGGGCGAGAGGGAGAAGGGGAAATCACATGGAATCCCACCGGCTGAATGATGGTTGGTTCAAAGCTAAGTGAAGGATGAGTCAGGGACAGTTTGACAACCTGCTGTCAATCATCAAGCCTAAGTATGGTTGGTATAATGTAAAATGAAAATAGTCAAGGCTACAATTTGTTCCAATATGTCTTATAGCTTGCAACAGTATGCTGCACTTGTTGTCATCGCCACTACAGAAGGCCTGCCTCTCAATTCAAAACGCCGTCAACTTTTTCAACTCGAGGCTTTCAGGGTGCTCCTGCAAAAACGCAAGGTGCAAAGAGAGGAAAAATGTGAGGTGCTCAGCAACGCAAGAGGAGCGAGCTTAACACTTCAATCTCATTGAAAACAATTAGGAAAAGCCGCCGCAGTCTGCTAAAGACGTGCTCTGTCTGATGGGCCAAAGTCAGTTGTTAACTGTATGAGTCCTCTCTGAATCTAATCGAAGCAACACCGATTACGTAGCAGTTTTTAAACTGATTTTAAAATAAGTCTCAGTTTCTGTCCCACATTATCTGAGGTAAAGCCGAATCTCCAACACATACATGATGCAAACTGTGCGGTGATTATCTTTGCTAATCCAAGATTACAATGAGATATAAAGTTGTCACACCTGGAGAAGGACAGATGTTAACTGATACCCTTAATGATGAATAAGCCATTCCATTTTGAATAAGCCCTACCAGTGAGCCAGTATGCACAATACCAGAGCCTGGATTTGGCTTAACGAAGTAGAGTGCAGCCCTTGTAAATGGTATTGCTTACACCTGTGCTCTTCCTGCAGTGACACATTGAAATGTCTGCTGGGAAGAAATGTAGAGTGAATGTAAGGTGCTAGCAGAAATAAACATACATTTTTACGGGAATTTATAAAATTTTGGTGGCACTTACATGACATGAAAAGAAATTTGTAACTTAACTTGTATCAGAATTTCTACAAAAGTATAAATTAGCTACCACCTGACACCAGAGCACAGTGATCTCATGGTATCAGGGTAATATTCATACCTCTAGATGAGAGAATATTCATAAAAGTGTGATTTTAAGCTTTTAGCTATCTAAATTCAAAGGTTACGAATTTACACCACAAATTCTTAACTTTGAAAGTTTATATGGATAAATTCTAGATGGTGAAGAGAATCTAGCTTTGTGAATATAGACGCAAGAAGGCTGATGTATGAACTCATAAGAAAGGATACTGTTGTCACTGAGACTGATCTTCTCATGGTTCTGGTCATAAAATTCGAGGCCGTTGAGGCCGATGTAATACGGGTCTCCCCAGGTTGTTAACAGCTGCAGCTGAAAGATGACTGACAGGTGAAGGTCAAGGAATATATAACATGAAACCCCACGTACAGCACATATCAGACCTGGGCTGTGTCCAAGTCATTCCCTGTTTACTATAATGTCCACGTATTTATGCTCCACTGTTTTATTTGTGTCTGAATTCTTAGTTTGAACTTCATCTCCCTCAAAAATGTAAGTAAGTGGCAAATAAAGTAGTGTAAATGAAAGGGTACAATGCTTTGATGATGATTAATAAGTGTCAGATATCCCACTTTACTGCTCAGTATAGAATAAATTAACAAGTGTTTATTAAACAGGAAGATTTGAATAAGTGAGCGACGGATTGATTTTGGACACAGCCAAACAAACATCAGAACAGATCGTCCATTTGCTATGAATTAATGATGGCACACAGGCTGCCCCACTCTACCTTTTGAGAGAGTAAAAAATAATAATCATTAAAGCAGCACTGGGCTGTTAGCCAGCTGTGACTGTTACACAAAACATGGCTGCATATATGCAAATATCAAAATATCAACCCCATCTGTTACTGGTTTGAACTGACACTTCATCGACCAAACAATTAATCAGTGCATTCATCAATAATGAAGATTTGTAGCAGCCCTAATGCAGGTTGATTAATACTGCCTGAACACACAACTCCAGTCTGTTCACTTGCATATGAACAGTCTGGACAGTGAGTCAGATTTGACAGTAAACACAAAGCATGTCAGGATACAGCCACTAGGCATGATGGGAGCTTCATAGTCCATGCTGGCCTGTTCTTGTTTCTTGGAGCTCCCTCTAAATCACAGGCAAAAACATTATATATTAGGAAAAGCAGTTTTTAAACTTTGGCATGAAAATACCAGTACATGCAAATTAAAATCACAACTCCTACTTCTCCTCTGCACTCTTGTTGTCAGTGGGCGTCTGGAGGAAGTCTATGAAGAGGAGTTCCTGGGCAAAGTCAAAGTGACAGTTGCCTGGTCCTTTCCTGATCAGGAATCCCTCCGGTGGGGAGATGGCGACGTCATCCATGAACACATGGATCACCTTCACCTGAACCAAAGATGTGGAAATTGTTTTTGTTAAATGTAAAAACTTATAACTAATCCATGTACTCTGCTCCTTCACAGTAAACACTGTTAAAGCCTGAGAGAGAAGTTTCTCACCCCTCTGTACGAGTCCTCAGGGGACTTGTTGTAGTTCCAGATTCGGAGTCCAGCGATGGTCTGGGCCTTGTCGAACGTCACGTTCAAGGTGTGAGGATCTCCATAGGAGAAAGGTATCAGCCACATGTGCTGGTCATCAGTGGTAATGTTGTTGCCATTTATAAGCCTGGGCAACAAAAACAGATACTTGAAGACTCCACCAACCATAACAATGATCTGATCTAATGCCACATTTTCACCCCATTCCTCTGTTTTGTTGCTGATGCAAGAATTCAGTGAGTGATGTCGGGGGGGTAGAATCTGCAGTGGAAAACCAAATTTAAGAAAGGACCTGGTACCTAAAGTGTGTCAAGTCGAGTTAAGCACAACCATCCAGTGGAAATGAGGCCTAAAATTCTAGATTTTTCTTGAGAGCAGTGTAGGAGAAGTAAAAGCCTGTGTCCTCATAGCATTTTTTCCTCAGCGCTGGCGTCTTTTTTCAGTTGTTCCCAATGAAGAGAGAGCGTATCCCGCTACATGTGGCCAGCTAGAGAAAAAGTGCTGTGCCCAGCAACTACACCACCTTTTTTGTGCAGCCACTGCCAGTTCTTTTAGTTAAAAATCTCTGAACTTTTCAGAAAGGCACCGGTGACATCACTGCCACTTCTTTAACTCTGCTACTGTCTCCTGTCACAGCAGAGACAGAAAAGCTCATTTTGTGGCTGCAGGTCGGCAGGCGCACAGTGGATGTTCCTGATGAGTGTTATGCTTTCATCACTGTTTTTGACCATGTAGTCAACCCTCTGCTAATGTAGCGTTACGATCTCACTAATGTTAATGTCAAGATATTGTTGTCATAGAGAGAAACCCACACGCATGTCATCATTAACTTTTTTTATAAAGTGCTGGGACGAAGCACTTCCCAGCACCCTGCCACGGTATTTCTGCTGAAGAAAAATGCTGTGTGGACACAGAAACTCAGGGTGTAAAGCGTAAAATATGATGTGGAAATGTATATGCAGAAAGTAGACACATCATACGGTGTCAGACATACTTATCAAGCGTACGCAGGTCGTATTCGTACTCAGGCAGGTCGTTGAGGTCCGCGGGTGAAGCAGCCATCATACTGAGGTCTAAAGGTAAACTCTCTCCATCCTTCCCCACCACCTCCAATCCTGTCAGGCCCATGTAGTGCAAGTCCCCCCAAGTCAACACCAGCTCTAGTCTAAGGCCTGGAGAGCAGGGAGACAGTTACTGTAAGTATCCAAACAGCAAAAAGATACCTAATCATGTGATGACAAGATGCTGATCATCTACTTACACTTTCCAGTGTACATCCCAGGAATATGCTCCATGTTCTCCTCAGACTGGCTCACAGTGGGGTTGAGGTGAAGTTTCAACTGAGACAACACATTAAAAGCATAATTGTGTTACTGTTGCTGGTGTGATACCTAATTTACACGTGGTGCCCGTTATATTGTCAACAAAGTGGGAATGCTGAACACTACTGGCTGCTACACAATGTTTGTCTTTGTTTATTTATCACAGTCACAGCTGAGAATAAGGTGCCCAATTTTACAAGCATTTGACTTCAACATTTAGCACCACCGAAGTTGATAAAAAAAGCACACTTCTTCTATGACAACCTGTATCCACAGAACTGTACTTACGTTGAGGTCTTCCTCTCGGAAGCCAGCCTGTGTGAAGGGTCTTTCCTCTCCCTCTCCATCAGCGGTGCGTGGTCTTTGCAACTCCTCCTCAGCCACCAGGCTCTCGGGACCCTCACCTTCACTGAGGAAGGTTTCATCATAACGAGACATGGCCTCCAGGATCTCATCATCAGTGGTGAACAGGATAGTGTCACCAAATTGGTCCAAATCTGAAGAGACAGCGAGGGAGAAAAAAAAGGAAAAGTTGATCAAAAGTAAGACATAAATCAGCATAAAGTCTTGTGACGCTGTTCTGTTCAGCTACCTCCTGACAGAGTCCCAGAGGCTTTGGCAATCTCGCCCCTGAAGATGCATCTTCCATCAAGCAGCATTTCCACCTCCTTCACCCCTCGGAAGGAGTGAATGCGTGACTTGTTGTAGTTCCACACACGGATCATGGCCACCTGGTTAGGAGCTCCAAAGTCCAGGAAGATGGTGTGGTTACGACCTGGGGTGAATGGTGCTAGCCAAAGATGCATGTCATCCTGGGTACGATTAACGCCATCGATCAAGTTAGTGACCACGCGTGGATCTTTGCCGTATGCAGGGAGAATGTTGATGTCTGGAGGGTCGGCACGGATGTGAGCAGGTCGTAGGGGTTCTCCACTGGAGCTGAACACCTCAAGGCCGTTGAGGCCGACATAGTGGCGATCACCCCAGGTGGACAGGATGTTGATGATCAGCCTTTGGCCCTGCGGCAGCACGGGGATCTCAAATTCGTCCTCCCGCTCCGTAGATGGATCATCATCAGGGCCTTCACATAGTGCACCCTGAGTGGTGAAGGAGGAATGGGGGCTCCTGGGTGCTGTGGAGGGATTGACTGGGACTGAGGGTGGACCACGGCCCTGGCGCTGGAGGAACTCATCAAAGATGTCACCTTCGAAGCCCATGTTGGAGATGCGTCCACGTTGGCATTGGTTGAACTTCGTGAGAGAGTCCCAGGACTCCCTGAGGGTGTCATCCTGTTGGCTGTGCAGCTGCGCCATAGAGCTGCACTGCCTCCTGCTCATGTTCACCAATGACATTGGCTCCTCTGGAAAGTACACAAGGATTACATATTAATCGATAACAAGCCACAAGAAGTAAGATAATCATACCATACACTAAACATCTCATCTGATCCAGATATAAATTTAACAAGAAAAGCGCACTCGGTAGAGCGCAGATCTCTGCCAGGTGTGTCTGGTGGGGGGAACAGTCTGTGTGTCCAGTGTGTATTCATTATAGTATTGAAACAAAGAAGAGTTGAATCTCATTCAGTGGTACCTCCCAGCTTCCCTACAGTCAAGATAGCATCTTAAATAACAAATAACTGTGACTTATTCATCTCATATTGCTTTGGTGAATCATAACCTGCAGGGTATGAAATTAATCTACAGGTGCTCTAGTTCCAAATGAGATCTAATTATTCTATGAATGTCTGCTTTTGAGCCTTGAAAAATGCCAAAATGTGGTCTGCAATAGAGTAGGTAAGGCGTGTTTAAAGCCTAGCTGATAACTGGAAATGCCTTTTTCTATGTGATTTTTGTTGATCACTTGCAGCCTGTACCACTCAGTTAAGAGGAGTGAGGAGCCAGCAGTCAGTCATTGTATAAAATAGAGCGGTCAGTAAAACAGTTTTTTTGAAACCACAAGAGATCCTTCAGCATGTAGTCTTAAATGTGCACAAAAAATATTAAGTTGATAGGTCCAGTAGTATGTGAGATTAGCTGTGGAAAGACAGACAGATGTACACACAGAGTTTTCTTCAAATTTCAATGAAAACGTTTTTTGATCAGTTAAAGAATTAAAAGATGACAAACGTAAATCAGCAGCAGAAAGTATGACTCATTAAACAGCACAAAGGCCAGGACAATAAGCATGGCTTCTACGGAAGGTGCAGTGTAAAAGCTTTCATTTTTCAACTAGTCCAATCACAGGTATCACAAAGTGTTGCATCCAAATTTCTCCAAATGCATGCTCTATGACAGGGGCGTAAAATATATGGCTCATGGGCCAGAACAGGCCCACCAAAGGGTCCAATCTGGCCTGCTGGATGACTCTGCACAACTAATATTGATGCACTTGTGAGGGCAAAGATTGCCAAGTTTCAGGAGCAAGTTACACAGTAAGTCATGTCAAATGCTGCTTCAGATACTTTTCACCCTGACCAGAATACAGTTCTCTAAAAAATACATATTGTGGTCATATTTCTATCTTAACATAGTACTGGTAGAAGCCTATTGCTAAGGCACTGTCAAAATGTTTGATTTGTAAATGGTCTGTAAGGCAGGGAATAAGTTGACCTGCTTTCTCAGTAGCTTTCACTTTACTTTGGTGTTGTGATGCCAGCATTACTACACAGACGTGGAAATGTACGCACATGAGAGTAGAAGACTCACTGAATGTGGAAAAACAGACATTGTCGAAACTGCACTTATTTTTGTTAAGATGCCCCAGGCTGTTCATCATCTGATTTGTAAATGGATGAATGCTTTCAGAATGTACTTGTGCTTCTTTACAGTAAAAGAAAGGGAGACATTTGGAGCTGTTGTTATTTATCGCCTATTCTGCAATGGTTTTACAGGTCCGGCCCAATTGAGATCAAATTGGCCTGTATGTTGCCCATGAACTAAGATGAGTTTGACACCCCTGCTCTTTGTGAAGACTGTCGCAAAACAAATTAACATCTAAAAATGACTTAACAAGGAACACATTAAATAGGGAGCCAGTGATGAGGCAGAGGAACACGATGCTGATAGTACAGCACTGAAGAAAAATAAACAATGAATAAAAAATGCAAAACCTTTAGCTAATGGTTATTTGGGTGCGCAATACCCAACATAATGTTTGATTAGTTTTTCTTATTATTCTTTGTTTGGGATTAATAAATAGATTTAAATAATAAATAAACTGTCATTTTAAACAATTATTAATATGAATGCAGATATGTGATAACTTCCAAGCAACCAAATTGTTATCAATAGGTGAACTGCAGCACAAAGTAAAGCACAAGGGTGAAATAATCACATATAAAGGTGTCCCTTTATGTTTATCATATCTTTAAACATTCCTACCTGTGTTTGACAGCACAGCAGCTCTGAGTTGCTGCTCCTCTTTCTGCCTGGCAGTGACAGCAGTGTTTCGAAATGAGCTCCTGCGTCCACTGATGGGCCGGTCTGACTTTTGCTCGGTGAGCTCCTCCAGCAGGTCGCAGCTCAGGTCCAAAGAATCTGCCTTCCACTGACTCCCGTTCACTGTCCTCTCCATCCCCCGACACACTCGGCCTGGGTTACATGGCAGCTCCGGGAGCATTGAAGAGGATGAGGCTGATGGAGATCTGGGCTCTGCAGAGTGCTGAGGCACCAGCCAGCGGGGCCTCTCCCTGATGGCCTCGCAGCCCTCTGGAGCTCCCCTGCTCAGCGGCTGCAGCCACTGGGGGGCCACGCGAGAGGAGGACGGCTGGGTTGTGACCGTCTGCTCCGTGGGTGCAGGCTGCTCCACCTGCTGCCTGAGAGAGAGGGGCTCCTCTGAGGAAGACAGGTCGAAAGAGTTTCTTTGTGTGGAGGAGCGACGGGCAGAGGATGAAACCCCCACTGATGATGGAGTGATGGGTGGTAGCAGTGTGTGCGCTTTCTCCTGCATGTCTATCATAGCCTGGCCTGCATCTGATGGCTGCGGATTCCAACTGTGGTGGTGCTGGGTGCTGCCGCCCTCCACACCCTTCCTGTCCTCATGGCGCTGGGGGCTGACACCCCGTAGATTGTGTCCTGAAGACACAGGGCTGGAAAACAAGGAGTCTGACACCTGGAAATCCTGGAGGTCGATCGCGGTGCTGTAGTCAAAGACCTGGTTGCCGCAGCCCTTCTCCAGCTCACCCTCAAACACCAATGTGCTGTTAAGGTACAGCTTTATATGCCGTGCACCAATGTCAAGATCCTAAAAAAAAGAAACAGAACTTCAGTTTACCTGAATATACACTCAGGTTCTACTGTTAATATACCAAATGACTTTTGGCAAAATACTAACACATTAAAACTTGAGGATTTGGGTTCAAAATGTATGACAGGACAGTATTGAGCATTTCATATTATATAATATTTTGAGAGCATTTCAATTATAATTTAAGCAAAACAATGCAACCTGAAAATCTAAAAGCCTAAAACCTCCAAAAGTATAGCACTTGAGAAATTCTGTACATTCACTATTTATTCATGTACCTCTATCTCATATGCAGAGTAGAAGCTCTCCAAGCTAGCAGTAATTAGCACTCTCACAGATACAAAGTCATGGCTGCCATGAAGAAATGGCTAAAGCCCAACTAAAATCTGTTTGATCCCCTCGACAGTAAACTACTACAAACCCTGGCTGACCTACAATCTACTCCCCACCGGCAGCTCCTTACCTTCCAAGTTCAAGACATCAAGTAACTCTAGATAGTTGTAGTAGCACAGAGAGAGATACGATGGGGTCTTTATACCCCTCTATGAACAGCAGTGAGGATGAGAGGCAGAAGCCCACGTTTCCACTAACACTAATCCTCTGGGGCTAATCTCTCACTGTTCCACATTTGGACAGTCTGACTGGCAGCTCGGCCAGCCAATGCTAGAAGATTACCACTCCGCTGACGTAACCACGCCGATACAGTCGCCCGTATTACAGTGACAACACACAAGCGTGTTAGACTTATGAGCTCCGGTGCTTCAGACAGCGGAATGAATAATCTCTGAACTCAAGAGGGGGATAAATCAAAAGATTTGTGTAGCGGATTGCACTTGTGTTGAACAAATGTTATCTAACAATTCCACTTCTTATAAACTGTCATGACACATGAGCAAAAATAAAAAGCACATACATTGAGGCTTCTGTTGTAGTTCCATATTTTGATGCGAGATATTCCAAAGTCTGGGGAGCGCTCCGTGTTTCTGATGATGAAGTAGAGCTGGATGGGAGGGTGGAATGGACACGTCCACATGTGACGCTCTTTGGTGGTCTGTCAACCGGAGAGAAAAGACAAAAATCAGCAAATACTTTGTCCATGTAAAATAGTGAGGATAATTCACCCATGTCTAGAGTGACCTTAAAATATACTATGCAGGATTTACCTAAAAAAATGTACAGACTCTTACAGAAGTAATCCCTCTGAATCATCACTTGTGACCCACTAGAACTGTGTGGCAGTGTAACTTTTTATGGCTTGCCTGGGCAGGACTTTTACAGGTATTTGCAGCTCTGTGATTATTTCTGTAAAAAGGTAAAAGGTACTAATCCAAGGGAACCACCAACGGTCATTCATGTATTTATTGATTGATAACTGAGGAAGTAATAAAGGTTTAATCAGCAAGTTATACCATGGCATCTCATCACTCAATAGGACACTACAGACTGTGTGAAACAACGAAGGGAAAAAGAGCTGGGCATTGAAATGACTGAGGACATGTGGCTGAATGCCTGAGAAATACAGTCAACCTCCACTAACTCCCGGACCTGGAGAGACTTCCGCTGGAAAAACCTGATTTGCTTTTTCATCACGCCCAAACAGAAGTCTAAACAAACTAGCACCCAGCTATGCTGCTGGAGGGAATGTGGAGAGATCATGGTTGACCATGCCCATATTTTCTGGTCTTGTCCTTTTATTCAGACTTTCTGGAAGCAAGTAGCAACAATTCATAAAAAGGCCATAAAAAGGCAAGCCCACTGCTAACCTCTTTATTAATATTGTTAAACACTAAAACCTTCTGGAACAGATGACATACTCTATACGACTTCAGAAATAATTCTGAGAAAAAAGGGAGAGAAAATGGTGTGCCTATTTAGCCAATGAGACAGATGTTACATGATTATTGTATGTATCATATATGAAACCTTACTTTAAATTAGGAAAATTAGTCTTGACTCTGTAAACATGACCCATGACCTCATATCTGTCTTTTTTTCTGTGCACTGTTTTTCTTTTTTCTTTTCCTTCTTTCCTAAATGTGAAATGTTCATAAATAAAAAGTATATATGAAAAAAAAAAGATGGCTAGTGTTAGTCTGAAAGAAAAAAATAGAGAGATACAGCCATGCATGTTCGAGCCTTTGTCAAATCCAGACTCAGATGAGACTCAGAAATTCGGCAACTAGCAAACATATCAGAATGGCAAGTATAGTTAGCATCCTTTATTAGTTTATGTTGTTTGTGAGCTTGTTAGCTTGTAACTGGCAGTGGTTGACATAGCATTAATGGTTGTGAAACTCACAATAATATCTGCTACGATGGTTTCAGATTTTTTTGCCAGTGTTGTGTTAAAGTCTGTTTCCCTGTCGATATGTGTTCCCCATGTTAGACAGCGACTGGCTTTCAAATTTTCGATGTACCAAACTAGCTTGCCCGTGGTACCTTTGAATCTCGGATTTAAGGGAACTGCACAGACATCTCCCCCTCAGTAGAGGAATGTGAAGACACCTCTCTCCTTACAAACTTTGCACAGATACAAGTCAGTACAATTTTAATTCAACATTTTAAGGGACATATACATTAGTAAAACACATTTTAAAGTGGAGGGGGGCTTAGGTATTCAAGCTTCAGAGCCTTGATACTTTGCATGCTTTTTACTGTCACGGCCTACTAGGACAATAAAATAGAACAGAGCCATAAATAATGTGTGTGCTTCTCCTGCTATGAAAAGTAAAGACATCTGCTGTGGAAAAGGGTTGACTGTACTTTTAATTCCACCCAAAGGTAATTTGCAGCTGTGATAACGATTAAAAAAATGACCAGAGCCTCACCTTCACCTTTCCGTTGACAAGTGCCCCCAGATTCCCGGGGTAGTCAGCGTTCCTGATGTCCAGGTCATGAGGAGACACGTACAGCTTCTTGTTTCTAAGGCAGAAGAACTGCAACTCAGTCAGCCCGACCTGCAAAGCGTTCCCCCAGTTTGACAGGATCTCCATGGTAACATACAATGCAGGGGTGACCTCTGCCGAGGACAGCCTTCTCTGCAATGAAAGCACAGAACATTTCGCAAGCGCTTCGGTACACTTATGTCTCTATCACACCCAGCAGCATTGGGATTATTCATTCTGAACTGTGAGACAGTGTGACTGACTCACCGGCTGTTTGCTGTAGTCTGTTTTGACACTTTGAGGAATGTTGTAGCTGGGTCCTGCTTCAAGTTTCTCCAAGGCTTTCAGCAGTTTGTGTTGTTGCCTGAACAGAAGGATGACATCCTCAGCACTGCTGCTTAGGCTAAGGTGCCTGTCCTCCATATTAATGGTGAGGAATGGCTGAGCGCTGTGGTGTCTATGCCAATAAATAACTCCTCAAGGTCAGAGGGTGTACACACCATAAATTTCTATTTGTATTAGTTTCTACAGAACACCATAATGTTTGTTCTAACACTAAAGGATGTACATGATTACCATGAGTACTCTGTGTCCTTATATCCCTCATAATGTGTACAAAGTATCTGTGTATCTAGGTGCCATATTCTATGAGCATACCCAGGGCCCATAAGCGTGATTCTTTGCATGGCCACAGTGACACCGTTCTCATCCTTGTCGTGGCTGTTGTGGCGCACTAAGCCATTCATCACCTGGTGTCCCCTGCCCTGGATGAAGAGGAAGCAAGATAGAAGAGTCAGAGGTACATAAGCTTTAAGGGCAAAGTTTACATGTAAGCAAACCCCAGAAGAGCTTTCACTGTATTAAAATCACACGCAGTACATGTTCACAATGAAAAATATCAGGTCATAATAGTGTTGATAGTCTAGATCAGCATAACTAGAATTACAGCCTCACCATTGTATGCCTCCGTGAACCACTCACATTGCACTTAAGAGTTTATATCTATGTCTGTGGAAACATAAATGCTTCACACACATCTCCCCCTCAAGGTGGGTACCCAAGATTAGAGTGACCAATATCTGACCTCTTCCGTCCCTGAGTTATGACGTTGAATAATTGCAAGAAAAGTGTTTTTGCATAACATTATGATGTCACAGTGAAGCTAACCTTTGTCCTTTTGGATATATAACGTCATTATTTCATTTTTATATTCTATTAGTGTGTCAAATTTTGTCATAATTAGCGCATTAATTCGAGTTATTCATGTTTCGTAAGGTCACAGTGACCTTGACCTTCGATCTTTGACCATCAAATTCTATTCAGTTTATTGTTGAGTCCAAGTGGACATTTGTACCAAATCTGAGAGACTCCCTCAAAGCTCTCCCTCAGATATTGCGTTTATGAGAATAAAACGGATGGGAGGTCATACTGACCTTGACCTTTGACCACTAAAATGTAATCAGTTTATCATTAAATGCAAATGAACGTTTGTGCCAAGTTTGAAAAAATTCCCTTAAGGTGTTCTTGAAATATCGCATTCACAAGAGTGGGGCAGATGGATAGACGGATGGACAGGCAGACAATCCAAAAACATAATGCCTCTCGTCATGGCTATGGCCTGTGTGGACGCATGAAACAACTCTTAACAGTAAAAGAAAAGGTGGCCTAAATAGAGTAGAGGTAGGACAGACTGACCGTGTTTCGGCTAAAGAGCTCAGGACTCTGCAGCGGGTCGTTCTCTCTCTGGATGGCCTGGCGCACACTGCATGCCATCTCCTCCGGGTCTCGCTCCTCAAAAGAAGCCTTCCTGGCTGCTGACAGAGGCCTCCCCACCTGACTCCTTGGCCCTGAAGCAAGAAGCACAAATCTTTTAAAGAGCAGCCATGCACAATGCTATCTAACAGATCTATCTGCAGAAATGTTTTCTCCTCATGTTTTTATTTCACAAGAGTGAACAATAATCAGCAACCACCAATGGGTGAACATAAAAACAACAACAGCATACTGAGTATCATCGTGAGCCCCATCCCCTCCCTCACCCCCAGAGACACATTTTTTTAAAAGGGCTCTAAAAAGGGAGTCATTCCAAAACGGAAAATTTGCAATTTGGATACTTTAAATTTCAAAGCTTGTTAATCATGAACTGATTTAAAAATGTTGAAAGACTTACTCTGACTATTCCAGCTGTCTTTGGAAGGTGGTCTATCTAATGTTTTGCTTTTCACCAACATAGGCTTGGTAGGTATAAAGGCGTCAGTGTTTTCTTTCCTTTTTGCAGACAGAGAGCGTTCAATCTTACGACCTGGAACACACATTAGGAAGATATTGTGAGTTTAAAGGTATAACAGGGTTGTTGGCTGGCTAACACAACACTTGAGCTGTGCACAGACAGCTAATGTAGTTGCCTATTCTCCCCATGTGTACAGGTCAATGCTGATGAAGCAGATAGGGATATGAAACCACTCTGGGCAATTAAGACTCACCCTAAAAATCAATATCAAATTTACATATCAAAGTGGATGATGAAAGCCTACCTTTAGGTGAGGGTCCAAAGTCCAGGACAATGAGGTTTGTTGAGTCGAAATGGCTATGGGAGCCGCTGGGCCGAGGGTTGGAGGAGGACTTGGAGGACGAGAGAGGCAGCCCCAGTTCATCCAGACTCTCAGTGCTCTCCTCCCTCTCGATCTGCTCCTCCACCCACTCCTCATCCGACTCCTCCCCTGCTGAGTCGCGGCTGCTTCGCCGCATGCTAACCTCCAGGCTGCGACGCAGAACCTGGTTTACAAAGGTCAGCGTTTATGTATGCATCCATGCACGCGGTCATCAGTGTAAGGACTCACAGGCAGAGACGCACACACATGCACGCTGACAGTTTAAGCACTGCCTTGATTTGTGTGACGACCACTGAAAAACCATCATAAATTAACACCCAGGAGCACGAAACAAATTCAGATGATTCACTACATCTCATGCCATCTTGACAAGATGAAACAAGACAGTGTGCATATTTCTTTTTCTGCTCACCTTCACTTCTTCAAGGTTGAGAAGGACCTTCTCATTGTGCTCCTGATTTGCTTGGTTTCCTTGGCTTTCATGCCTAGAGCTGAAGGAGCGCGACACCTTGCAGGTGGCCCTTGGGGAGCAGGGACTATGAGGCGAGCGCGGACTGGAGCTCTGTATGAAACATGGTGATTGGATTAAGGGGGAAATGGCAGAGATGGAGAGATGCTAAGTAGTACAGACAGCTGCATCTGACACATAGCCCCTCCCCTAAAAAAACACCCACACCCACACACACAGACACACAGGCTTAGTAGGCATTGTCATGTCTTCACTCTACCTCCATGTCTATGCTTTCATAGGGCTCAAAATCCTCAGAGTAGCGCTTTTCTGGGGAGATGTACAAACTTGTTCCTTCCTCTGTTCGAATTCTGACAGAATCCTGCACACATGACATAAGAGGACATTTTTAATATGTGCAATATCACAGGAAAATGTTTATTTTTAATGCACCACAATCAAAGATTAATATATTAAGAAGCCTCTACCTTGACCCATTCTTTCCTCTGGACCTTTCCTGGGGCAGTGTGGCTCCTCTTCCTGTAGGTTTGCTCTAGATTATCTTCGGTAAACTGGTGGGCGCTTCGACAGACATCTGCCGCTGATTAACAGCACAGAAAGGAACATGAGCAGCTTGCAGCAGACTATTGCCTCAGAGGAGAAGGAACACACAGTCACATACGCAGATGGTCCACAACACATAAAGGGAAGAACGGAAAACTGGCTGCCAGCTACAACTGTCACTATCATTTATTCACTGGGACTGGGCATGAGATCATACCATGCAAACTACCAGCTGAGGAGTGGTGGCTATTAGCTTGTGCTCCATATGGTCTGAAGATGACAGAAGCAACAAAAAATATGTGTATTAGGAGTATGAGGTGGCGCCTTCCGTTCAGTGTATGAATGACTGAATACTCGAGAACAATGTTTTACTCCCTGCACAACAGAGGTAAAAAAATAATGAGGTCTTACATAAGACTTTTTGCTTCTGAGTGTCTGTAGGTTTATTTTTGTCCGGCAGCAGCATACCTGCTGTACGTGCAGGCCTCCAAGCAGGTGGGGAGGCAACACACTTGTGGCTGGACCTCTTGGGCTGCTTCCTATTGGCTTCAGCATTGGCTCCGTTAAGATAAATGGAAAAACCTTGCTCAAGCTTTTCCAACTCAATTTCCCTGGGGTCTTTGACTTTAAGGCGCTTTAGGATCCTGAGAAGCAAAGAAAACTGGTGACTACCTCTACAATTGTGCATAAAAATCTTGTACTGTAGTGTATCAACTGGTTGAGATGGCTAAGAGCAAGATGCAGGACACATTTTCAAGCTCTTCTGACCTCCACTCTTCAACATTTCACACACTAATTTAGTGTATCTCAAAGCAAGGAACCAATCAGTGCTCCTATTAGGCAGCACTGAAAGTCGTGGAGGGGTTGTGTATCACCTCTGTGAAATCTAATCCTATCTTTCCCCAGCAGCCTGTGCTCACACTTCACCTGTTTTTGTGCTGGAGGGCGATTAAATATTCATCCAGAGTGTCGTCCACAGTAGAGGCCAGCTTCTCTCCTTGGCACGTCTCTCTCTCCTTAAAGAAACCCCCCCCCCGACACACACACACACACGCACACGATGCAGAGTCAGAAAAGCCTACATCAGCTATTTGAGGGACACAGACTGTCACTATATACCTCATTGTTGCACAAGTACTGACAATCACAGACTACGATAATTATCCACTCTATTCTGTACATCACAAAATTTAGGCAAACAACTTGCTCCTTCAGTCTTGAGTAAACAAAGCATCAATACAGCACATGCAGTGTGTCACAATGTCTTCTGCACATGGTAAATAGACAAAACATTTCTGTTTGCAATGTGGTAGGGTCTAGTGCAGTAACTAATGATTATTTTTGCCCACTGTTTTCTCGGTTAATTGTTCAGTCAATAAAATGTCAGAAAAAAGCGAAAAATATCCTGTGTAATTTTCCAGAGCCCAAGGTCACGTCATAAAAAGTATGTTTTGTCCGATCAACAGCCCAAAAATCCCAAGCTATTGAGTTTATTATCATGTATGACAAAGAAAAGCATCAAATTGTCACATTTAAGAAGCGTGAAACCAGCAAATGTTTAGCATTTTGCTTAAAAAATTACTAAAACAATTACTCAATTATCAAAATAGTTGGCAATTTGAATAATTGATTAATCAGTAAATTGTTGCAGCTCTAGTTGGGTCTTCAGTGCAAATGTGCCCATTCAATCATCTTATAGTACAAGGGTGGTGCTACAACCAAAACACATTCAGTCAGTGTCAGTCCTGAGGTTACAAATGATGCGTCAAAAATATTTTTTGTGGGCCCTGAATAAGAACTATCACTTTAACACCATTGCAGACCTTAACATTGGTGGAGTCCAGGTGCATCCATCTGTAAACAGTCTAATATTTTTCACACTAACTCTGCTGAATAATACACCATTTGTCTCATGATGATTTCAGCGCTAACTGAAAAAGACAGTTTGTGTGTGGACATGCTACGATGATAATGATTTTGGGATCATGGCAATATCTAGTTAAAGGGACAGCTCACCCCACAATCAAAAATACATATTTTTCCCTTCACCTGTAGTGATATTTATCAATCTAGATTCCTTTAGGATGAGTTGCTGAGTGTTGGAGATGGCGGTAGAGATGTCTGACTTCTCTTTTGTATAATATAACTAGATGCAAGTAGAATTCCTTTTGTACGGTGATACACTTGGTGGGTGTAGTTTAGTGGAGGGAAGATAGTTCCTACATGAAACTGCTCACAACAAGGTCTGTGGATTATCACGAGTAACCAGGTCATGATTTCTGGAAAGAGACACTGCTGTTGAGCTATTCAAATGTACTTTTTGGCTTGGGAGTGCCATCTAAATCAATCTAAATCAAATCAAATCAATTTTATTTATATAGCACATTTAAAAACATCTGGAGTTGACCATAGTGCTGTACAAATCAAGTTTCTGTTAAATCTAGTTGTATTGTATTTGAGAGAGGGCAGACAGCTCTACAGCCGATAACTCAAAACAGTCTAGATTGGTAAATAGCACAACAGGTGAGATGAAAAATATGTATTTTTGGTTTTGGGGTGAACTGTCTCTTTTTTTCCACAGGCATGCAGACTTTCAATTTTGAGATGAGGTGGTGAATAGTGATCAAAGCAAAAGGGCCTGGCACTGCTGAAAATATGCACACACTGAGGGGAAACTACTGACTCAGCATGGGCTGAGATCCCTGTGGAGTAACTCCAACACTTTTATGAATCCATGCCATGTCAAATTCATGCTCATCTTCAAAGGGTGGTGCTGCCCTGTTCTCACTAGGTGTGAGCACAACAGTGGTTACAGAGTGACTGGAACATGAGCTATTACATCTCGCAATAATGTGTCCATGCATAATACATTGAGCAGAGCCCTTTCAAAGAAACTAACACTGACATGACATGTCACAAATCTATGGTGTGCGCTGTCACTTACAATGCCATGAACAACTGTACATTCAAATCCTTGTTTGACAGGATTATTTATTTGAAAAAACACATCTATCACATGAACTTCTATCCCAAAGTGAGGGTCCAGCAGAGGGGTCTCCAATCCACACAATATGAATTTTGTTCAGACATCGGTGGACTCAATTTAAATTAAATTCTCCTCATTAAAACATCATGTATCTGCCTGCTTTAGTACTAAAATGCTGGCCCTGACCCTCCCCTAGTGGCAAATGAGAAAGATAACGTGTCTTGGAAGGAGCATCAATTGTCTGCATAACACGGTCACCTAAAGCTCATGCCATTCATTTATTTCAAATCATCATGCAAGACAAGCAGAGAAATCACAAAGCCCTTACTTAATCTCTACAAGTCAACTAAGCATCTGTCAATGTCAGGAGCAGAGGAGAAGCCAAGAGGATTGAAGGAAGAACAGAGAGTACTTGTTAGTGACAGCACAGAGAAACAGAGAGGCTGTAAAATATGACATGCATCTTTGCGATCAATGCCATGAAAACTGAACAGCTTCTTCACAGTGTCTCATGTCGAGTTAAAATGACAGATGATGTGAAGTTGAATCTGACAGAGCAGATGTGCCGTTACATAAAACGATCTTACCTCGTTATCCATTGTGTGGCTGCAGATGATGCTGATCACATAACCCTATCCCATATTTAGGAGAGGGCCGATGATTCTCCACAAACACCATTGAAATCTGGGTTGTGTTTGATTACAACTGCAGGAGGGGGAACACAGATGAGAACCCCAAGGTTACCTGTGACATGAAACCTAAATTACACTGAATGTAGTTGGTTGAAAATGTCGCCCCACCCTGTGTACGATTCAGCTGGACACAAACATAATATCCGTTGTTTCCAAGCCAAACCTTACCCGTGTTATCATAACCGGGATTTCGCCAAAGATAACGTTACGTTAATCTGACTACCCGCGCGAGGAGCTGACAGATGTGTTAACGTTTGCCAACTATATTGATTTATAAGGCATTAAACACGGAAGATACTTCTGACTGTGTTAACAAAACACGGCGAGGTAACGTTTTTTTGCCACTTAACATTACCATGACGGGTTAACGGTTAACTCTTGTCCTGCGGTTAGCGGCATAAACATGTTAGCTAGCAGCCCAACAACTCAGTTAGCATCGACGCTAACAACAAACACAAGCTAGCTAGTTAGCATTAGCATCTATTTGGTTAACATTCACTGACACAAAACAAGCTTTTGCTCTCTTATTATCGTTCATACTTTACTCTTCTTCTAAATATTACAAAGCTACTTACAGTCCCCGTGAAAAGGTACTTTGTTAGCCATTAGCTTTGAAACTAACGGGCTTCTCTGTGTTTTCTCATGTGCCCAGTGTGTAGTGTTGGTTGGTAACCAGCTGTCCACCAATGGTGAGAGCCGCATCAGTGTCAGACACGCCCCCAACCTGTCCTCTCTCCTCCTGCTGCTGCTCTCACATCCAGACAAGCCTCCACAAAACCCTAGGCTACAAAAACCACACTGCTGGAGCTCTGAAGACTATGGTATGCAAGTATGTCACCTGCATCAGCATTGCATTAGAACAGAAAGGCATTAGGGAGATCCTTAAAGTAAAACCACACACATGTCCATGGTCAACAGTCAAAAGTTCAACACTGTTTTTATTTATTATAAATCAATACATTTTATATAAAAAAAAAGGGAAAAAAGGGGGTCTGAAATAAAACCATTATAGATGTAAACCAAACAGATCAGGCCACCCTCTTACCACATTGGACCCATACCACAGACTCTTGATTAGCCAGTCTAGTTAACGCTCATTCACTCATCCCAAAAACACCCTGGGCTATACTTAAGATCGATCTACAGCTTGGAGAAAAAAAAAATGGGAGAAAAAAATGTGGTTGACATCAATCTCTCTGCAAAGCGTTGCAAGTATAGCGACTAAGCATGCCATTGGTTCTTGTGCAATCCATTACAACCATCACCAGCAGCACTCGACATTATTTGTGAAGTGCGCACACTTTTTTTTTTTTGATAGCAGTTCAAGGATGTGAAGACTCTTAAAAACCCTGCAGGTAAACAATATAAGCTTTATGAAGCGCCCAGTGTAACGGTCCTGAATGTAACGCAGGTTTAGGCACCGTTGATTGAGAAATGACCAAGACCTTGATGTAGCCGATTTGTTGTGTTACAGACTTCCTAAAATGAGATCAACGAGGCATCTTGAGAAAGAAAGCCAGCATCATTGTGTTGTACACACTTAACTGCTTCTTGAAAATAGGTGGACATCAAAATGATAGGTGGATGCTCGGTGTCAAAAAGGGAAGCACAGCCAGCTGCTTAAACAAGCTAAGCCGCTCACTGCACTAGTAGCACTCAAAAACACTCAACACAGAAGAGAGGGTGGGTATGTTACCATGGAAACCAACTTGGGGGTTTTAAAATGGATATTACAACTTTGTATTATCTTTAAAAAACAAAATGCCCTTGTGACAGAATTGTAATCCGTTACTGTTTGCCGTGTAAATTGCAGGCCCACAGTTGTGAGGGCAACACAAGTGCAACTGATTCATCCTCACAGCACTGCAAGATAAAAGCATACGACCTAACTAGATTAGTCCAGTCAAGATGATTTCACTGACCCTTATTGTAAATCTCATGTTTTGATGATAAGAAATTTTTTGTGGACATGTTGCCAAATTTCCCTTCTTCTTTATTAATAACTATTTCCTTACACAAAACATCAGCAGTGTTACCAGGTCAAAATGAACTGTCTATATGATAATTGTGGGAAAAGGTTATGGCTTTCTGTTGCCTGTTTTTTAAAACCAAGCTTTTACTGATCTAACTCTGCTGGGCTATGGTAGGTAGGTGGGGGTTAAAATGGACCACATGTCCAATTACTAAAAACACACATGGGAGCAAGGGAAAAAAGTAAAACAATAACTTAAATAGAAGTGCTTAAAACATAACAGTTCGTAGAGCCCTTTCGAAAACCAAAAAAATGAGGGTGCAACGCAGGAATCCCACCCCGACAAAAAAGGAGAGCGAAATGAATAGCTGTAATGATAATACTAATATTCATCCAATGATTCACAGATGTACAGTTCAGATGTAGATCACATCCTTCTCTCCCTTACAAATATTTCTTGATTCCGGGTCAGTGGCCCCCCCACGTCTGTGAGCCGCGGCTTCCCTCTGTTTCAAGTCTATCTGTGGTGGGAGAACACTCTGTCTCAGTACACATCCCCTCTTCCTCCTTCGCCATCAGTGCCTGTTCCTCCTCTTTTTTCCTGCGCTCCAACTCCCACTCCACAAAGGTGTCAAAGAGGCTGGGCCAGGCCTCGTCCTCGCTGTAGTTGCTCAGGTCGGGCCCGATAGCCTGGGTGAAGTTGAGGAACATGTTCCACGTGTCCCTTGAGATGCCCCGAATACTTGAGGGGTTCTCTGCTAGGAATTCCAGCCAGTGATCGAGGATGGCAGGCGAGTCCTGGGTGAACACCAGGCGCCACAGGGCGATGGCGATTTCGCGCTGCAGTGAGCGCTGGCCTTCCTCAGCATCCAGGCCAAACTGGAAGGTGAAGCGGTAGAGGTCCTTGAAGTTCTCCTCACCTTGGGCGTCCAGCAGCATGGCAGGGAAACGTGAGCAGATACCCTCAAGGCTGTCTGCCTGGATGGCCTTGCAGCCTTCAACAAACTCCTTCCTGGTGACACAAAGAAAACAAGACCAAACATCAGCTTGTCAGTGGACCATTCCACTGAGGATGATGAGGCCCAGAAGCAAAAAAACATGACTTCATGAAGAAGCCGTTGTCTGACATCACACAGCAATGGCAGCACCCATGGAAGTGCACAGTGTAAATGGTAAACCATCAACTAAAAGGCAACATTAAGTATATTTGCCTGTATTTAATCAAAATAATACACTCTCCCATATTGTAAAACATGTAATTTTAAGTCAATATATGCTGCCAATATATAAGTGTTTTGTTGAAGCCTGTTACGATAAGCACTTTTTGCAGCTTGTGGCATCTTTTTTTGTTGTTGTGACACAACCACTAAAATCAACTGTCCTTAGTTTAACTACTGTTTTGCTGTGAAGTAAATTCAAAGATCTTAGTCTTAAAATCTGCATAAAAATGGGCAGGCGAAGGGCACTTGGGGACTGGATACAGGGAAATGGAGATCTGTGTGGGTATTTGAGACTCTCAGGAAGCACCAGCTTGTCCAGGAGCTTTGCCCACATGATGGTCAGTTTAAGGCTTATTTTAGGATGAGTTTGAGACAGATTGACAATCTACTGTGAATTGTCTAGCCTGATTACAGTTGGTATGACATTACAAAGGAGTTGAGGTTATAATTTGTTTAGGGAAGCTCGCAGCTTGCCTACAAAGGCATCGATAAAAGTGAGCAAATGCTGTACGCTACCACTTGCTGTCATCTCCACCTGAGAAGGCCCGCCTCTCATTTCATCTGACTGGACAATGGAGAAAAACATCAACAGTGTCAGGCACTTTTCAGCATGAAGTTTTTTTCAACTCGAGGCGTTCAGAGGCTGCTAAGGCATGCTCTGTCTGACAGGAGCCTTACTGACTTACTAAATATGTAGCTAGATGAGAAAACAGTTAAAGAGTAATGCATTTATGTCACTCATTTTCATTTTAACAGCTATCTTTTTAATTACAGAGATCACTTATTATCACACTTGCAAAAGAAACACCAGTTTGTCAGTCTACCACGTTTTTGTTAACGTTTGGCATCGTGCACGCTTGAGGATTAGAAGTTTCAACTGGGAAATTCCGACCTCTGACTTTGACTGGGAGGCAACACAACTAGCAGCTTAAATTACAGAGCTACAATAAAACATTTAGAAGTCATCTAATGCAAACAAAGGGCCACGTGTCTATAACAACACTAAAACAGCAGTGAAGGAGGCCATCCCCTTTGCAGTTCAAGGAATACATTTAAAAAATGTAACACTGAAAAAACATTATCTCACATCAAGCAGATTTACTTTGTTATCTGAGCCCTTCAACCATATAGGCTTTCAAAGTCAAACGTAATATAAACAGCTTCTGTAAGCATCGGTTGACAATGAAACATGTTGGTAACCAGAGTGTTGTGTTGTCCAAAGCCTCTGGATAGAAAAGTGCTGAGTAAGAAAATCAGGGGGGCGGGGGGTGTTGGGGGCAGTGACAAGTGACCCAGCCAGCAGGCAGCCCTATTCATCTCCAACACTAACTGCAGTGGGAGTCCATTTCCTGTGTGCCCCCCTACCTGTCAGTGGGAATCTGTTTGTGTATGTGTGTGCATGCCTGTATCTGGTTGAGCTGCTGAAAACGGAGTGTGAGATGGATGGATGGACGGATGGATGCACAGTGAAAGAGTGAAGACTAGAAAATCAAACAGTGCAGGGAGGGGAAGTCTCCTCTGAGGCTAGAAGTCTAATCATCAGGCATCAAGCTAGTTATTAGCGGTGCACAATAATTTGGTTAGCTGCATCATCTGATAAATGTGCTATCAGTATCAGGAAAAAAAAAAAAAAAAAAAACAGAAACCATTTTTGTAAGATCCAATCTGTTAAGTAGGGGATTTTTTTAACATTGGCTTTTTTCTTACTATTTTGGGCATTTTATGTCTTTATTAGATAGCAATGAATGGAGAGATGCAGAAAATAAAGTCTCAATTCAAACCGCAGGCACGGCAGTTCATGCTCAATGCACGCCATGGGTCATTTGTCGCTTATTTACAAGTGCTTAAGTGTGCACCATTACTGGCCAGTTCTAAAGTCATCCAAGTTTCTCTGCATTTCTTAAGGTTTTATACATGTACCCATTTTTTTCCAGTACAGACACCAGCAGCCTGGGATAAAATGCCTTGTCAGAATAGGTGTGAAATTTTCCCTGATTTGCAACTGGACATTGTGCTGGTGATGTGGAGGTGAACCAGTAGCCTGTGTTTAAAACACACTACACTGACTACATCAAAATGAGTAAAGCCAATCTACTTCAGAGATGTGTTAAATAGCGAATAGATTAAAATTAGTGCATACTGTTATGCGGTTATGTGGTCGATGTTTTCCTGTTGTGTTTTGTAGCTGCTGTGCGTGTAGTGAATAGGTTAAAATAAATAAAAGCTCAGACACAGATCAGGCTGTGTTGGGGTAACGGAGTTGATAGCATATTACAGTGAAGTGAGAAACCAGTTCCATGAAGCACGTTTCCAAAGAACTGCATGTCTATGGGCACTGTGTGTGTGTGTGTGTGTGTGTGTGTGTGTGTCTGTAAAATAACAAGGAGTGGGGAAAAAAGAATTTCCCCCAGGGGATTAATTAAGTTATTCTTCTTAACCACTAGGCACCAGGACACATTGAGGATTGCCCAATTTAACACCAAAATGAATACATATATAAATAAACATTAAAATATTATTATATGTATATTTATGTATACTTGTAAACAGCATCTTGTTTGCTAAATAAATCGGTGCAGGCACTAGTTAAACAAAGCGTTTTACCCCTCTGGGCTGCATCAAAATGTTCAGTTCTCACCTGTAAGTGAGTACAGTGTAGTAGTTATGCTAGTTTGTCCTGATAAACAGATACCAGTGACAACAACACGCCCCATTCCCCAAAACTCCACCTTACCTTGTAAACTTGCACATGGTGGCTGCTTGAAACTTCCAGGCAAGAACAAGCACCCGAAACTCTGCTGGGTCCACACACAGGTCATTGCAAAACATCTCCATGCCCTCCTCCAGGATGGCATCTTCCTGTTCATCCTTGTAGCAGCAGAACAGCTCCTCAATGCGCAGCAACGACAGCCCATCTCCATCCAGACTCTCGTCCTTGCGCGGTTCTCCCATCGCTGCGGGGATGACGGGCGTCTCCACTGTAACCTCCAAGGCCTTGGTGCCATTCGACAGCTCGCTGGTGGTTTTGCTACACGGGGCGCTGGGCTCGTCTTTGTGGCCCCCACCGCCACCAGCGCTGCCTCCTTTCTTGTGGTGGGACTTGGAGCCGCTCTCCTTGTCTCCACTCTTACTGCCGAGTGAGGACGTTGGATTCTTACACTTGGTGACACACTGACCCATGTCTTCCTCCCTGGTCCTTCGTCTGTCTTTCCTCCTCACCTTCAGTCCCCGTCCGAACCACCTAGACGCCTCTTCTCTGGTCCTGCGAGACGTCTCAACATACCCTCAGGCCTGAGGCGAAGAACAATTCAAAAATGTTAACTGTCACAGACTGCAGCTCCAGACTGAGTCAGTCTTGCTCACAATCAAAAGGTCAAGTTCCACATTTTTGTGGTTATTTGTAGAAGGAAATTCAAGTACAGGAATTTTTGAACATTGAAGGTCAAGAAGTTACACTACCTGTGCCAAATCTGCCACGATCCACTGCCAGACTTAAAAACCCTAAAAAGTGACGACCAGAGAAAACAGTCCATATGTATACATATAATGTGTGCACAGTGCATGTTACTATTGAAACCTCTTCAAAAGAAACAAGAAAAAAACATCACAGGTAACCACAGAACCCCACTGAGGTAGAATTGGTTTTGTTTTACACAGAGCCACTACAAAACCTGCTCTCTGTTTTCACTTTTTGTCACCAAAGTTTCAGCCATTTGTAGGCAATTAAAATGCCTTAATTTGTGTAACTTTACTGTGTAACTTATTGGATTTATTGTATTTGATTTCATGATAATCCTATGTATCAATACACATAAATTACATGTTTATCTTTGCTTAGTATCAGGAGTGGCAACAGTATCAGACAATGCCTGTTTCAGAAAGTGAGTTTTACCAGGTTCTACAATAGGCAGTACATGAAGTGTGGCTACCTTACTAATGGCAGCACATGAAAAAAATTCAATCACAGAAATGATGTACTCACTAAATAGAAACTGTGCACCAAGACTGTGGAGCTACTATGGTTGGGAATGAAAACGGCAAAATATTTCTTTCTCCGCATTATATTTACATGGACTTAAATGAGATTATTCCCAACGTTTGGCAGAAAAAAAATCAAAGTAGAGAGGTTTAAATACACATGATTATGTTGTCATGTCTACCCCTTTCCCTGGTTTATTAGGCTACAGGCTTTGAAAAGTGCACATATGCATGGAAAAGATAATAATAGAAGAATGGAGGAGAATAATGTCACACTGAAGAGTGACATTGCTGTAGGACCTAATGTGTTGCCACAGTAACTAAGGTTGTGATAAAATAACTTCAGATTAGGGCTGGGCAAAATGGAGAAAAATGAATATCACCATATTTTGTAACAAATATCTCATTATCAATATTGCGACAATATTCTAGGGTTGACTATTGGTGCTTTCACATGACATCTTTGATAAATAATCATCAGTCATGTGGATATGATGACTAGGTGGGTAAAGGTAAATAATAGAACAGCTAGAACAGTCTGGTAAGTTCAAAAAATGACAACACTTTACTATAACGCAGCCTTTACAACATGGAAAAAAACACTTATAATATGAAGATATCAAAAACCTAAGACAATGTCAAGTTTCATGTCACAGTAGCGATATAATATCAATATAATGCCCAGCTCTACTTGAGAATAAAAGCATAATTTGCAGAGCATGCAGGGAGCAAGTAATGATAATTGAAATCTTATTACTGATTCAATTACATGTGAACCGTTTGGAGTACTCAAACTAACAATATGTAGAAGCATTATCTCTTTTCTACCCAAGCAATTTTCCCAAAGTGGCCCAATTTCATGTGTACCTCAATGCAATCAATCATTCTGCTGTAAAATCTACACACATCAAACGCAACTTATAAAAGGTACCTGCTCAGTGAATTACTTACAGACAATCCCTCTGATGGCATCAGCCACAGATCAAAGTGCCTCTCTACTCTGCTCCATCATTGTGACCTTGACATCCGCAATGCTGAAAAGACACATTATCTTGTCATCATAAGCAGAAAGTGATAGCTCATCATTCCCAAACCTGCAGGACTATTTTTGTCAACATGCTATGAATATGTAATCTGAGCACAACAAAACAGTTTGCCTCACTGCAGGATTATTCAGTTACTGGTTTATAACTACAAAGATGTTTATAAAGCATCGGCACTTAAAATGTAATAATGAGTGTCAACTTAAAACACTGACAATAAACTGGACTGGGTTAAGAACACCAATGCTCTCTACAGGAAGGGCCAGAGCCGTCTCTATTTTCTGAGGCGACTGAGGTCCTTCAACATCTGCCGGACTATGCTCAGGATTTTCTATGAGTCTGTGGTGGCCAGTGCTATCCTCTATGCTGTTGTGTGCTGGGGCAGCAGGCTGAGGGTGGCAGACGCCAACAGACTCAACAAACTGATCCGCAAGGCCAGTGACGTTGTGGGAACGGAGTGTGACTCTCTGATGGTGGTGTCAGAGAGGAGGATGCTGTCTAAGCTACGAACTATCTTGGACCATGTCTCACACCCACTCCACCATGTGCTGGTCAGGCACAAGAGTACTTTCAGTGGGAGACTCATACCACCAAGATGTACCACTGAGCGCCACAGGAAATCATTCCTGCCTGTGGCCATCAAACTGTACAACTCCTCCCTCTGAGTGGCCCTGAGACTTTTTCACACACTGCAATAATTTAATTTAACTTATGCAATAACCCCATTCACCCTGACTGTATATATTCTGTTTGTGTAAATAATCTTGTTCAGTTTACAATATATATATATATGTATGTATATATGTATGTATGTATGATGTATGTGTGTATATATATATATATATATATATATATATATATATATTTATGTTTATGTTTGTTAATAATTCCTGTTTATTTAACTATATATTTGTTAATACTATTGTTTAAATTTCTTATATCTTCACGTATCTTTCCTCTCTTGCAAGGAGCACCTGTAACATAAATAATTTCCCCTCGGGGATCAATAAAGTATTTCTGATTCTGATTCTGAAAAGGGGCACTTTTTCCAAGTGAGAGACCTCTCACAAGGCACAACCAGGCTTTGTCCTAAATCTGTTTGAACTCATCAAGTCTGTTGTAAAATCTATAACTTCTGATATCAACTTTTACTTTGACTGTGTGGTGGTTACTGATCTTGCCGAGCCATGATTATTGGTTTAATCATCAATAATGAAAATGTATTCAGCTTAAGAGCAAATCGCCTGCACTGATCATGAACATGGGCATGTCAAGGCATATGTCTCAGTGTCCCATTCAGGCCAACTTCACCTAACTAACATCTGATGGACGTCTGGTGGCCTATTTATGCATTAGAATTTTTAATTATCATCAAGCTAGGTATGCTATGCTAGCCAACCACTTCAGTGTCTAGCCATTAGTTTAACTAGCTTTATAGATTGTTAGCTCTAAAACTGTAAGGGGCAACAAAGTTGAGCTAGTGTACTTGTATTTGCAGCACTGCTATCAAAGCACAGCCTCGGTTAAAGTTAGATAGCTGACCTTAACTAACGTTAGCTAGCATTAACGTTATGTTACCAAGTTATGTTCGCTGGGAAGTGGCGAGCACAAACAGGATCAAGTGAGCTTAACAGCGCAGGCACAACACTCAAAAATATCATGTTAACTGTGTTTTGACAGCCACTTACACCTAGTAGATTCGTGTATTCATTAATTTAGATGGTACTTGTTGTGAAGCAGTTATCAACTGACGAGACATCACCGCCACCGGGCCATTTACATCAAAACTGCCTGGCCCTGACGACGTCGCCATAGCTAGCTAGCATCAGCTCGGTGAACATAAGTTAGCCATCGGCTAAGCTAGGTCTCTCGATTAGGACACCGAGACATACCACAATTGAAACCGTAAATAAACTTACCTTTCTGGGAAACTCTGTCGTGTGGAATTTGGTGTTCATTTCTCCAGGAAAGCCAGTACAAATTAAGTAGTTAGTAAGTTGGCCAAGGTAGCGTATACGACCAGAAAGGAACTGAGGCAAACTCGTCGCGTTAAAGTCAGATTGCTAGCTAACTAGCAGGCAGCTGACAAAAAAACTTCCACATCAAAATCGAATTTAACTCCGCTTTTCGAGATGAATAAGTAACAAGCTATTGACCGGGATGTGCTTTTGAATCCACCTGAATCATGTTCGCTCTTTGGAGTGAGTTAAAGCACCATCTCTGACAAAAGCAGCAAATTTCTTTGTGCCTGCCCCCTACTACTCATTGAGTGTAGCTACATTATCACTTCCTCCCTGCCTACAAGCAGCCAACAGCTGATCCTCATCACCGATGGCAACGATAAGATACATCTTTTAATTTAAAGACAGTCATGCGCCTGGGGATATTTCATTACACCCAGATGGATAATTTACAACGAAATTAATTACTGAAGCACGTGTTTTGTTGATGACATATTAAAGAGAGCCTTGACAGAATATTATCGAGCGCTGGAAAATATATCAAAACCTCTTTGTAACTCATCTGAAATGGCCCAAACTAGGTCTACAGACACGGAATTGAAAAGGGTATGCTACTACTTTAAAATGGTAAAACATCCCGAACTTTATGTGAGGTGAAAAGTAGAGGCACTCGTTTATTTTTATGGCTTTTCATTTTTTTCTTTACAGCCTTCCCATTGAGGAACGAGCTCTCGGCTACGTCATCACCCTGCGACAAACGTGTTTCTGCTGTCCTGGTAAGCTACTGTGGAGCTAGCGTCTTTTCCAGACTCAGCCGGTAGGTCAAGGCTTTTAATATTAAATGAACTGTAAAACATAACGAACGATAACACTAATGTAAATCAGTGAGAGCAGCACTAGTGTCGCTTTTACTTTAATCTCCCGTCTTTGACAGCAGACGTCTGATAAGCGCTGTCAATAGGATGCTCAAGGATAGCTAGCCTCATGTTGACAGGTGATGGCAGAGTATTGCATCATGTTTTCTGTTTGGTAAACAAGTATTAATGCAAATACGCTAATGGTATTACGCTTAACATTTGGTTTAATCCCAACACATGTTAAAACAGAAATACGTGACAGTAAGTAAGTCATGTAACAAGCTGTGTTTGGAAAACAGCTCTGTGGTGGTTTTAGTGACATCTAGTGTTTATTAATGGGAACAGTCTGGGCTGGATGAGAAACCCACCAAAGTGAGGAATTGTCCCGGGGCCCCAGACTTTTAAACATGGACGGATTATAATCATTAGGCTCCAGGGCACAGATATGCAAAAAGCCCCACCACCCATACAGGGACAAGAAAGACTTTGTGATAGCTTTGGGTCCTTATTGTGCATTTTGTGTCTTTCTTGGTCATTTTGTGTCTCTTAGTAGTCATTTTAGATAGATAGATAGATAGATAGATAGATAGATAGATAGATCCTTTATTATCATTGTATGTTATACAACTAAACTTTGTTAGAGCAATACAATTAGCAGCATATAAATGTTTACACATGCACCAACACACACTCACTTATTCACCAACACACTCCCTCATCGCATCATTCTCACAATCACATACACACATTCATATCTATATTTTTAAAGTATATGATAAATAGTAAGAGCAATAAAAAACAGTAAAAACAACAGTTATTATGTTATTATGTGATTGTGCGCACCACCATCTTGGAATCTTGTGTCTCCTTATGGTTGTTTTGCCCCTTTTTGTAGTCATTTTTGTACTTTTTTTGTGGTTCCTTTGCATCTCTGTGGGGTCTTTATGTGTCCTTGGGGTCATTTTGAGTCACTTCCTAGTCGGTATTTGTTAATTTGAGTAACATTTTGTAGGTGAAGGCCAAGGGGGACCCTGACACATTGGGCCCCTGGGTCTGTGCCTGGTAGGCTCGTTCAGTGATGCATCCATTAGGGCTGGCCTACATGCTTCAAAGCTTAGATCATTGCTATGGTAATCAAGTCCAAATCAGTATTCGAACCCCCAAAAAGCTGAGTGTTAGATTTGCCAAAGGAAACTGGCATATCACAAGCTTGGCAAATCACATGAAAACTATACTAACTAAGTGTCAGCCTAGCCGTCTTGCAAAGTGTTCTTTTTTTCTTGCTATTAAGTCTAAAGTTACTGCAACCTGCATGCTAACAGTAGCTAATTGTCACATGCATTGACTGAAAACTAATGTTGCTAAATATCTGATTTATATCCTCATCTCTAAAGTTTCAAAGCCCAAAACTGCTGCTCAGGACAGCCCTAACATCCATGCCTCTAGGGGCCCCAAATGCCCTCAGGTCTTGCAGTATCTATTCTTGTGGCTCTTTATTTAAGATGGTTGTAATTTTTTTTGTTGTTGAAGGCATTTTTACCACAGGACACATATACATTTAAATATTTTTTTTTTTAAACTCAAATTATCAGAAACTTACTGAGACATTGAAAATGCCAGTGACTTTGGTAGTATTCCAGCTTAGTACTGGTTTGTTTCTTGGTGTCTGGGCAAATAATGTTGCAGCTACATTTAGTCTGCTGTGTGCACAACATAGAGGCATCAGGAAACAAATACAATGTACAGAAAGCAGAAGGTGGAAGATTGAGAGGGGGTCAACTGAAATTTTTTGCCCCAGAACTACCTAACAAACTCATTATTTTGCTTTATTTACAGAGAAAGCAGTAACAGGATATGTAATGCCATTACTTCTTTACTGTTCAGATAACTGCTGTTTGAGCCCAGATGACGACCTCGACTCGCAGGACGGTGTTGTCACTCTACATGCGGGTGTTTCGCATCGCCCGAAGCTGGCAAGCACAGAGTGGAGTTGCAAGTGACACAGAGGCGGAGAGAAAGTACATACTTCAGGAGGCCTGCACTCTGTTCAGACAAAACCAGCAGGTGTGAACAACAGTACACTGCTCACAGAAATGAAAAAAGCTGTAGTTAGATGGCATTTTGTATGACTAATCTTTCCTTCTGTGTGCTTCTCCACAGCTCACAGATCAAGAATCAATAAAGAGGTGTATAGAAGAATGTGAAGCAAGGATAGAAATAGGTGAGAGTGGAGAGATGCTACACATTTCCTTACATAAGTTTCAACTGAATGTTATCCTACTCAGGTCAGGACCACAGAAACAGACATACTACTCTGTGCTTTCATGTTTTCTGTCAAGTGCTGACTTTATAAACCACTTAAACACTCCACTTATAATATTTTGATGTCAGTCTTATATTTGCTTGCCGTTTATAGTGGGTAATATGCAGCTAATATAACACACCTGGATGATATATTTGTCACGGAGTGACTGTGTAAGTTCAGCTGAAGGTCTTAAGTGTTTTGGCATGAGTAAGCAAGGGAGTAAACATTGTTCTGAATGTCTGACAACCAACAGCATGAGCAGGGTTTATATCATCTTCAGATAAGTGATACAGAAACCAGCTGTAATGACTGACACGAATAACAAACAAATATAATGCTCATGCTGTTTAATGATTTGTTTTTAGTTTTGATATACAATACAAGAGATAAGTTCAGTTGTGGGCAAAGAGGCAAGATTACTATTATGTTCAGCCCTCCCTCTTTTAGATTACAGGTGCTATGATTTAACAAACGTTTACATCCTGCCTTTGTAATCAGGTAAAAGTGATGAAATTATGAATTAAATCATCCAGAAATCATTAATATACTGAGGGAATAAGCTGCTCTCTGCAGGAAAAAGCAGGACTGCAGGATAGGAAGCTTTCTGGCTTTGAAAGAGTGACTGTCACTATCATTTTTTTTACAGGTCTACATTACAAGAACCCATATCCACGTGCTGTAAGTAACAACAGTTTATTAGACAAATGAGATCATTTTCCCGTCTGTGTGAGTCATTGAGTCATTGAGAAATGTTAGTTATTTTGTTCCCTCGCTGTTCCCGTAGACGTACCTACCACCAATGGGACTGGCAACTCAGAAAGGCAGGAAGCTGCGAGCACAGCAGCGACTGAGGAAGCAGGCCAAGCCAATATACTTAGAGTCACATGATGAGACCTGATGCTCGATGTCCCTGCTCCTCGCCAGGAGTTTAAGTTACCATGGGCAGGAAACTAGAGTGCAGTCACAAGCTGATCTCATGGGCAGAGTTTTTGCGAGCACCCAGTAATGCAAGAACACCCGTCATTCAGGAAGAAGCCACTTTTCTTGTTGTTTTTTTACTGTAAACTCCACAGTTCAGTATTCTATAGTTCACAATCTTTTCACATGTTTTCAGCAATTATTTTCTCATGTGTAATGTATTTAGAGACAAATCTCTGATTTTACTTTACCTGGACTTTAAGCATGAGTCAGCTTCTGTTCAGCTTGGGAAGCTTTGGGTGACCTGTAATATAAGAGAATGTTGTATATTTTATTTATTTTTCTCTGTAAAAAGTATTGTAATAAATACTTGACATGTGTTTACAACTGCTAAATAACAAAGTTGTCTTAAAGTCTTCTATTCTAATAATACATTTGTGAATAGACATGAAGAAGTCATGAAGTATCTAAGTAAGATCTTTGGGACACACATTTAACAGGCCCTGTTTCTTAGCTTTTCCATAATGGTAAAAAATAAATACGAAACAAACTCCAGGAATCTTGGCAACAGCAGAGAGGAAGTTGGTCATTTCTGACTCATGTAAAATTGTAAGCCATTGTAGTGTGAGCAGATGATGTATTTCCCATGAAGTTCTGAAAAACTAAAGAGGAAGGACAGGGTGAGGTAGACACAAGGCAGGGCCCTTTACTACAGCATGTTTTCGTCACAACAGACATTCAAGCAATCGCAATGATGATACCTTAAGGCAGAATTTGCAAAGAGCTTTCCAGGAAAGCATCAAAAGAGGAACGGGGGGGGGGGGGGGGGGGGGGGTGTTTCCATCATTTTCGTGACAGAAATGAAAAAATGTGTAAACCTAGTGATAAGAGGAGACTTAAAAGACGGAAGGTAGAAACAGAGTAAGTCTGTAATACGTGTTATTATTTACAGTATAATACACCACAAGATTTCTACTCTTTCTTCCATTTACCTGTTTGTTTGAAAAGAAAAAATGCTTTACATTGAATCTAAATTCCTTTTTTAAAATCAGCTATATATGTTCTTGTAAAAGATATATAACCACTAATGTTTTCTGTATTTTTATAAAGAGAAGATACCCCTCTCATTAGGCTCTGGGAGCGTGCAGTGGGAGAGGTAAAACAGTTAAATGTTTTTCATTTAGAGTGAATGATAGTTTATGACACTGTGCAATAAAAATGACTGGTGAAAAGTTCACTGGTGATTAGACCATATCTTGATGTGTATATTTAGGGTGTAGAGATGCTATGTTTAGTTGAAGAATATTTCCCCTGAAGGAGTCTAGATACTGGTGGTGGAAGTGAGAGTTGGCTAAAGATGAGGATGATGGAATGCAGAGCAGGATTAGGCACTGAATGTGATGAAGACTGGAGGAAAATGGGGTGGAGAAGGATTGCATCTGTTTTGTCCTGAATTTATAACTGACATCAGCAGGGAGGAAAATGGCTTCATAATTTACCAACAACAATATGATTGGCTTAGGGAGATCATGGCAAAATCAGGTTTGAATAATTCAAGTGATGCCCATAGTCAGCTGGTAATGCAGAAGCCAGAAAGTGAGGCAGAGAGATTTGTGAATGAAATGAGACCATAGAGAGAGTCTTACTAACTGAACTGTCACTAAGTATCAATACTTTAAAAAGTATTTGCTTTTGTTGGAAGGATACACCACACTTACATCCCTGAACATCTCATACTTAAATGTTTAGTTTGCCTGACAATAGATTTGTTTCTTTATTTTTTAAAATAAACACATAAAGTGTCATTCTAGACTTTGGCAATAATATATTTTAGTATACAGACTAAACTATATGAGGTGGTAGTGGAGAATTAGACTACTTTGAACTGCCTCAGCACTGTCATTGCAGCTGTCATTGCATTGTTGTACATTTATTCTTCAGCATCTAGGTGGTACAGGGAAGGAAAGGAATCACATGTTAACACCAACCTGGCATGCACCACCTGAGAGGAGGGCAGACATGAGTATATTCCTGGTAGATTCATTAACACAAGCAATTACTACCGTAACTCTGGTTTAACAGGTGCATCATGAAGCCATACTGTGTACATGCATTTCTCAAACAAGAACATGGATTTGATGCTGGTTTTGCTACTTTTGCAGATTGAAAATGTAAATAAACATAAAGTATCAGCAAAGACTTTGTAAGTCACTAATTTATGCTTCTTATTAAGAATACCAGATTGTTTTTTCTCAAACTCAGTCTAACACAGTGGTTCTCAACTGGTGTGCCGTGAGATTTTGTGATAACCACACATTATTATTGACTGGGCCTATACAAAAAGTTATGGATGAATTTTTAATTGACTGTATCAGTATGTTGTGTGCGCCCATTTCCTAAGAAAGAGGCAAACTCTAGCTAAAAAATGTAATTTCACTCAACTAAATTTAGAAAACCTTCACAGGAAACCTATTTGTCACTGTACATGCGTGGGAATTATAAGTGTGTGACACATCCACATCCACACAAAGCCCTGATTGGCAGCCAGTGTGAAGGATGATAACATTTAAAAGGAGAAAGCCGTGAGTTGGACAATGGATAGTTATATTGTACGGAGCAAATTACAACAAAGAACCAGTGAAGACAGGTATCATGAAAGCTACCTGTCTTATTTGTTCTTATTTTTATTGTCTTGTGTCGTTATAAGAGTGATGACATGTTATAGAAGCTTTTGTGCACAGATTTTGGCTTGCCCTTTGGTGTGTCTTGGACACAAAAAGTTTGAAAACCACTAGTTTAACAGACCCACTCAACAGACCCTTTAATATGCATAATTTTTTTTCAAGGATATTTAATTTGAAGGTGTTTTCAGTTATTTTGGATGATTATTTGAAGAACCATAGCAGTCTTTGTTAATTAAGTCTAAAAAATGTGTAACAATCATTTATTGAAAACACTCCTATTTGCATAAACAGACTGAGAATGCCATTTACTGTTAAGCATTTCTGTATCTGTGTTTAAGTGTATGGAATATCTGGTTTGCTTTTATATTTTCTTTGTCTTTCTCAGTTTCTCCATAATAATGAATCCAGCGTGGTGAAAAAGCAGTTTGCTTTGGACACTGCTTTCAGTTCATTTTAGAAATCAGAGCAGAAAGAAGCTTCTCATGTACCTGTTGATTCATTCAGATGTTGATAGTGATGGTGACCTGCAGATGGGGTCGATGATTCATCAGTCTCACTCGTGTTAGAATACAACGAATACTGAGGTCTGTATTTGCCAGTACAGACCACTGACCATTCACTCCCTGTGAATCCCCTGGCCATATACCGCTGTCTCATCTAGTGTCCAACAATAAATAGTATTTTGTGAGTCCTGCGCTTTGTGTGTGGTCTTATAATAGCGAGCAGGGGCACTTGTATTACAAACAAGGACGTACTTGCCCATATGTACAGTATCTTTTTGCACTGCATGTACAATGAATGTTAGTCAAACAGCTCCAAAAGATACTAAATTAAAATTAATATTCCAAGAAAACCAATTAACTTTGCTGAAAAGTCCGTAAGGAAATGAAAAATGATTACATAGTAAGCTAAAATACAGTTTGTTCTTTCATTTAATTTGTTCCCCAAATTAAACATTTGAAACAGAGCACCAATAATTAAAAGTTAGGTTTTTTTTACAGCGCGGTAACTTGATTATTAGATTAAACCAGCTTTCATGAATGACAGGCCTCCGCTTCAGTAATGTGGTTTATATGAGTGAGTTGGCCACAGCCCAAATGTACTTGAAAAGCCCTCTGCAGCTGATGTATTCTGTGGGGACTAAAGTATATATTGTGTTCTGCTCCACTTTCTAGCAGCGAGTAGAAAATCAAAAATGTGGATCAGCAAACACGACTTCTGATAATCTCAGCAGGGCACACATTTACAGTTCAGTATTGTTCTCTGATACAGTGCTGCACTGTGTATCTCTGACCTGAAACACCCCGCAGCTCACAATGGAGACTTTATCAGATCATTTTAATTTCACACTCTGAACTCAGTCACCTTGATAAGTACAGTGTCCTCTCTTCTAGGACGTCTTGAGGTCGCTTTCTTTGTCCTCCAGCACCACGCTGGCCTGCATGCAGCCACATAATGGAGCCCAGTGGATGCAGAGAGCATGTGTAACTGAGTGACGTCAGCACAGTGGCTGACACACCAGACTCCAGCCTCAGGCGTCGGAGCTGTGGTGTCTTCAGAAGTGAAAAGTGTCCTGGTAGATTTAAATGGTCTCTGTTTAAACATGGAACTAACACGTCCTACATAGACGGCAGTGTGTCCTCCACACTGCTGGGGACAGAGAGAGCAGTGATATGTCTCGGTCACAGATCCTACACGACGCTACAGGACCTAATGGGTGACGCACACAGAAAGAAAGGTTTGTAAAGGAATACTAAAGGGAGACTGTCTGTAAAGTAATCTCCTGAATGACAAGGGGTCAGGAGAGGAGACACAAGGAAGATGAGCCTGCAGCAACATTGGAATTAGTGAAGCTAGGTTGTCTGCAAAAAGTAGACCAGTATGAAGACAGACTGATGTGAGTAGTTCTGGACAGGACATCAACTCTGGTTACCGCCTGACTCAGGGCTGACTGCATGTCTGACTGAATAAACTTCTTCATGGGTAGCTCTGATGAACACAAGCATCTCCATCCATCTACCCATTTTCTGTAACTGCTTATCCTCTCAAGGGTCACAGGGAGCTTGAGCCAATCCCAGCTGACATTGGGCAAGAAGCGGGGTACACCCTGGACAGGTCGCCAGACTATCACAGGGCTGACTCATAGAGACAGACAACTATTCACATTCACAATGACGGGCAATTTAATTTCACCAGTTTACCTGCATGTCTTTGGACTGTGGGAGGAAGCCGGAGTACCCAGAGAAAACCCACGCTGACACGGGGAGAACATTGCAAACTTCACACAGAAAGGCCCAAGCCAGCCAGAGGGTTCAAACCCAGAACCCTCTTGCTGTGAGGCAACAGTGCCAACCACTGCATCACTGATCCACGAAGATATAAGCATATGAACCGAGTAAATGTATTTCTTTTTTCATGTTGGATTGGCCAAAAGTAATAAACAATAAATGACAACGATAATCGATAAAATAATGTTTTAAAACTCAGGACAGGAAGCAATGATAGAAATCTCCCCTTAACAAACAAGTGTGTTAGCTATGAGAGTGAGCAAACATTGATTTAAAGCAGTTTAGAAAATGTTTCTGTGACAGATTTAACTTCGCAAAAGGTACTCTAGCTCATACTTTCTGGTTTTGTCCCGAGATTGTTCCTTTTTGGCAGGATATCTTCTCTTGGCATGGTAATATTTACGATATTCAGACTGAACTTGCCACGTTCATTGCCCTGTTTGGTTGTTCTGAAGCTTCTCATGCTCTGCCGCATACTGTAAAGAAGTCCCTGATGGTTGGCATGTTAGTGGCAAAGAGGATCACTCTTAAGGAACTGAAGGCTACCTGTGCTCCCTGTTTCTCCAGATGTACCATCTATTAGCTGAAGTCCCTACAGAGAATCACCATGTCCTGTTATCCTTATAGGCTAAATGTTGTATTTAACTTAGTTAAGTCTGGTGTCTTTTTTTGTGTGTGTGGGTCGAGTATGTATCTGTTTGTACATGTAATGTTTTTGAGATGGAAATGAAATGTAAAATGAAAAAAAAGTGTTGAAACCAATCACTACACTCTTTGGCCACCAGGGGTCACACCATACCTAGTACTGAGGCCATATGCCGTTCAGTGGGTTCACCCCTCATGACTGAATTTAACCAGTGTGAGTGGACCACAGGCCTTGCTGTGCATTTCAGACACCTGCAATAAAATCTCTCAGGTGATAGTAAATATGGCACAAACCTGATAACAGTCTTACTAATCAGGAGTAAAAACAATCGATTAATGAATTAAACGTTTAACACAAACAGAGCTACTAATATTATTCATCTCCAGTCATCCACGTCCTCTGTTTGCTTCTCTGAGGACTTTCATTCATTACCACTTCAGACTCAAATAATTGTCTGATGCACAGTAAATACACTGTGTTGAAGTGTGGGCTTGTTTCTGCTCTCTCTGCTCTCTTTCAGGAGACTACATAACCTCAGTGATAAATGACTGTCCTCACTATAATTGACCACTGATGGGAGAGCAGCTGCAGCAGACTGTTTTAACATTAATGCTGAGTAGTGACTCACTCCATGCATTCATATATAGCGTTCTGTTGATCAATGACTGTTCTTTTTTCAGTCATTCTTGCTGGGATGTTTCATTCATTTGAACAATGTGGTGCTGTTACATATGCCTGAAAAGATTACAGTACATATGTTACATCTCTCTGCTGTACCTAAGCACTGTTCAGCCTCACAGATATTGCTTGTGTCAAATAACATCTACTTGTATGGACTGGCTGTAGATTTGCTAATATCTATAATACCATTGTTACAAGACTTTTTCTCGCACCTTATTTTTGTTCTCCATAAAACAAGTGTCAACTACGAGCAGAAATCTGTTACTTTCCACACACTGTCATTTACTTTTGTGGAAAGAGGTGTAAAGATGATTTAACTCCAGTAAAGATGGCGAGTGGTTGCTAAACATTGTGGAAGCCTGCTGTTTATTTGAATGAGAAATGTGTCAGCTTGTGATCTGTGATCTTGCTGCTTATGCTATTGATTTTGATACATGAAAACACTTTGATAACAGAGCGCTGACTCTGTTCTGAACAGACTTAATTAGCAACACAGCCGCAGAGTGTGAAGAGTGTCTGTGATCATGGTAAATGTTGCCGGTTTGTTATAATGCTACACAATACAGGTGGATGAATTAAACAGTAGGTATAGTGTTAAAGTGATTCTTAATTCTCAAATTGTAAAAGTGTGTAGTCTATACACTAAATAAAAACATATTTTAACATTTCCTCGACTTAAATGTACTTCGTCAGTCTACGGCCTGGTGCCTTTTCTTCTTAATTTTGCCAGACCTCAGTAGCAATGGCTGCTAAGCTAAGTGACTCTTTTGATAGTAAAGGTTGCAGACCGCTGCCCTAACCCTTTGAATTCTATATATTTTTTTACAACAGAATCCTGGGAGTACTTGTTTCATAGGGGACAGTAAATTACTCATTCAGCCCTCCTAAATTGTCCATTTCAACTGCCTCTGAGCTTATTGGTTTCTTTTGTCAGTATTTGTTTTTTTAGGAAGTTACATTTTTATTTCATTATATTCTCTTGATTACAAAAATCTTCTCTACACCAGGGAGCCCTAAGCAGCTGCTTATATTGCTTAGTATGGAGGGCTGGCTCTGGGCTGCATTAGGAAAAATGCATGTGTAAAATACGCACAAAAGCTGCAACAACCTCAAACTAACCTACAGTACTATAGATCTGACATTGTTGACCATATTTATGTCTGGTTCCTGATATTGCAACCTCCATAATATAGCCAAGACACCTCCCAGGGAACCTCAGGGCATCTGTCTTGGCCATACAACATATTGTTCAAATACTTTCAGAATCAGTTTACAGTCATGTGGACAGGATATATTTCCCCTCCTAAATCTTATTCAATCTTTAGCACTTATTGTGTTCTTAAATATTTTGTTCCTGACTGTTGCAGTTGGCTAATTTCCCCATGGGGACCATTAAAGTTTCATTTTATCCTTTAAGTAAACTTTATTTTGACATTCAGTGTGTTTCAGGCATTATTCATGCTGGTGAAATTATTCCTCTCTGGGGATTTTTCTCTCTTTTCACAGGCCAAAAGTTATTTATAACAATCAATAAACTTTCTTATAATGGGCTGAAAGATGCAGTTTGTTGAAAATTATTGGATCTTTATCTGTTACTACATTGCATTTATATCTTAATCATTACTTCTTAGATCAGTGAGTATTCACAGGGAGAGTTGGTCTAAAACCTAAAAACATTAACTCAACATTAAAGCAAATGAATGAATCTAAAAGCTAAACAGGAGCTTTGAGTGCAGTTTTGAGATGTTGATGTTTTTGAAAAGGAAGGGTTTGGAATCAGAGTTCCTTAAAAATGTATTCTCCCCTTATGCTGTAAAGTTGTCTCTCATTCAGGCTTTTCCACATTTGCATTATAATTAATTACAGTCCAAATTTCGGTAAAAGTACGACATCAAAATAAGACTTTGTAAAAAAATCTGGATGAACACTATAAATAAAAATTCCTGACTAAAATAAACTTTCAAAATAAAAGTCTCAAAGCAGGCATGTGACCCATTTTTGCAGCGATGTCACATACTAAAAACTGGATCATGTAAAAAGTGGTACTTTTTAAAGGGCTGTCTGGTGTAAATATAGATATTTAGAGATTCACCTGAGAGCAGTGTCATTATGGAAATGATAAATAAGCTTCAGCACAAGAAGAATACAACAGCTCCAGAAAGAGGAGAGTGATCCATCATACAGCCCCTTAAAGGCCTTCACTCGGTGTGCATTATTTAGGGGTTTCAGAAAGACCCTGGGGGAAATATGGAAACAGCGGGAGCAGGAAAAAAAAGGGAAAATGATAGTGTAAAGAATAATGCAGGAGTTGGACATCTAATGTTGTACTTAAGGATCCACAATAAGGTAATTAGATGCTTGTAAATGGGGAAGTCCATCTCCTCGTCTTACCTGGTCAACTTGCCTTAATGCTTTGACGCAGATCACATTATTGTCTGTCCGGACAACACTTGAACCGTCATTAAATAAATATCAAGGTTGTTTTCACTTTACAATGCAGTTAAAACACACAAGATAAGGCAAATAATAGCACCACTGTAATGGCTTATCATCTCTAATGAGGATGAAAAGAAAGACTCTGTACTGACCTTAACACACTCTAATACTAAAAGCTATTCAATTCAATTACGTCTGAGTACATACATTACTTTTAACGGCACCATAACCATAATACTTCAGCAACTGCTGCTGTAACCTTTAGAGTTTTTCTTATATGAGAAACACAACTGCGGCTCTTTTGTTGCAGGTTTGATTTAAATAATTGTTAGCTCTTGATTAGATTGGTGCTCCAGTGATTCAATTATGAGCAATCATCCTCATCAGACTCATGTTATATACTCTATCATTTCAAAGGCACTCTCTGAAGCCTCAAAGATTTGAATACATATCAGTGGGCTCGTGGGATTTTTCCATGATTGGATAATTTCTATTATATCGTGTGTGTTTCATCTGCATAGACAAACCACTTAAAAAGAAAGATGCACAGATGGAACTCTCATCTTGAATACACCATATTTATCTATGGTGCAGTGCAACATGTTTTTAGACTGCAGACGTTTCTGCACACACTACAGGGTTCCCACAAATTTTCACAGACAAGATTTCAAAACTTCTCGATGACTTTTCAAGGACTCTTAATAAAATTTCAAGGGTCATTTATAACCATAGACTGTAAAAATAATGGATGAAGCTACTGTTACATCACCAGTTGGTTCGTGGACACCTACTTTAAAGCCTTGAGTTCGGCATTTCGGCCATTGCCACCTTGTTTTTTGGAGCCAGAAGTGACCATATTTGGGCAAGAGGCTGGTGCTGTGGAGGGGCAATGGGTGTATCTGACTGAAACGCAAAGGACACTATCGACAGACAGCCTGTCACTCAAAACAGCCTGTCCTTCATTATGCTTAACTTCAAACCTTAATAAAATGTAAACAGGTGAGTTATGAAGCTCAGAAAGACAATTCTTTTCATGCTTAGGCTGTACATTTTCTCTCTCACCCTGCCGCTCACTCCTTACATGCACGCTTGCTCACTATCTCAAGCTGTCATTGTCTGGAGCTGTCAATTCAATCATCAGCTGTTCTACTGCTGATTCACCAACCACTAGCACAGCGACACACCTTCTCCATTAGCCTATCGTCTTACTGCATCTTGTGTTAATATGTTTCTTTTTCTGGCCGTAGTTCTTTCATGCTGCAGCCCTGCGCACTGTAGTCCTCTAAGAATCATCAGCCTCATCAGCCATCAGATTTCAGGTCATCAGCCACCACCATCTCCAAAAGTGTCTGGACTCCATGGGAGGATTTATGTTGCTGCCACTCAGATGTCCTTCGATCACAAAAACTCTCCCAAGCGCCAAAGACTTCTGTTTAATCTTAATCTGTTAAAACTCAAATCATCTGTTAATCTATACACTCCTGACACATAAAAATTCACTTCTTTAGCTGTCATGAACAGGGAAATTAGCGATAGAGACCAAAACATTTTTTGTACCAGGCTGTAAACATGTTTATTTCTGTTAGTAAGTTATAAGTTCATCCGAGTCACCAGCCTCAGAAATCGCAAGTTAACAGCAGCTCAGATCAGAGACCAAATGAATGCCACACAGAGTTCTAGCAGCAGACCCATCTCTAGAACAACTGTTAAGAGGAGACTGCGCGAATCAGGCCTTCATGGTCAAATAGCTGCTAGGAAACCACTGCTAAGGAGAGGCAACAAGCAGAAGAGATTTGTTTGGGCCAAGAAACACAAGGAATGGACATTAGACCAGTGGAAATCTGTGCTTTGGTCTGATGAGTCCAAATTTGAGATCTTTGGTTCCAACCGCCGTGTCTTTGTGAGACGCAGAAAAGGTGAACGGATGGATTCCACATGCCTGGTTCCCACTGTGAAGCATGGAGGAGGAGGAGGTGTGATGGTGTGGGGGTGTTTTGCTGGTGACACTGTTGGGGATTTATTCAAAATTGAAGGCACACTGAACCAGCATGGCTACCACAGCATCCTGCAGCGACATGCCATCCCATCCGGTTTGCGTTTAGTTGGACGATCATTTATTTTTCAACAGGACAATGACCCCAAACACACCTCCAGGCTGTGTAAGGGCTATTTGACCAAGAAGGAGAATGATGGAGTGCTGCGGCAGATGACCTGGCCTCCACAGTCACCGGACCTGAACCCAATCGAGATGGTTTGGGGTGAGCTGGACCGCAGAGTGAAGGCAAAGGGGCCAACAAGTGCTAAACACCTCTGGGAACTCCTTCAAGACTGTTGGAAAACCATTTCAGGTGACTACCTCTTGAAGCTCATCGAGAGAATGCCAAGAGTGTGCAAAGCAGTAATCAGAGCAAAGGGTGGCTATTTTGAAGAAACTAGAATATAAAACATATTTTCAGTTATTTCACCTTTTTTTGTTAAGTACATAACTCCACGTGTTCATTCATAGTTTTGATGCCTTCAGTGAGAATCTACAATGTAAATAGTCATGAAAATAAAGAAAACGCATTGAATGAGAAGGTGTGTCCAAACTTTTGGCCTGTACTGTATATATATATATATATAAGCATAATTATAAGGCTACGAAAACCAAACGAATTTTATTTTATGGCGATCATACACTTGTATAAACATATTAATGGGTAGAATATTCAGATTGAGATTCAGATTGACAATAAACCATGCCAAATATTACACACTGGCCCTTTAAGTGTGCAATACAGCTCCGAGTGACAGTTAGTATAGGGGTGATGGGGGTATAGGTATGGTAACTTTTAGATTCATAACCATGCATGACCCTATACTGTCACAACATTATTTTTCTTGCCCCACTTGCCTGACGTCATGCAAACATATCTGATTCAAACTCTATTCAAATATAATTCCAGCTATAATTCCACTGGCATATCTGGGGAAGAGGGAACCCAGGGAGGGATGACAAAAATTACTTGATGTGAACAAAGGTCAAACACTGATGGATTAATATTGGAGCTACACTACGTCAATAGCCACAGAAGATACATTTGCAGTTATGCTACATTAAGTGGAGGGTTATCCACAGAATATTACAGTAACAATTTCATTACACATAACAAATTCCCTTAACTTTTCCAAAACTTTCAAGGGTATTACTAACTCCACGACTTTTCCAAACCTGGAAAACAAGACTGTGGGATTCCATGACTTTTCCAGTTTTTCCAAGACTGTAGGAACTCAAGCCTCAACTTATGTCCATCTCAGGTCCAACAGGCCACACTTTGGGTTTATCAGAGCAAATAAAATGATTAAATATATTACAGTTTTCAGTGAAAACATAGGTTGTTGTTTGAGTTATCCTGGAAGTCTGCAGTAATTTGATTTCCATAGCTCATCTTGAGGTACGTATTTTCAAAGGAGGCAGTTTTAGTAAAGGGCAATGATCAATGAGAAGTGACAAAGCAAAAGATATCAGACAATGATTAGATATTTTAGTTTTAAAGTGTTATATTTGGAGTGACACAAAATAGACAATAAAAGGATGAGATGTTCTTTCATGACTAAGCGCTTAATTGCCCTTTCGTGTAGCTGCAGACATTTGTCTCATCTCCAGCTCTCTTGCTCACTCCCGTCCCACTCACTCTTTGTCTCTCTCTCGCCTTTTGTTTGGACTATACGTTTCACATTGTCTCAGCTCACAGAGCAGCTACTCTGAGATTAGAGGGAGGAGGACTGAGGTGTGTGTGGGTTGACTCGAGTAGTGTGGCGAGTATTGTTGATTGCCTGCAGTATGGAGGGCGCAGACGAGTGCTGATGCATGCTTGATTAAACTCTGTCCACTGGGACGCTACACGGAAAGTGTGTGAAGTGTTTGCGAGTGTGTCAAAGTGAGGTCAGGGGCGATGGGCTGGTGATTAGCCTCTGATGAACAAGACACACTTCTACATGTTTTAAGACTTTTGTGAAAACTGTCACTCTTTTGTCTTTTGGATTCTTACAGTTTCTTTTTATAATCACTTCACACACTGGAGTTGAACATTCATAACTGAATGAGTTGATACAGCACATTGAGGACCACTAGCTGCTAAGAGGCATCATTGTGTCGAATACAGAGAGAGGGAGAGTACACAAAGCCTGAGAGTGCTTTATATTATTTGCCAACCAGAGTCATGTGCCCACAAATGTGAGCCAGCACTCTGTAGAGGTGTTTAACAATGACTGGATGTGCCAAGGTCCAACTCTAGTGTTGGGTCACAGGGTGACTGTTCTGGGTAACTCGAAGAAGCCATCAAATATTTAGCTGGCCTCCTTTTCATGATCATGGTATGTAAACAAACATATTATCCGTGTGATTGACACGCGATCTTTCGGCCTGGCACGACAGTGAAAGCCTAGACAGCTCTTTAGTGTAAAAGGAAAAGAGGGTCACCGAGTAGGATTAATTATCAAATTAATTTCCGCAAAACTTTGAGCAGACTACTGGGGATGTTGCACTTCCGCAGACGCACTTTGAAGAACACAGCTTTGTAAAGTAAGCAAACTATTGGCTAAATATAATCAGTTTCAAGTGATAAAGGACAAATCAATTTCAGTGTAGCGCCTTGTGTTTAGCTTGTTGCTGCTGTTGATTTTAAGGCACCCTATCTGCTGAAAAACTGGTTCTCATTTTTCATTGTCAGGTCCATTGTTTAGTTCCTCCTCTCTTGTTTTCCTACTTTGCACATAGGGAAGCACTCGGTGCAGGATAGACACATTTGCAGAATGTAATGCTTTGATGAAATGAAATTAAAGTGATCAAACACAATAATTGTTTCTTTTAATTGTGGTAGACGCAAGAAGGTGGATGGAAAACTCATTAAAGGGGGAAGATGAATAATGGAGGAGGGTGTGTTGGTGTTGTGCTAGCTTAGTTTACATCTTCGCTGGATGGAGTGCTGTTGTGGCTCCTCACGGGGGGGGGTGCGGTGTGGGTTCGGGGCAGGTGGGGCGGTCAGAGACAAAACAAGGCTGCAGGAGGAGGAGGTGGAGGAGGAGGAGGAGGCTGGCAGGGCAGAGAGCCAGTGTGTCTCAGCACTGCGCAGTGAAAGTGAGGAGACAGCTTCACTGAAAGGCCTGGCCTGCACCAGCCTCATCAGGCAAAAATGGAAAAAGGTTAGCTGGTGGCAGCCATGACAAGAAACACAACCTTCCTCATTGTTGTTGGTGGAAAAAAAAACTGTGGGTGGGAACTGCTTCATGCAATGTGATAGGCTGCCTGATTATGCATGTTTAATGCATATTTTGATTTCTGAATTTTGCATGCTGGTGTCTAATTAATCGGTACATAAGCTGCATTTTTACCTAACTGTACTCAGGAGAGTTCTTTTTTCATGATGTGTAAAGATGATTTTAATTAGGAATCTGATTCTAAAATATGTGTTTGTAAACTAATGAAGATCACCTGTTTGCAGGAATTACTGATAAAGCACTATGTGGCTCAGGGTGGCAAAGTGCTTCATAGCTGTACCTGTGTATCATGGATCTATGTGCACAGCCATGTGGTGAAAGTGACAAATGAGGCCGACTGGTTGTAGGTGGCTGCAGGTGCTAGGTTTCAGATGACCGGTGTTGCATGGTCAGTGTGGTAACCAGAGCTGGAATCTCCTTTAGAGAATAAAGAGTTCAGGCTCCATCAGGATCGGTCTGATTATGTCCTGCATGCAAAATGGGAAACAAACATGCAACACATGCACAAGACATGCAGATGCACAGCCTGTTGCATAATCAGGCACAACAACAGGTACATGAACATTCAGACCAGTGCGTGCAGGCATTCCTACATACACACAGATATGCACACTCACACACCCAAATGAATGTCAGCCGTGCTCAGTGCTACGGTTACTCCTAACCACACACGCTTCCTCCTCCAAGGTGTCAGGGAGCATCTGGAAGTGAAAATTAATGATCACAGGTCTCAATGTGTGATCTTCTGCACATCCTTTACATATACGCCTTGTTACGAGTGACAACACAGTGATGTGCTATTTTAATTTTAGACTGTAATTAAATCACTGTTGGTAAATCATTTGTCTAAATAGCTTTTCTACAGGCTAGAATTAGAGTGAAGACTTTAGCAGGTTTGGGTGAACAGTAAAGGAATGATAATTTATGGATCTCAACACAAAATCATTTTAAGGGAATGAGGAGACATGTAGGAATATTTATAGTATCAGCGATGACACCACCTACTATACATACTTAAAGACGCTGAAAGAAATAACTTCCACTGGATCTAAATGTGGAGGAGGCATTACGTATTTATTAGTCATTCTCCTCGACAGAAGCATACTCACTGCCATTGCTTATCTGTCTTGTCCGCTTTGTCTGTTTGGGTGTCACATATACAAAAAGCCTTTCACTCTGTCAGTGCTGTGTTTTTGTGTCTGTTCAGAAAGAAACGGGAGTCCCGTTTGTTGTTCTTCACCTGTGGATTGATACCTTTTAGGCAGAGAGAGGGGCAATGGGTGCAAACTGAAAGAATGATGGTGGCGGGGATGAGGTTCAGCCGGTGGTTTAGGTTGGTGCAGGATTGGTGCCGGTGCAGCAGGTAACCTGGTCAGAAACAATGCACTCAGAGTGGCAGATGATTCATTTTGAGTGTGATTGCACAGCACTGAGAGCGCAGACAAAGAGAGCGTGGTTGAGAAAACACTCATCATGAGTAGGAAGACTAACAATTCACAGCTCACCATTTCAATCAGAATCAGATTATTTTTCCCTGTACCGATGTACTAAGTAGGTTAATGCTCTGAACAACCATATAGTATATTTCTATTTTTTTAAAATCACCTTTCCTAAGATTATAATGTTGAGGTCATGTAAGTTAAAAAATGTAGTTAATGTAGCTCTAATTAGCTGTGGAAAAAAAACAACAACAGTGATTTGTTGATCATTTGCTTGCAGCGTGAAAACAAGGTCAGCATTTGTAGTACTTACGAACAAATGGAATGAAAATAGAGCTTCCCACACAATGCAAAGAGCCAGTTTAACGCTTACTATAGACAGGAGAATAAATATAGTACTCAGCATAGATTCATTCAAATAGTTTTAAAAAGCACATGTATTCAAGCCAAGCGCATTTTAGCAGCTGAGGAAAGAGAAGTAAATGACCATTAAAGGAGAAGTCCGGTATTTTGTACTTTGAGCCCCATTTCTGGGTTATTTATGATGAAATAGAGTGGTTAAAACCACAATTTTGATGATTGCTCCTTTTCAGAGAATTTTATACACTTTCCCCTGTCTGGCTTAACACTGCTGCCTATGGCCATGTGTGAACCTGTCCTAAAACCACACTAAACGTTAATTTCAAAGCCATGAAACTCATCGAGTGGTCAGTGGTGTTTGATGATGTTCTGACAAAAAAATCGTAGCAAACCGTGGTTTCCATCCGTGTGTTCGATATTCATCTCGATTGTGGAACTATTTTTTCAGCTGTCTCACACCCGTATGCAAACTTCCACTCGAGCGTTTGTTTGACCATGAAGCATTATATGCTTCAGCCCACTTGATGGTGATAATGCTCCTTTACATGGGTGTTGCCAACCGGCAGGAAACCATTGCAATGTATACTGCGAAGGTTGTTTACAAGCGAGTAATCCATTGTACAGTTGTTTAAACTTATTACAAAACTTTTTCATTCATTCTCATTCTTCCTCCAGGTGCACACACAGCACTGTCGAGCTGGCACTTTCGCTGGGCTAAAAGACTACAATGACTACAACCTTGTCGTAAACAACCCCCCTTCCGTTTCCGGTGGCAGATTACTACCAACAGACAATGAGGCTTCCTATAGAAAACCAGTGGATTAGACAAAATGTCAAATAAATCATCATGGAAACGACTGTTTGCTACGATTTTTATGTCAGAACATCAACAAACACCACTGACCACTCAGTGAGTTTCATGGCTTTGAAAACGAACGTTTAGGGTGGTTTTAGGACAGGTTCACACATGGCCATAGGCAGCAGTGTTAAGCCATGCAGGGGAAAGCCAAATTCTACGAAAAGGAGCAATTGTCAAAATTTTGGTCTTAACCACTCTATTTCATCATAAACAACCCAGAAATAGGGCTCAAAGTGCAAAATACTGGACTTCTCCTTTAATATAATGGATTATGCTTATATGAAAAATAAAGAGCATGGAAATAACTTGCTCGCAAACCACCGCTGAATATATTTCAAACAGGATGAAGACCAAACAAACAAGGCAGTGAAGTCTACTAAGTACTTGGTGTCATTCAGCTGTAAACTTGTACAGAATATTAAACCAGTGGTGCTCAAAGTGGGGTCCATGGCACCCTGCCAGGGAGTCCGTAAAAGGTTTCAGATCCACTAATTTAAATTATCGTGAAAATTTAAAAAAAAAAAAAAAAAAAAAGCTTCATAGATTAATACATTTTATTTTGAAAATCATATAAAAAATAATAAAAATAAAATATTTTTAAATCTAAAATAGTTCATAGGTTATGTTCTAATCTAACAGTTGTATATTATTTAAAATAATCAGAAGCCACTTTTTATTTAGCCTCTTTATGCATGCCTCTCTTGATATGTGTGTTTGAGTGTGTTCATGTTCTGAAATGTACTTCAAATTAGCCCTCTTCTCTTATATTGTTATATTTTATTCTGTGTAACATACTATGAGTATTCTGTGTTGAGATGGTGCAGACATTTTTAATACATTTCTAATAATACGTTGGTTCTTTGCCAAAACTAAGACTATGTAAGTGTAAAAAATAGGCTACTTCAAATTATTTTAAGGGACAAACATGAGGGGGGGCCCCAGTACGTTCTCGATCTTGTAAGGAGTCCTCAGACAAAAAAAATTAACTTCAAATTATACAATCTTAAAAACAATGTCATTCCAACTATCAGGATGCAACCCTCTGACATAAATTCACTTTTCTGTGAACAGCCACAAATGCAAAAGCCCTAGATTGTAGTTTGTTAGTAGATAAAAGATACATTTTTTTCATGTTCTTGTGACTCTGATAGATGGGTGCAATTTCTCAAAGAGAAGTTTCTGGACTGGATGTTTGCCTGTGTGGGCAGGTCAGTGGTGATCCTTCCTGTCGCTTCACATCACTCTAAAGACTGCCTTTGAGCTGCCTGAAAAGACACGTCCTCTTGAAAGTCACTGCTTTGTTTAAATGGCAGTAAAAAAGTGCTTATAGCAAATCAATGATGGAGAAAAAAATGTTCTAATTACTTATACACAAAGTTGTAATTAATATGACATTTGGTGTTTTATCCTAATTTTGGAAACATCTTTCTTGTTCATTGCTGTGTTTTTTTTTTTGACAGCATCCCCCCAAAGATCACTTGTCAATCAGGGTGACCAAGCACATTAGTTCCTGTGTATCAGAAGATTTTTTTTTAGAAATGCTTTCATGAACTGATAATAGTTTGAATCACTAATGAGATGTACCAATCAGCAAAGCACTTCTATCAAAATGTCACAGATTATTACTTAGAGTTAGTGTATAACCACACAAATCCAGCCAGTCCACACAGGTCATGGGGATGCTAGGCTGACCTAGAAACTAAAAATACCACCGGCTGCAGTTAATTAGTGAAGTAATAAGATTAGATAGCTCAATTGGAAGGAAATGGACAAGAGCTGGAGTTGAGGACTAATCCTGTTCCGCAGCTGTGAGCCTAATCACAGATCCATACACAGCATTAATAGTTTTGTCTCATTCAGCAGAAAAAAAAGGATGTATGTCTTAAGTGTAAATTGAATCTGTTACTACAACGTGAGAGCATATGAACATGTATGACACCAGTATGATGTAGCTGTAGCAGCCTTTGCAAATGTTGCTTTTCCCCCCCGTTCTCAGATCTTTTAGATCAGACTTCAGATTTTTTGCTGAATTTGAAATGAAATGCCATTTTTGTAACTGGCAGACAAAAACACATCATCATAGCAACTGTACTGCCTAACATGCATTTTGATGAGATGTCTGCTTGAAACGGCATTTAGGCGTTGGCTGAGGTAACCAGCATCCATAAAAAGACAACAGGCGTCAAGGAAGCAGATGGCTAATGTGGGCAATCTGCAATCAAAAGCAGAAGAATAAAGAACTGGGGCTGTTTACCTGTGCTTTTGAACAGAGCGAGCTTGTGTGCTTCGTTCTTGTTTAATGTCTTACTCTATTCCAACACTGGTGCTGTCCCCTTTTTTGAACATGTATTTAAATCTATGAGAACATTAAAAGTTCAAATAAATCCCTCCATGTTGGTTATAGTGGAGCATAATGGTGATTCAAAGATATAGTCTGATAGCTCTGATTTAATACCAGGGTGGCTGGAGGAGAAGGCACTCTGCACTGACCCTGCAAAATACTGAAAGTCCTGTTGTACTTTGGGACTCTCACTTATTTGACAGCGCAGTAGTTACTTTGCTGGACAGCCGCACGCTCAGCAGTGCTGAGGTCTATAAAAGCACAGAGCACTTTATGATTCCTCTGGGAGAACAGAAGAACAAACACAAAATGACACACCATTTTGGATTTTTTAAAAAAAAGTAAGGAAACTGCGAAGAAACGACACCTGTCTGACAGGGTAAAGAGAAACTGGTTGGTTGCCCAACAGACGCAGAGCTTGGTGGTAGTGCTAAACGAATCCAAAAGCTCCTCAAAGATTTCATTCAACTAGCAGCAGATGATGACAAGCTGTCCTTTTCACTGGTTTTCAGTTACCAAGATGTTGGCAAAGAAACAGACACAAACCAGGTAATAAGAAAGAAAATATTTGCTGTGTTCTTCTCCACAAATACAGTGTTTTTAATTCAATGATATTTATGCGACAGGGAAGAACATCTAGAACACAGGCCAGTAAACAGTTGGCATGACATTGTCAGGCATTACAAATCTCCTTCTCTTCCCAAATCAATCCAGATATTAAAAAATTACAGTGCTCTTCTGCAGAGCCAGGTCTGACAGGACTGAACACAAACCTCCTCTGTGGCTCCTGATAAACCTTTTACATCGGACAGATGAAAAGACCACAAAGTCTGGATAATTATGCATTCTCTTAAAGGTTATAAGGTTGAAAAGGGAGAAAATGTACAGCATCTTATTAGAGTTCCCAACTCCCCATGGACATGCCGTTTTCCATTGTAACCAAAGGTGCCAATGTTGAAGTAATAATTGCTCTTGCCAGAGTGCTACAGTTCACATTGTGTGTGTGTGTGTGTGTGTGTGTGTGTGTGTGTGTGTGTGCGTGTGCGTGTGATAAGAGCCAGCGTCCCACTCCTGCAGATCATCTTAACACAGCTCCAATTACACAGGAGCTGATTAGATGTTCCCTGTAGAAAAAGCCGGGAGGAATACAGAGGACCCAGGCAGATAAATGAACCACAAAGACTGTGCCTTTAATTATTATGAGATCAAATAGGGTTACTGAATGAAACTTCCTTTTTGAATCCTCAGATAGACAGCTGCCAGCCAAAACACATTTTAGAATAAATGTAGACATTTTAAGTCATAATATTTTTCGTGTGTTAACAGACTGTGATGCAATAGTTCTTAACATTCTCTCAAAAGAAATGTTTTAGTGGAAACAGACAACTTTACCACCCTGGGTTTCCAAGTGGTATAGACCGTTTTAGGGCCGACGTCACAATGACGTCATTTTATAAGCTGGAGGCAAAGCACGACTCGCCACCACAGGGCTGTAGGCTACATAGGAGTCTTAAAATGTGGTCTTGTTGTATTATAGGGAGCCAGAGAAAGAGGAGTCATGGCTCAAAACTTAAATTTTATCACATACCAGCTGCCACTGCCTGTCAACACCACAAAGACAACTATGGTTAAATGCAATAAGATGAAAGGACTGGACGGAGGAGATCATCAAAAATGCTTGCATGTGCAGTGCACACTTCATATCAGGTTCAAGAAAAAGTTTTTACTGTTGTAGGGATGAATAACGTTATGTGTATTAAAGGTTATTATGTCGATTCTTGTCGAATCCTCGATCAATGATTTCTCCATAATGCTTACTTTTTAGAGCTTTAGCTAACATTAGCTTCGATATCTGAACAAACTGGAGGAAACTGTTCAAGTGTCGCCCTACTTTGTAAGATCGGCACAGTAATCAAGCACAAAGCCGGCCATCCCACAGTCCTGTCAAATCATCCATCTACTGAGTGAAAGCATACGGGCTGGCCAGTCTGCTCCCATTGGTCAGTGTTTACTTTTTCAAGTACTCATCCCGGAGAGTGAGTGACCTGACATGGTGCATTTGTAAATTCAGTTTGACCATCTACACTAAAATGAGAGTCCTGTTGGTCGAAGAAATGAATTGTGATATTTCTCTTTAAATGAATGAAGGTTAAGTTAATCACACATTCATCATATCTCCCCAGGGTCCAGAGTGCACTCTGACACTCCGAGAGTGTGGTGCTCTGAATAACCGAATGGTACATTCTGACAGCGCTCCGAATTTACTAACAGTCCAGTTTGTGCCGGAGTGAGTATTTCTGAATTCACTACTTGCACCATCTTCCTCCATTGTTTAAAACAAGCCAACAGAACCTGCTAGCTAGCGCAAGCTAATGTCTATGGAGAATGTTTTGCCTCCAGCTAAGCCCACCAAAAAAACATCATACTGTTCACTGACAGTAAAAGGATCTATAACTGTTGGTGCTGCTGTCACAAAGACAAGCAGATCCCTTTTCGTTTTTCTCAGAGTCTAGCTGCTACTACTACAGTTTCCACAGTTACTTTGATTGTTCCATTATCTGCCATTTCCATTACTGAGGATAGTAAGCGTAAAGAACTTACATTGATACTCTTAGTAACTGCGGCTAGCTGTGGACAGCTAATGATAAAAGCAAAAGCATTACCTTCTTCCTGTTTTGGTTGTGCAATGGTTGACACACTTCCTTTGTGCCATAAATTAAACCTTTCCATAAACCATTCTCCTGGGAGATTGTACCCAGTGGCAGACATGATTGCATTGTGAAACGATGCTTATAGAGAACCAATTTAAACACTGATGCTGTCATTATTCTACAGCTATTACATTGTCAAATCAACATATACTTTATAATAGCCCCTTTCATCCATGCACTGAAACCTGAAATTACCCAGACATTACCTGGAGGAGCTCTATGTGAGTGTCCCAATCATTTGGTGCAGATGTTAAGGACTTAACCCTGCCAACTCCCTTGTATAAATTCATTATAATGTCCGAATGAGCCCATGTGTGAACAGAGCAGGTAATTGTCCAGAGAATTCACAGCTAGTGAGTGGGCGTGCTGATGACATTTCTATCATGCAACTGGCATGAAACCGGAAGAATACAAAGATGGGAGGGAGAAAAAGAAGGGTAATTTACACAAAGATGGCAACGAAAAGGTCTAACTATAGAGACGACACGATTCGTTAACTTCTCTTAAGACCCATTTACGAAACTGTCAAGACAAATTTGAGTGATCATCTGAACACTGAGGAAAGATTATTGGATCAACAACATCATTAGGATTTATCCTCTGGGCAACCTAAATATTTCTACCAAATTTCATGGCAATCCACCCAGTTGTTGCCAAGATATTTCTGTCTGACTGACCGACATTGCCATTCTTGCCGCAAGCGTGGCTAATAAAAATAGCCATGAATCATTCATATTTTTTTATAGACCAAACAAAAACAACATGACATCATATAAAGGTCATTTCTTCAGAATGAATGAGCAAGAGCAGCTGTCTAAACCAAGGGTTTTGTTAAATTCAACACCCATGCAGAGGGAAATCCATCCCTGAAGTGTTAAAGCTGCCAAACTATCTTCAGACAGAGGCCTCACGAGACCATGATGCAATGCAACCAAAGGACATTTTATGTTCAGTACTCTAAGCTTTTCTCAGCTGAAAAATGTCTCACTCCAGTTACATGTAATTGCTCTCTCCAGCTGCTGTACACGTGTGAGCCTCAGCTGAATGCAGCGAGTTCACACCCAGCCGCCGAGAGACACTGGTAAATGTAGGGAAACAATAATTGAAGATAAAGATGACAAGGTTGTGAAAAAGTGTTTACACCAATGACATCAATTATAAGGCAAAGACAAAATGAAATCCTGGCACTTCGATTACATTAATATATGAGTATCACAAGGGCTAAATAGCCACAATGGCCTTGCTAATGTTCACACAAACAACAGCATGACATTGTCTGCTTTGTGCACAGTTTGTAGTTTAAAGATTGTTAATAACATGTAAATGACTACTTCTGAGATGTCCAGTGGAGAGAGCAGTCCAGGGTGACTGTTGGTAAAAGGTCGCATGTCCTGGGAGTGTCACCACTCTGTTGGTACCCTGCCTTGGAGACTCACCGTGACACCAGCTCAGCACGGCCGGTACAGGACCTGACACTAAGCCGGGCTGACAGCACCATACACTGTGGGCTCTCCTTCGCACTCCTCATACCTCAGTTACTTCTAAAACTACCGTGTCTTGGTTACAAAAAAATCCCTTGGTTCAAAGGGAGTTTTGAATGAAGCAATGTTGTGTGTAAAGACACTTTTAGCTTGAAGTTTTGCCTCATTCCTTCACTTAAATCTCCTCATGTTGTTTGCTCTAGGCAGTTGGACAGAGTTGGTACACAGTGCATCTAAATACCAAAATGCCTAGGGCAAAATTGATGCAACCAATTGTGTCAAAGTTCATGGAGCAATAATATGATTATTAGGCTACGTTCACATATCAGGACTTAATGCTCAATTCCAACTTTTCTCCTGATCCGATCTTTCTGCCTAATCTGCTCACATCTATGTTTGAAGTGGCCCATATCTGGATCTCACCCTGAAATACCTCAAACGCAACCAATAAGGTCACACACATGCAGGTTGGAATAACAATAGAAACGTCACAAACAAAACAGGCATTTGGGGGGAAAAATTAGTGACATAGTGGTGCAGGCTTCATCTCCCAAATGATAGGCATAGTAGGAAGGTCAGATGTTTTCCTGCATAATATGTAGCCATGTGCTTCTGTTTGGGAGAGCACAAAACATATTTCCGGAGAAATGGTCGTTTGGAGCAATGGCCATTTATTTTCAGGATAACAGGCTGTCTTACAAATGGGCTTTGGGCCGATTAAAGGCTCTAACATACTTTTCCCATTGAATTTCAGCGGACAGCTGTGGTCACGCAGACACGTACATGGTTCCATTCATAGTACGAGTGAGGGCTCTAGTCAGCCCCCAGCAGTAAATGGCAGAGTTTACCATTCTCCAGCATCGTATGAAAGTGAAACTAAGAAGATGCTGCTGGGTCTGATGTGCAAGCCTGTCGAATATCCAACCTAAATCTATCTTCAATGTGGTGAGGTGGTTGCTGCTGGCTTCGGGCTGGACTGCAGCGTGGAACAAGAAATTTGGAGCATGTACAGTCAGCGCACTTGCTAGGCCTACAGTCAGTAACAAAAACATGGGCAGCATGTAAAATTCCACCTTGGGTCCGTGCAGACCCTTGCAGCAGTATGGCTACGGCATACTTATGGTGACTGATCTGCATCTGCCCAGTGAAGTATGGCATGAAAAAACATGGATATATGGGAAAAACTCATGTGTTGCAGCGATCAGATATGTATCAGATATAGGGCCACACATTAAAGTGACCCAGATCTGATTGTGTGTGTCTGTGTCACATGGAGAAATAAAGCTGCCAAAATAAGTGTTTTCCTTTTACCTTGTGACTGTTTTGACTATTTAAACTCCGACGTAAAGCCCCTTCCTGTATTGATCTGTATAAATTACAACAGTACCATATGACTACAAGGGGACACAGCTGTGACATTATTTCGTATTGATTAAGTGATTGATTAATGGGTTGGATTTTGGCCTGTTTCGCTTCCAATTCCCACTGCGCATGGACAAAATCAATCATCAATTAGATTTAGCTGCTTGTTAACTCTAGCTTCAAAATAATTGAGGGGCTCAGCCCAAAGGTAAGATTTTAGCTATTCTTAAATGGGTACAACATTAGAGTAAATTAAGTTTCACCTAAAAACACCATGTTCAATATTTTATGACTCGACTATTATACTAACGCTTCCAGGAATAAAGATTTTAATGAAAACTCCACGTCTTCCGCCCATACAGAAATACACAAACTCTCCCTGTGTGGTCTTTGGGGTGGGGGGTGGGGGGGGACACTGGAGGTGATGAGCAAACTGGTGAAACACAATCCAGGAGGATAGAGTGGTCGGAGGTGATAAAGCAGCCAGGCTGATGACGCTCAGAGGACAGTCAGAGGCCGGTGATCAGGGTGCCACCGTGGCTCCTCCATGCCAACACACCCGCCTCCTCACCAGCCAATTACAGTAATTAGAGGATTGTTTCCAGTTGCTGAAAGATTAAACGCTCAATTTCCTGGTTGCTAAGATAGCTGTTGCTGGACATGTTTCAGCATCAGCATGGAAAGGGACATTTTTATGAAACAGTTTGTAAAAGCTGTAAGAATCACAAAACATCCAATTATACATGCAGTGTATTCATACCATATTTATATGATATGAAATTGAACATTGGGATTTTATTGATTATGTGGGTCACCACATAATTTTTTTTTCACGTAGATCACATGACAAACAAACTGTGTGCTCATCCAGTCATAACTTCTGCAAAGTAACCAGTTTTTCCTTTAGGGTGTTACAAAAACGTGCTTTAATGAACTAGCTGTTGGCTGAATCATATCGTGTTAACAGAAAAATGCCTTACATATGTTGAAGGTCATAGCTTAAGGTCAGATTCCTTACATGTACTAAGTCAATGTAACTGATAGTAATTTATTTTGTGACCCACAGTGACACGCACTTCATGGTAGAGCAGGCTCTATCTGTCATGCATTAATGGCCAGGCCATTGAGGTTACTGTGTAGTGCTATTGGCACAGCCACTTGAGTTCTTATGTGTGGCGAATGAGCCAAAAATAAAACAAGTCCTTCAAAATTAGAGCATGAAGCATCATTACTTGGGATCTTCCTGTCCTCTACTGTTGTTGCCATGTGGAGCTGACGCAATACAGTGAATAATCAGTGTTAGGTCAGAGTGTGCAACCGCTTAGAAACACCTTAACATAAAAATGAAATACACAAACTGAAGGAGAGAGATACTCACTTGTAATAATTGAGTATTTGGACAAAAAAGCTGGCTTTGGGTCTGGATGTTTTTTTTCAGGTATGGCACCTCTTCCTGACGTACAAGCAAGAGAGCAAAGTCTGGCGGATGAAGCGTGATAAAGTGTCCAGATATACTACGAGCAGCAACAACATTCAGGGTGCCTATAGAGCCCTGAGTGAACCCAAGCAACAGCTTGCTGTTGCTCCGAAAATAGGATGGAGGTACGTGAAGCTTCGCCAAAATAGAGCCAGGGTGAGCAGTTTTACAAACAAGCAACACATCGCTTAGCCTTAGCCTGAGCAGGTTCAACATATTCTCATACAATGGTTTGTTTGGCCAACCTCGTCTCACTCCGGAGTGAAACAAACACCGACTTTCAGCTGGGAGAGCAGTGTTTGCAACCTGTAAGCTTAAAAACCTAAACCCTGTTCTTTTTTCCTAAACCTAACCACTTGTTTTTGCCTAAAATTTGTGATGTTGTATCGAGGTAGTTATTTTGAAAGAGACTGTATGTAAACGGTACATTTCCTGTGAAAATGGAAGTGTATTTTCAAAGAAGATAATGCATGTAACAGGCAGAACTTGACATGGCGTCCCAGAATGTCAACAATCAACGCACCCAGGGTACCTTTCATGTCATATCTGGACGTGGAGCTTCCATGACCAAATGTTGATATGTGACGAGGTTGGAGTGAGAATGTGTTGAATTAGCACCTCACGTACTTCATGTAAAGTTATGCACTTAAAGGAGCTATATGTAAGAAATCTAAAGCAAATAGTCGTAAAATCCTCCTAATATGTCACCGAGACTAAGGAATAATGTTCATATAACATACTGATCTCACCGATAACAACAGTACATCCAGAATATTCGCATTTAAAAAACATTTTTACAGTCCGCAAATCATGTTTATGTTTTGAATTTGTATTTTGGCCTGTTGCGCCACCCACCGCCGTCTACCAGTCACGCAGTCAGTAGAGTCTCAGCATCAGTTACGACTGAGCTACAGCAGCACGGCAAACAGCATTAGCAGTGTCCCTGTACATAGCATTAGCAACCTGCTTCTCCTCAGCTGTATCCCGGCAGCAGCGTTAGCAGTGTCCCGGTACATAGCATTAGCAGCCGGCTCCTCCTCAGCTGTATCCCGGCAGCAGCGTTAGCAGTGTCCCGGTACATAGCATTAGCAGCCGGCTTCTCCTCAACTGTATCCCGGCAGCAGCGTTAGCAGTGTCCCGGTACATAGCATTAGCAGCCGGCTTCTCCTCAGCTGTATCCCGGCAGCAGCGTTAGCAGTGTCCCGGTACATAGCATTAGCAGTCGGCTTCTCCTCAGCTGTATCCCGGCTGCAGCGTTAGCAGTGTACCGGTACATAGCATTAGCAGCCGGCTTCTCCTCAGCTGTATCCCGGCAGCAGCGTAAGCAGCAGAGAAGCTGGACCTGCTCGAACGGTCTGCTGGAAAACCGAAGATCAAGGACGCAGCAACACAGCCCTGCCACGGCAGCCACCCGTGGGCAAACAAATCAGTCTCCAGCGTGCTGCTGTCCAGCAACCTCGAATCTGTAGGGGAGGGGGGGCAGACACGACTCACGGCAGTATTTTGAATTTGAGTGCAGTAACCGTTTTGGCCACATTCTTACATACAGCGCCTTTAACATAAAGTTATGTTGGTTAGGTTCAGGAAACGAAATGTGGTGGTGATGCAACATAAAATAACATCCAAACACCAGTGCTGGGGGAAAGTCCTGTGTTTATTGACCCATCTACCACCCCAACCTGCCTCTTACACACACTTTTGCTCTTTACTTCCTTCTTTACTCCTGTCAGCGTACTGGTTATGTGATAGCAGCCTCACCAATAACGTGAATTATATTCAAATTGTGGTGCTTTACTTAGGTATACATATGAACAGTGGTTAGGACACCTTCATTGGGAAACAATGAAACAATCTGATGTTTGCTTGCTCGTTCGCATCGCACCTAATTGGAAAGAGTATTGATGCAGCTGCATCAGTGCTTTAGGTAAAGACAATTACATGAGCTGGGATATACCTATACTCATTCTGATAGCTCATTGCAATATCTCTACCCATTCATTCATCTACTATATCCACTTATCCTGTGCAGGGCTGTGGGGCTCATTGATATAACTGCTGTCTAGTAACACGTTATCTAATTTTTATTAACTTTGCTGTCTAATAGAAGATCTAATTTTGGCAAAGGCTAGACTCTCGTGGGTGCTGTATAATTAGCAGACAATAGCCACTACAACATTAATAGGATAATCAGGCTAATTATGATTATATGTATTGTGGAGCCATGAATGGTGACTACAAAACATGGTTGATCTAAGTGAGTTAAAATTTGCACCAGAAATAAAATTTAGAATTATTTTACCTTTTTTTTTTAAATCAGAAATTCTATTCCCACAGAGAGATTACTTACTTAGTAACTTACCAATGTCCTAAAACAAATGACAATTTAAAGCTATTATATCATTGCAGAAAAATAGGGACAAAAAAGATGCATAATGCATTCCCACTTAAACAATAAATGTGGAGATCAATATCTATCATGTAATTGCTTTACTCTTTAGGACTTTGTGTTTTATGGAGGTGCCTTTGAATTGAAAAATATTGTAACACTGTAAGCAGAGACATAATGCATGACCTCCGGACTAGTCTCAGTAACTCGTATAAAAACAGCTGTTGCTGAGTGATGGTTAAGCCTTAACTTGTTAAAAAATCACAATCAATTTGTCAGGTATGTGACAGGATGATAGAGTTTAGACGGGGTGAGATGGAGTTACAGGTGAGACAAAACCTCAGAGGGTGTCCTCTGTTCCTAGTCTCACTGACGTGTGTATTGTTGGGTTAATAAGAGCCTCTCCCCATCAGCGTAATAGAGAAGAGTGGTGACTGTCAGTTTGCACCTCTTCTTTCATGGTGCTGCAGTTCTAAACCTGATGGTGACATGAAGGCTCACTCAGGAGGCTGTAATGAGAGCACCCCATCCCAGTGTCTCCCGAGCTGGATAATGTTATGAGCGCACAGCTTTAGGCTTTAATGCCAGCAGATTAGATGCACTAATGCTAAATGTTACATAAGTTTAGGTCTTCCATCTCTGAAGTGTCCAGAGTAATGAGACTATTTTCCACTGACCACAAGAACAAGCCCTCTATCCACCAAATATTCAATATGTACAACACCCTCAGGCACAAATTAACTTAATATTGTTTCATATTTGAATACAACATTAATCAAACAGTCATTTACCAATAGAAGTAAAGATTTGTAAATAATTCATGGCAGTCTAACATGTCAGATTGCTGTCTTTGCTTACAGTTTGTTAGATTTTTTATGCTTTACTTGTTGTTTTATATTACTATGTAATATTGTTCTGAGAGGAGCTAGTGGACACAGGTTTATTATTAATATTTAGGTTCTCTGATACACATGTTTCATATTCAGAACTGTTTATATTAAGTAGTAATAAAGAAAAGTTTGCTGTTTGGTCTAAAACTTGGTCATAGATGGTCAGAAAATCTATAAGACAGCAACAGACAGAGAAGTCACCTGTTGCACAAAAGGAGTACATTTTTTGGAATAACATGAAGCTATAGTTTTTTCTCCACAGCCAGTACAGACCACTCAGCTGTATCCTCAAAGTGCCTATTTACAGGCGTAATTTAAGACGACTGATGTCGCTCGCCAAGTGTGACATGGACTATCAAGTCAGGAAAAGGCTGCAAGACCATGAATTCAACAACAGAACGTCTGACTAAAAGGTGGAACACACAGAGAATGACTGCTGATAGTATTATAATTAGCAGGTACTATTTCTCTCGTACCTTAGTTCAAATTGAAATGGGATTCTTAGAAAGAGTTTGTATGTTATCTTCTAAACCGATATAATTCCCGCAACTAAACTGAGGGCTGACTTTTAATAATTTCACACAGCCTCAGTCTATTTCTCACTTCTCATCCACACGCCCACGTTGAGAGCTGTTAAAGAGGGACAGCGACTCAGAAGCTTAATCTCACACAGAGCCAAAGTGGATCCCACTGGGTTACCTTGGGTCAGTGACACCCAAACACACATACACACACACACACACACACACACACACACACACACACACACACACACACACACACACGTACATGCACTTTGCATTTCACTAACAATTGAGGTCACAACAAAGAGTTCTAGTGAACTTTACCCTTGTAAACAGTAGCAGTCCCCCTCCCAAAAAATTGCTGAATATCATCCCCTTCCACTGCCATCCCTTTAAATCCAGCCTCTCTCAAGGGAACAATGGGAGAAATGTTTGGCCTTTGGAGCCAGTGAACGGGGCCATTGAGCGCCTTGCTGTGGGATCGGATGCAGTGAATTAGCGTAAAGCCTCAGCGGAGAATAAAGCTGACGCAACTGCACTGCTATGGCCTTGCTATCAGCTCCTGCCACGCAACACTGGGCCCAACCTGTAAAAACTCCAGTGCTGAGAACAACTGATACTACCACACCCAAGCCGAAGGGCTTATTTTTATATACACATGAAGATATGGATGTGCATGCAAAGGTTGAATTGCTTTCAAAGGATTAGGAATAGAAAGTCAATCTTGATCCAGAAGTTGCGGAAAGAAAAAATCTTACGGTTGGTGCATTCAAAAAGATGCTCTAACATCAAAAAGACTGCATCCAAAAAGCAGTGCATTCAGAAGACAAACCATTAGTGAATATAAATTAAGTCTGAGGGCCTATTTTTACCTGGTATTAATATGCATCTTACATTATTGGATCACAAGTGGACAGCTCTAAATACAACTTTAACTGTGAACACTAATGTATCCTGGGCCACATTAAACAACCTCCTGCTCAGCTGATGTCCTTGCTTGCCGTCCCTGGAGCCACTCTCCTACCAGCAAACGATCAGTTAGTTCAACATCCTCCCTGCTAGCACGAGCTAACAGCAGCAGCAGCTGGTAAATGGTCCCATAGAGCAACACATTTGGTCTTTGCAAAGGGAAGTAATTTCCATGTTAATTTGCATACAGAGCAGAAAAGTGAGATCCGATCACAAGTGGTCACTCGGACGCGTGTGGAGATGCATTCTAATGCCAGGTACGGACAGACAGACATAAAGCTGTCTACTTATGATCACCCAAGACTCATGGCACAAACTGAGTTAGTGACTGGAATCAAGAACTGGTTCTAGCTGCAAGCTGGATCCAAATTGTTTGATCCATCAGAATCATATGCCTCCAAGCTTATCAATTCCTTTTATCAATGCTGGCATGTTCTTCTGACGGCTGCACATTGAACATTTATAAAGTCAAACTAATGTTTACACAGCTGGAAACTTGCCTTGCAACAATAAGGTGGAGAAGAGGAAACACTCCAAAGTGTGGCTTCATTTCATGGAAGAAGATGGCAGCAAGTATTTTGCTATGCCTGTAAAATGATCATTTACATTTACAAAATACCAGCAGCAATGTGCTGGAAAATCTGTCTACACCAAATGGGATTAAATTCCAGGAATGCCATGTATTTGACACTCTACGCAAGAGTGCCACCTCTTCCCAGTCAAGCAGCGTGTCCCTTACCATGGGTAAATATCCTATGTTATAATAACATTTGCACCACTGAGCTACACTATGTTCAGACTCGGAGATAAGTTGCATTGGCCTGCTTTTTTTCCATACAAAAAACTGATCACGAGTCGAGGAAATTGATCAGGGGCCAGACCGATTAACAGAATCGATAATGGCATTAGTATTGTATCAGTTCCCATCCCTAGTCTGAGTGTCCCTGAACGCACCAATGGCTGCAGTTTTCAAAAGTCCCCTGTTTGCCTTAACAATAAACAACTGTAACAATTAAATTACAGTGATGGATTATTCACAGATAGATCTCAAGCAAACTACATGTCTCTCCAAGTTTGATTTTCATATTATTAATATGTAAATGGAAACCAGTGGCAACCTACAGTATGCCATTTCTACTGAATGGACTGAAAGATGTAAAACCACCGGTGTGGCCCTTTAAATAAATACAGCACATGGTCCTGGCATGTCCTCTTTACTCCAGCTCTCATGTGTAACGGAAAGCTTCTCAGCCTAGTCTTATGAATGGCATCTTGTTGCTCTCTCCAAAAAGGCCCCAAGCTAAAGGGGCAAGTGGCATCCGACCATATGCCTGCACAAAACCACCATATGCCCCAATGGTTAATTCATTTTTCCAAGGCCACAGGCCTTTTTTTTAGCATCCCAACATACCAGTGATACCACAACACACTTTTGAACCTTTGTTCAACCTCCAGTACTGCATGGCATTTAAACTATGTGATGACATCTCAGACTTTCAAAATCTCTTTGCCCCTTAGTATAAATCTGCTGTTTGTCTCTTGTGTCTATTCTAGTGACATTACAGACGAGTGTGTGTAGGTGTGACGGCGACTGTGCCTGTGTGAAAGAGCATACGGAGAGTAAAGATAGGCCTCCATGAGTGTGTATGTCGGCGAGAAAGAGGGAGAAAGTAAAGCAGACAGTGGGAGTGAGGAAGCAATGAGAAATTAGAGACTGATGCTTCGAAATAATGGGGTCTATGATGCCACTGAGAAAAAGGGTCAGTCGCTGGTAAATTTGGGGTAAAATCAGGGCTTCACTGGGCTCTGCTGTGTGAAATTGACAGATGGAGGATGGGTTCCCAGGGAGCCAGACCTGCTACAAATAGCTCAGTGTGCACTCTCTCCTGTGCACACATACATGCAAACATGAAAGGAGCTCAGAACAAGAAGCTAGTTCGAACACACACACACGCCCACACAGACCAATCTGAACAGTATATAGAATATTTTACATTGATGCTTTCAGACAACACATGTAGTCTTTAATTAACCTTTGGTTTACAGATAAGGAGACACACATACAATAAGAGAGTGGTACCGACTTATATACTTGTTCTCACCTGTCTGTACTACATGACAAGATGTGATCTGGTTCTTAGTCTGCTTCCACTTGGTTATGTCTATCGTCCCGACACTCTGCCCAATTCACTTTTTGGGACTTGCTATGAGGGATCCACAGAACTGTCCAACCACATTGCAGTTGAGCCATCAAGGTTAGAGAAACAGAGAAATGAGGGAACACACTCAGTAGCTCTGATGAAGTCACAGTGTGCCTGCTGACTCTTAACTGCTCCCTCTGTCCTGGTTCTGCCACTTAAAGTGAGCTAATTTGCAAGATTTGCAGGGGATTTTTAAAACTTTGAAGAATATAAACCAGTTTAATGAGGATTACATGTCTGTTCACCTATTTCCTTTGTTCTACAGATGGACAGAGCTTTGTTCATAATGATAACACCCTCCATTAGTCTTTTACTGAATGACTGACATACAGTCCTCCATACAGGTGGCTGTGCCCGCAGAAAATAAATGAGCTCGGTGTCTCGTTTTTTCCTGTGTGAAACCAGCTCTAAAAATATCAGCCATGGAAACAGAGAGGGAGTCCGAGAGTGCCTGAATGCATAATCTGTTCAGCAGACAGGTTTAATTTGTGTCATGAGTGACAACATCTGTTGTAATGAACTCGCCAAGACAGTGTCACACAGGGAAGAGGAGAAACAACAGGAACATCAGGTGAGCAGCCATCTCTCCTTCCAAACATTACCTCATTTAGTTGTAACGTTGTATTGATGCTCACTGTGACATAAATAAAAACAATTAACCTCATTTTAGCAATAAACATTATTAAGTGTTTTATGTAGCTAAATTTAAAATACCCAAACACTCTCAGAACTCAGTGGTTATCGGTCTGACAACGATAAGGCTCTGGGGGCAACAACATTATTTCAAGGGCCAAGACTTCCTCTTCCCTGCGCCAGTCATTTTGGCTAATCTCTATAAACAGATATCTGCATATGAATGCAGATTAATAAAAACAAACAAACAAAAAGCTGAATTATTATTAGACGATAGCTGATAGGTTCCTAAATTGCATTTTGCCCAATGCATTCCATCTCTTTTACTCTCCACATAGACTGTTTAATTGTTGTTCAAACATGAGAGGTCAATACTAGAAACTAGGGAGCATCTTATGGCATCACTCCAGCCATAATACAGTGATCCACAACCTAAAAGGTTTCGTCTTGCATCTTGCATGGTTTCAACACTATTGACAAAATCTGTCCACAAACATACACCTAGCAAAATAGTTATCTAACCAGCCGTCACAACGTCATTGCACCTGATGACCAGAACGATTCCAATAACAAAATCTCGTACAGTTGCCTACAGATTCTGCATCCATATTCAGATATCAGATTTTTAATGGTTCAAATCCTACAATTCATTGATGAGGGAAACGTTTTGCTTTGCACTTAATTTCTTTAAACACCATGACGAGATAATTACAGGCAGCTCTCAGTATCATGTGCATGTGTCGCAATTGTTTGCAGTACAGCAAGTATTACATAAAAATCCTATTAAATCAACACACAGAAGGTAACTCCATGAGTAATAGTTTCTTTTACAAATGATAAAGGGATTCATTTTTGTGGCTGAATTTCTTAAAGCAAGCTCTGTGTTCTTAATGCTTCTCATTGCTAGTGGTGATGAAGGGCAGAGGTGAAGGACGTCCTCAGATTAGTCAAGTAAATGTAACAATGCCGCAATGTAAAATAAAGGTTCTGAATCACAGTATTACTAGCAAATTAATCTCAACAGTTGCATAAGTACCTAATATGCAGAATGGACCCTTATAGAGTGTTGTATAGAGTGCCCAGGAATGAGTCCTGAAACCCAGAACGTTAACTCAGAGTTAGCATTTTTGCACTCCCCATTCCTTCGTGCCTGTGGATATTCTCATTTATCTAAATCATAGCTATCTCAAGGCAATTGAATCAAACGCAACTGGACTTAGTTTTGTAAAAAACACCAAACTAAGTCCAGTTGCGTTCGATTCAATTGCCTTGAGATCCGCATTCCTTCGTCTTAAAGTCAATGGGTCTTTGTTTAGATGCCTGAAGTAAGGTCTGTGGTTAACACAAGCTTAAGAGACTTCCATATTTTGTTCTACTACATAAAATACATGAGTAAATACCCTATCTGTGAATCTTGAAACTTTTATGCGTCTTAAAATAGGCGGTTGCTAACAAGTGGCTAAATGAGGCTACAGAATGTCATCATGCTGAACAGGGCTCTATAGCCTCACTGTGATAGGGATGTTAAAACATGTGACCGTAGTATATAGTTTGTTTATAGTCTAGTGTTAAAGCTTTTTACTTCTGGTGATTGGATTTTGGGCGATTATCTTGCTGAGCAAAACATTTAAGTATCATAAACATTTGTTTGCCACAGATCTTATTTTCTGCAATAATCCAAGATCCAATGGAAAAATCCCATGGGCTTTTTGGCGAGGTACCAGGGTGATGTTAACTTCTGCAACGACCTACAGAAAAATGTCATCCATGGAGTACTCTATTATTATACATATTGCAGTTTAGATTACTATTACTGATGCATTTTTATTTAAGGGGCATTACAATTTTGTATCCGGCTGAGGTAATTTTAATTACTTCATGTACTCTTATACAAGCTGTCATAATGCTTTCTATACAAAATCTTAATCTGCAAAGTGACTAATATGATACAGTTGTCAGATAAATGTCGTAGAGGGAAAAGTACGTTTGCAATTGAAATGTAGTGGCAGACAAGTACAACTTCTCCTTCAAATGAAATTCTCCAGTAAAGTACTGCATCAAAACTGTACTGACTACATGTACATGTACGAAGGCTGAGGGTAGATGAGAGCGTTTGATCACTACAGGGACGGTCTGTCGTTTGGGCAGAGGCAGAGGTCAGGGTCAGCAGGGGGAGACATGGCTGTGAGGACACTGGATCCTGAGCCGATTAATTTTCTAACCCCCAGGGCATCAGTGGAAAGGTGGACAGGAGCTTTTCTCAGCGTGCTGTCAAGGTGAGGACATGGTGAAGCATAGACACCCGACTGCAACCCCCAGCATTGCACCGCACAGCTCATTAGGTAATGAAACTCTTGTGAAAAGCCAGGAAACAAGTTTCGGGTGAGGTGAAAAGTATATAAAGGGCTTTAGTCTGTATGGAAACATTTTTCGATCTGACATTCATCAGGTGATTTAAAAACCTGTTGAAAGAACACTGACTCCAGAATTCAATACTAACCCATGACCACAGCTATAGACTTGGAAACAAAAATTTAAGTGTGATTATGTTGCTGTTACCAACACCCATGTGTCATTCAAGCAGCAGCATCATTGGAGCACGAAAGCCCAGCATCATCCTGTGTGATAAAGCGGAGCCTGTATGACAGTTAAAACTTTATTGATCTATTGTGTAATTAGGCTTTAAAGGCTTATACAACGGTGGCTAACAATAGGTTGCATCTATGCCTCAGTGAATGATACACTCTTACAATCCATATGCTTGAACTTGTGTGACAGTCACCATATGAGATGTAAAGTCAATGCTTCATAGCAGTTTTCTATAAATTACCCACTTTTACCTTTTATTGATTGCTCAAAGTCCACACAGGTTTGTGATTATTATAAGAACCAATAAAGTAAATATTAGCTAAAGTAAGTTTACACAAGTAAAGAAATCAATCAAATGTGGAAATTAATATTAATGATAAATAGGCTTTTGATGTGGCAAGTGTAGACTTTTACATGGGAGGCCACCGTACACTGTGAATGTTGAGCTAAACCATGATGTTTTTTCCGTAAACCTAACCATGTGCTTTTGTTGCACTAGGATATGACCATAAATACAGGGTTTTACCAACCTAAGTTTATTTTGAAAAATACATTATGCATCTAACGAGCTGAAACTGTACATTTCCTTTGACAACAGAAGTATACTTTAAAAGCATGTGTGTCATATGTAGATGTGAATATCCACTGACAAAGCAGTGATATTTGATGAGTTGGGATGACAACGTATTGATGTTCAGGGTATTCCTGGGCATGCAGCATCCAGTCAATAGCAGTTCGCATGTGAGGTCGGGACTCTATAAAAAGGTAGCGACCAGGTACACAATTACTGCTATGGTTCCCAATTAGTAATTGGAGCATTAATTTAGACCAAGGTCAAACTGTTGGTGCTCTGATATACAATTTTAATGAATACCTGGGAGCAAATGACAGACAATGCTAGTTATTTCTTGGTAAGCTAATTACCTAAGTCATAGCAGATTGGAGGAAAAACTGGCCAAGTGCTCACAGTGAGTGGTCAATTGAAGTGTTAGATAAGAGTGATGTTATGGAGGGTAGTAAGAATAGACATCAGATCAGACCTCCAGCATTGTCCATTTCCTGGACTCAAAGTAGCGCCGGCCACCCTGAGTGACAGGGAAAGAAAGAGGGATGTTAAGTGCAGCTGTAGCAGTCATTATGTAAAAGCATTAATGGTCTCTGTCTTCACATGCAGTCACAGCTCCTGTGAATGTGATAGTGCAGTTGGTGTTGTGAAATGTCTTACTATTGTGTTGTTTTCTTGAACTAATCCCTCTCAACAATATCAAACCTGGCTAGTAATCAGTTGTGGGTCTGGCAAACAAACTTGTTGAAGGATTATTATTCTATTTCCTATTGCTGTCTAAGTGACAGTTCACCCCAAATTTAAAAAATACAGATTTTTACTCTTACTTGCAGTGCTATTTATCAATCTAGATAGTTTGCTGTAGAGACTTGGTGTGAGCAGTTACATGCAGGAACTATTTTCTTTCAACCAAACTACACCCGCCAACCGTGTCACCGTGCAGAAGGAAGTGTGCATCTACTCATGGATGAGAGGCCTGTCAGTGACAGTGCAAGATGTAAACATTAATGATGTCTCAGTTGAGCTGTGATATTAACAGGCTCAGTGGTGCTTGATTAGCTATCAAATTAAGATGTACGCTTCTTTCTGCACTGTGATAGGGTTGGCGGGTGTAGTTTGGTAACTGGGTCATAGTTTTTGGCGCTTTGAGCACCACAAATCGAGTATCATCTAGTTCCACTATATTAGAGAGAAGGCAGACATCGGCAACATTCGGCAACATACACCAAAACTATCTAGACTGATAAAGGTAAGAGGAAAAATATGTATTTTTGATTTTAGGGTGAACTGTCCCTTTAATGTTTAGCAACTACATGCTGGTGATAGTGTCAGAAGGTCTGGGTTTAATAGAGGCATGTTTGACAAACAAAGATGCAGCGTGTGCAAAGAAAATCACAAACGAACAAGACCAAAAACTGAAGGGTAAACATCTAATCAATACTTTTAAGATTTATTTTGTGAACACACACCTGTGTGAAAATATATGCAGGATTTGTTTTAAGGCATTTTTCAGTGAGCTCAACCCCACAAACTCTTTATATGCCCTATCAGTCCTCACTTTATGGCTGAACAGTAAAGTATATGAAACTACGGCAGACCATTAACCTGCATCACACTCATGCACGTATGTGGGTTTATATGTAGACATTGTAACAGTGTGTACATTGATTACCTTATAATGTTTGTCTCAAATTATTTCTGATAAACACACCATTTTCCTTTCTTAAATGTGTTCATGAGAACATCATATTCTATGTAAAATCATTTAATGTGGCACTAGTACAGCACTGATATGAAAACAATGAAGAAATGAAGAAACATAAACTTTCATAAAAACAAATTACTCTGGGTAGTTTTTAAGTTTGTGTAAGTTGTTATTTCCACACTGTCCAACAGTGAATCAACCCCCCCAACACGCACACACACTCCACCGCCACACTAAACAACAGCCAGCTGGGCCTAAGAACAAGAAGGCCTTTTCACAACTATTCCAGCTAGTGTGAGTACAGTAATATCACTTTCCTAATCCCTGCTGACAAGAAATGAAGTTGCAAAAATGAAATGAACAGGAATGGCTCCAACGCCTGAAATAGCTGCATCAGACAGGAGTCTCGGAGAATAATGTAATTGGGGTGCTTCGTGACAAGCCGAGCAGGGAGGGAGGGAGGGAGGGAAAGTTCAGAGCTCTTTCCGGGCTTCCACACAATATAGAGACACATTAATGTGGGATAAAATGACTTGTTAAGATGAGAGGTAAAAGACAGAGGAAAGTTCAATGACAGTGTGTAGATGAAGAATCAAAATGAAAGAGGGTAGTTTTCATTTAATAATTACTCCAATACAAATTCATTAACCATTTTTAATAAGGTGTAATAGATGAAGTAGGAGTTTTGTTCATTTTGAAAAGCGACATCCAATCTATTGGGCAAATCTATCACTTTCAAAAACTCCCCAAATTAATCTTTACCTAAATTAGGAAAGTGCACATGCTGATTTAATTTACTTCAAGCATTGCACATTGCAAATACAGCAAATATATATTATATGTATTTCCCTTTGTGCATCAGAATCCTTTAGATGATATTCCTGATTATGATGGAGAGATATCCAGCTGTCAGCAGCAATAACTCAATAGCGCTCCTGTGCAGTGTCTGCCTTAGGCTCGTGTCATTGTAAAAGATGAAATGCCACAATCACTATCACCAGAATGATTGTGAAAAGTTTATTCTTAGGGCCCTTCTGATTAATGCAAATTACACCTTGCTGCATACGACTGGCAGCAGCAAAGAGATCTCGGCTATTTTTTTTTTTCATTTTCTCTGCTCAGCTGCTGTTTAAGACCTCAGTGTGACATTTTCACATTAAATCTGTTTTTTACACGTCCCATATAAATCTGTTTTTGTGATTTTTTTTCAGTATCACCATGGGTAAGTGTTGAACAATTTGCTTTGTGATGTTTTTACACATCAATAAATCAGTTCTTTTTGAGTTTCTTTGTTGATTATTTTAATTATTTTTCCTCACAGGCAGAGAAGTCACAGTACTGCACTACATGGGGGCATTTCAGTTCAAATCCTTAAAATAGCTGGATGTATTACATGTTTAGTGAGTGAAGCCAATCAAGCCCAGCTCCATATATGACAGGGCTCAAAGATAAGGATTGTCCGATTGACCTGGGCAAGGAAAATGGCAAATCAGGCTAGTAAATCTAGCATAACTTGCCTGATCGGACAAGTGGAAAAACAGAATTAAACACATCACTTTCTTTGGAACTAATAAAGGAAGTTGCCAAGGAGTGAGCCAACACACTTCCTTCTCATCTCTGTTGAGAGTCGCATTAGAGGATGTGGGTGAAAATCTCAACTATGTAATGCACAGTTTGCCACGAGTAGAACTAGGTCATATATCAAAGCCTCATCAAGTTTCTGAAAATGTCACAACATGACAATTACATTTATTCTTGGTTGTTATTTGACAGATAGGGGCATGTAAAAGCTGACTTAGAGCAAGTAGATTTCTGACTCTGCTTAACCCACGACCAGGGGGATGAAAAAAACATGAACTCTGAACCCTGTATTATGTCTTGAATGAAGTTTAAAACTCATTTGTGCGTATGCAATGATTCAAAATTTACCCGTTCAAGATTGAAGATTCAGTTCCTATATTATCTCTTTAACTGTTGCTTATCATCTCCATTTTTCCAATGCACTCTTTCTCTGATGAGTCATGTTTACAATGGCCTTGGTACTGCCAAAGCCTTTGGTTGACCGGCCGCCTCCCTCCTTCTTGTCTCTTTCTTTGCTTCATTTCTACCAGTTCTTAGTGGTCTGAAAATAGTAAAAATGCGTTATACCTGTAGCCATGGAAGCGGCAGCGAATCCCACTTAGCCATCTCACTGGGAGGCAAAACCCTCTCATTTAGACACACACATGCAAAGGATATGTGAGCTGCCACCTGTGATTATGGTGCAGTTACATAACAAGGTTTACAGTCTGGATGTGTGAACCTTGTGATCTACTGTTCTCCAGGCTTGCAGTACCACATCGTCAAAGCCTTACATTATGCAGGACCGGGTACAGTACCTGTTGCCGACACAGACCAAGAGGCACTCTAAAAGGACGCTTTGAGCTCCATTAGTTGACGTCCTCTGCCAAACACAATAGCCTGGTGATGATCACACACAGGCTATTGCAAATCACCCTCAGAAGTCTGAAATCAGAGGCTGCGAGGGAGAAAGAATAGGAGCACAGAGAGAGAAAGAGCCAAAAAAAAGAGAGAGAGGGTTCCTGCTCTGATGAATCATTAGTGATAAAGCTGGGGCTGAGCCAGTATGGCTGTATTTAGAAACTTCTCACTCTTTCACCCCCCACCACCCAACCACCCTCCCCTTACTAATTGTCATCTCTTTTAGCATTTGACTGATGACTGGCTCTCTGAAAAGATGTGAGAAAAGGGAAGCAGGCACTCAGCTCTGAGGATAATGTCACACTTTGAAGCTGTCAAGGGTAACGGTGATGTACTCAACAGTGGTGGCGATGCAGAAACGGCTACAGCTTGCTCTCCAAAATAACTGAGGGCAAAAAAAAAAAAAAAAACAGGGACACTGAGGAGTTTTTCAGAGATACATGCACAGTGACACCAGTGACAATAGTCCTGTGTCAACACTGAAAACAACTCATCCTTTGGAGTCAACTGTGTTTTCCTAGAAGACTTCATAAGTAGAGCAGTGTTACGGATTATGATGAAATATGAGAGCTGACTAACGAAGTGATTGGCATACATCAGTTTCAATTCCCCTGACACGGGAGTCCTGGTGTGGCGAGACTGCCATATTGTCCAACACACATGCACACAAGCACACACATACATCCTGGGGTCAAACGTTGTTGATTAGTCTTCAGTGACAAGCGTGAAAGGCATCACTCTGCACCGAGACACAGCACCCAGCAGCATCATGTATTGATACACACTCTGCACTGTCCAGCACCCATAGCATTTTTCATTAAGGTGGCAGGGTATCGCAAGTCAAATAGATACATCAAAGCCCTGTTTCCATGGAGCAGTACGGTATGGTTCAGTTCAGTTCGGTACACTTTTTTTTCTGTTTCCACTGTGAAAAGTTGTGGATGGTACCAATAGAATCGTTCTGTACTGTCCCCATTTTTGGTCACCCCTCTGTTGGGGTACCTAGCACTTAACCCCCAAACTTGCCTGAGAAGGACTACATGCACAAACCTGCTATTTCTAAATATCCAATGGAGAGAGACTATTTTGTCCTGAAAATGTCGGTGTGCAGCCTCGTTCTGTGGACGATAAATGAGGTGCAGACTTCCATCTGTGTCACCGGTGATGAGGAAATACAGTAGGTACTGGACGGAGCAGTGAGTGACAATAACTCCACCCACATTTAAGAGTACTGTTTGTGGTGGAAATGCTAGAGTCTAGGTAACATGCTGAAGGGTTATTTTTGGATCCAAAGGTACCATATCGAAAGTGTTTGGTGGAAACGGGGTCTAAGATTTGTCCCGGTCATGTCTCAGCTGTGCAAAGATTAATATTCTCACCTGATGCTGCAAAGGCCAGATGAATTTGCTCTACTCCAAATGAATAACCTTCCATTAATCAGCTCTTTTCTTTGAAGGTAAATGGTGGGATAACTCATTGTCTTATCTCATTGTAAAAGCAGAACAGATGGACTAAAAAGGCAGCAAACTCTGGGCTGTTCATTTTATGTGGGGAGTCATTGTGAAAGCCTTTTTATCTTCATAATGCTGCTTCCATTTACTTCTGATTAACATCTGATCAAATACAATGGTGGATTGTCTGCCTGTGTTTTCTGAATGATACGTCTGTGCATCAAGTTGCTGTCAACTGGTAGTGCCATGATGTGGGAGGGAGGGAGAGAACAAGAGGAGGGGAGGAGACAAGAGAGAGAGGAGGGAGGCTGCAAATGGCAGCTTCTGTGACACCACTGGAGGGAGGGAGGGAGCGAGAGACAGAGAGGAGAGAGGGAGGAAGAGAGAGGGAGCGAAGAAATAGTCAGAGGGAGAGAGAGGGTGAGAGTGAGAAAGAGAGAGAGAGAGGGAGAGAGCAGCAGTCCAACTAGATCAGATTGCAAAAGATTGATACAGAGAGCTGTTCAGTTAATAAGCAGTAAGGGAGTATGGTACAGTTTTATGGAAAGACCTCATGTTTGTGAAGATGAAGGATGAGCAGAAGACCAGATGAAGAAACTGCCTCAGAAGATGGAGATACAAAAACCTTAAATGTCACTGGGATAATCCTCGTTTAACGTTTCATACCTGTTTTACATATCCGGCACTGACTGAGTAAAAGTGGTCTGGCCCGAGGTTCTGGTGTGATTCAGGCTGGTCAGAACTGTGTGTCATCACTGCTCGCAATTGCACCTAAAAAAAGAGACGGACAAGAGACCAAGGAAGGATGAAGAAATTCAAAGGGGGTCTGTGCTTTGTGCTGAAGATGATGGAGTGTTTTTTTCCAGTATTAGAGTAACACACAAAGAAGGAGCAGCTGCGGTGGCAGATGCAGAGAATGCCTCAGTTTGGTTAACAGGGACACTGGGAGAGAAGATACCACCTTTTACTTCTGCAGCCAGGGTGAGGACAGGTAGAAATAAAGGTAAGAGAAGGACAGAAAACTTCACCTCAAACTTGCAGCCTGCTTGTCACATCAGTGTTTGTCAGATGTCACTGGTCTGTGGTGTTATAAAAGTAGCACTGGAAGGCAGTGTGCACTTTCAAGCAGTACCTTGGAGCACATCCACAGTCACCCCATTAAAATAAGACATTGAATGCAATTGATTCATAAATAAAATAGGTGTTAAAGTCATTTTGAATATAACACTGATTGCAAACAAATTTATATATGATGACTTTTTAGTTAATCTTCTTGTCCAAACACACATTGTCCCCTAAAACTGTGAGATTCCACAACTATCCATATGATGAGAATGCAAACACCACAAAAAAGGTAAAAGTCATTGCTGCAGTCTCACTGTTTCATTTTAAATCAAATGAGCTGTAATACAGAGCCATAACAGTAAATGATGTGTACAGCTCCACAGTATATAACTTAACTTCAGCAGAAGCTGTTCTGTATAATGCAGAATAACCCAGTACTTTAATTTATGTTGGCTTCTTCACCTCTCATGCTTCAGTCTTTGGCTCAGATTTTGAAATGCCCAAGAAGGCCATGTCTGTCGATATCAGGCTGTGACATCAACAGGCTCCCAGTTCCCAAAGGGTCAAAACAAGCATATAAACAAAAAACAAATCCTGAAATTAAACTAAAAGGCAAACCAAGATCACAATTTTTGATTGTTAACAGCCAATGAAGTTTGAGTCTACAATAATGTGGGATTCATCTGTGCATTGTCTCGATCCTTATCAGAGCTTGCTCACTAAGACAGGAGAGGAAGAGCAGAAGCAGGGCATATAAATGCATTACACTGCATGAAAATAGTCCTGCTGAAATGATCAAATAATCAATGATTGAGTCCACAGAAAAAATAATTGGCATAAATGACAAGACAATTTATGACAGATTAATAATCAAAGTACTTTTAAGTAATAATAAAAAAAAGGAGAGTTGCTGTTTCTTTTATGTCTCTGATCATTGTAAACTGAATAGATTTTTTTGACCACGAATCAGACAAAAAAGGCAATTTTAGGATATCGCCGTCAAATCTGGTGAACTGTGATAACGTTTTTGTGATTAATTTTTAGATTTGATGGATCAAATGTTGATGGAAATGAAATTAATTTGCTTAGAAAAACATTCAAAAGACTATAATCATAATTAGTTTTAGATCTTGATCATGTGACCGGTAGAACCACAAATTCCTTCAATGTAAACACACTAATTCTGCATTACATCTTTCAACTTCGACAAACAACTTAATAACAAATGCACTAGTTACCACTTCATTATGTTTTAGGCACCTAGTTTCCTGGGAATGAGATATCACATAACTAACCATAGCATGTACTTTAGCATCAAATCACTGGAGGACAGATATGGGCATTTACTGATGGATAAATGTGATGCTTCAGGTTCTGTACTTTTCTATCAGTGTATAAAGAAACCACTGATGTGAGGCTACAAAAGAGACAGAGGATGAAGAGAACGACGATTATGCAGCGTTGCCTGACAGTTCAATGACCTCATCCTGCTTTTCATCTCAGTTTAGCTCAGTTTGATTCACTTTTATTATTCAAAAGGGATATTTAGCATGCAGTATGACACTGAAAACATAAAATATAACACTGCCCCAAAAACGGTACAATATCATATCAAACACATGACCCAAGCTACAGCTTATGCATCTCCTTGTATGACATAATGTATGTGTTAACTAGCAGTACTGTATTAAAAGTGGTATATCTAAGCTTGTGTGCCCTAACCAACAGGTGTCACTTAAAATTGGAGATTACAGAGTTCAGGTTTAATATGGGTGATTCAGCCTTAGTGAATGGGCACAAGTAATTAAAAAACTGCACACATAAAGATCAAAAAAGCCCAGAGAGAAGCTCACATGTGGGAATGATCAATCAATGGGAACCAGGTGTTTGAACGGTGGAAAAGCTACAGGTGCAGCTAGCAAAAAAACCTACAGATTTCTGTTCTACTTGCATATAATATACCAGCTGTCATAACAATGTAGACCTCTCTGTACCACTTCTCTCAACAACCACCTGAAATGGCATCTCAGCATATGGGATGGCCTACATACCGAGTCTAACAGCTTCCAGCAATGGTTACTCTCTGGTTCTAACTTATACTGGCTTTGACTGTTGTCTAGCAGTTCATCCATGAACAGCCTTCCAAATGGCAAAGTGCCTCCAATCATTGCATTAGATTTCAAGACAACATAAAAAGATGTAAGCTAGTTTGTATAACATACTGTCAATCAGACAACATCTCTGCATGGTAAAGTGGTGTTACTTTCTATAGGAAAATACCTGTGGGTTACTTGAGACACGATGAGTTCCGCGTGGTGAGCTATAGGAAAATACAATGACACCTGAGCCTCGGCTCTTCCTTCACAATGGCCTTGGGAGGTGGGCCGGGATCGTAGTGGTTGAGCTCAGTTTCCTGCATGCTTGTCTTGAGATGAAGTACCCTCTCCCACTACACCTCATTGTCCCTCCCAATCCCTTCTATTATTTTGCACATCCAATTATTCATTCTATTCAGCCTAATCAGCTGCAAGCTTATCGTCTCCCCTAGTCACTCCTCTCAAATCCCCAAGAACACACACACAGCAGACAAGGTCACAAAAGGTTATTCATAAAATTACTGGCTTAGTGGAAATCACTTTCCGTGTCCTGCCTTATGAATCAAAGATGCATGCATTATAAACCCAAAGTATTTTAACTGCAAGCGAGGTAGCAGTATGAATACACCAAAACACTACTGAGGGCCTCCCTCTGAACTGTCCTTTCACGCAGCTTACAGGACAAGACTTGCATGGTAGTTCGGTATTAAAGGCGCAATCTGTGATCCCAAAATAAACAAGAAGTTTAAACCAACACCACCACGATTCCCCGAAACCCAGAATGAAGCCTGCTATCACTTCTACACTGACTGACATGTCTCTTACTGCAAGGACTAGATAACAACTATATATACAGACCTTTAACATCAGCAGTGAGCCTATATGTAGTTGCTGTCTTTTGTTTGTTTCTGTGTTTAATAAAATAAAATAATTTGTGGGTAATAGCAGGTTCTAAGTCTATACCATTACAGGTTCATAAAAACAGCACGGAAGCAAAATAAAAAGCAGTAAAAAATGCTTATATTTAATCTATATAACCAGCTTTTTAATTACACGTGAGTATGCTCTATTTGTAATGGCCAAAGAACTGCTGATTGCCTCTTTAAATTCTAGTTCATTTGAATTAAGGCATTAAAATTCATAGCTATTCAGCTGTAACCAGCAGTTGCTTAATCTAATGTCAAACTTTATGGCATGGTAAAGACTCCAAATCAAAGAGCTAGTGAAAAAAATAATCTTTAAGCACCATGTACACTCACAACCTTATGCACAACCACTCAGGGGGACAATCTGATCTAAAGAGCTTTCAGTGTAGCTACAGCAAAGGCTTTCTGCATGGGTTGAGACTCTAAGGCACTTATCTAATGACTCCAAGGACGCAGGGAGGGTTTTTACTTTCATTTGACCAATTTACTGGACACCTGACACTGTACAGCAACTGTATGATACGAGAGACTGCGCACCATGTAGGGCTGCTCAGGTCATGCGTGTAATGTTGAGACCAAGATGTATAACGTGAAATGCTGAGACGATGTTCAAGCTCAAGATTTATCTCAATTATATAATGCAGTCAGTGTGGTTACTATGCCATACTGCCAAGCCCAACTGCCGCTAACATGGGTGAGCCAAGAAGCACAAACATGCCTAAATTAAATTGTCTGTGTAAAAGTCAAGCGCTAGATACAATTAGAAAGGATGAGACAACCCAGTTTGGTTGTTAATTTACAGATTCACATATTTGAGATGAGTGGTAGGATTACTATTTTTAGCATCAACAGCTGTGCTCTTTGGGGAATGTTGTGTGATATTGTCAAAAGGAAAAAAAGAGCCTTTGGAAGTATAAAAATAGAACATAACATTTTAGCTACAGTATGTTTTCCCTATACAGGTATGTGTTTGACCCCTAAGGGACAATTTTAAGACTGTGCATGAGGTAATCTGGCTCCAGATCGGGAGAACTTCCACCTGAAAGAGTGTGATTGAGGATGGAATGAGTGTGAGTGTGTGGCAGACAGCAGGGCACCAGGGATTTGGGAACGCACATGAGTGAACTGTCAAGTCTTCAGGGGCCAAATCGGGCCAGCAGTCACAGAATGGATGTGGCCAGGCGATAAAAGCTGTCTGCACCCAGAGGGGCCTCAGTCCACCCCCCATGGGAAAAACTCCTTGACCCTGAGGCTCAACATCCAGCGCAGTGTCCAGGTTATCTGCTGCCTGACCAAGACAGTGATTTGACAACCTTACTGACATACTGCAGATGAATTACATTACGACCTAACATTCTGACACATACATTAACACACGTACATTATCAAGTGTGGTGTATGTGTAAAATCTTGTACTATTCTTGTAAGCTACAGTTGCAGTATGTAATTACAATTTATATAATACAGGGCATTGCACAGGGGAGAAATCTACCTATCTACTTGTATGGAGCACCATGGGAAGGTGCTATAAATTAACTGCATCCTCACAACATGATTAATAACACTGCAAATTGTACAGAATGGGGCCAAAAAAATAGTCCTTCACCCTCCATCCCTGTATGCAGCATCTGAAATTGCATATCCATGGAATCAGTGGCACACATAAAATTCCCCTCGGAGTATGTTTAGATACACACACACACAACCTTCTCTTCTTCCTAAAAAAGTATTGTAGTAAAAGTACGATGGCAAACTTGAAAGAAAGAGAAGAGCGCAGATTGTTTGTTGGATGTGTGATGACTGCATGGCATACTGCTGAAAAACAAAAAATACAACCAAGATGTGCTGAAAACTCACATGTGTTGGCCTTCCCTAACACTGGTAGGCCTAAAATGTAACAGACTTCCTCAACACCTAACCAGATATTAGTAGCAGCTCGCATGGTGGTCAATTCCTTCATTACAGAATAATAAACATTTGGTAGGTGATGACTTCGTTTGTCTCCACTGCCAACTTTCTTTATAATTTGAAAAGAGAAAAGCACAGGAAATGCCATGTGACAGAAGTGGATCTGCTGTGAGGCCAGCTCTTCACTTACCCAGCCGACATCAAAAGACATGAGGACCCTTCAGTGAGGGCCAATTGGATTTTGAGTCGTGATGTTTAAAGAGAGCGAGATGCCGAGGAGAAGGAGAGTGAACTGAAGTAACCAGTATTACAAATAACACTACGTACCTCATAATGGGAGATAGGACTGGGGGAATGTCGTCAAACATAACAATGTTTAACATTTTGTAAACCTTTTTTACACAATTATTATCATCGCTATTGTTTTCTATTATATTCGTTATCAGAGTTTGCAGGAGGACAAACTTATCAGGAGCTGTTCTCCGGTAGACTGACTGTTACTGCATTAGTTCATGGGAAACCTTACAGTTATATAACAAAATATTGAAGATATACTATGAAGGATTTTCCTGAAAACTGATGTACAAACCCATACAAAAGCAATCCCTCTCAATCATCACTTATAACCCACTAGAGACGCTCCCTTTTCCTTGGACACAATGTGCACTTGAGGTCGGGTCTTTATAAAAAGGTAGCGACCAGGTGCCAGACCATAGTCAGTACGCAAAATTGTGGACAAAATGCCAAGTGGACAAAGCTGGGGTTCGCTTCCACTTCCAACACTACCTGACAATTCCTGCATAGTATACCTCAAATATAGTAAAATAACCAGTCTATATCAAAAATCAAAATCTAGCTAATTTGATGCAGGTTTGTCCAGAATATATGATAACAAAAGAACATTTATTTTTATTCTAATAAGTGGAACACATAAAAAACTGTACATGATTATAGCGAATTTGTCATTTGGACATTAACAGATAGACAGCTCAGCTCACCTGTTAATATCAATGGCTTTCTTTTGGGCCAGAAGCAAAACTATTTGAGTATTCTGTATGTTTACAATGTTTTTGTCATTCAGTCACTAAAAGCTTTCATGGTTGGTTCTTTGGTGATGTTTTATACACAGGTATGATGTGATTTGACCAATATGTCACAGAAAGACGCTCACATTGTTCTCCTCTCCTGATATTTTCTGCAGGGATTGGATTAAAGCACAAGGCTCCCACCCAGCTCCCTGTCTATGACTCACTAAAATGCAGCTTAGCCAGTGATCAAGCTGTGAGGGGCCTCGATCACTCTGGGCCTGCCCTTCTGCACTGACCCTGCAGCTGGAGGCGCCGCCGGGAGCATGAGTGTGGGAAGGATCAACCGCTACAGCATTGTGTCATCTGAGGAAGAGGGCCTCCGCCTCACTACCATGCATGGCATGAACGGCTTTGGCAATGGCAAGATCCACACACGCCGCAAGTGCCGCAACCGCTTTGTCAAAAAGAATGGCCAGTGCAATGTGCAGTTTGCCAATATGGAAGAGAAGTCGCAGCGCTACATGGCAGACATCTTCACCACATGTGTCGATATTCGCTGGCGATGGATGCTGGTAGTCTTCACTCTTGTGTTTGTTGTCTCCTGGCTGGCCTTTGGCTTAGCCTTTTGGGTCATTGCTTTGCTGCATGGAGATCTGGATAACCCTGCCGGAGATGACAACTTCACTCCATGTGTCCTACAAGTCAATGGATTTGTGGCTGCCTTTCTGTTCTCTATTGAAACACAGTCTACCATAGGCTATGGCTATCGCTGTGTGACTGAAGAGTGCCCAGTGGCTGTCTTCATGGTGGTCTTCCAGTCCATAGTGGGCTGCATCATTGACTGCTTTATGATTGGCGCCATCATGGCCAAGATGGCGAGGCCTAAGAAGCGAGCACAAACACTGTTGTTTAGCCACAATGCTGTCATTGCCATGCGGGATGGAAAGCTGTGCCTCATGTGGAGAGTAGGGAACCTTCGCAAGAGCCACATTGTAGAGGCCCATGTCAGGGCGCAGCTCATCAAACCTCGGATCACTGACGAGGGGGAATATATTCCTCTAGACCAGATAGATATTAATGTGGGTTTTGATAAAGGTCTGGACAGGATTTTCTTGGTATCACCCATCACTATTCTCCATGAGATCGATGAGGAGAGCCCCCTTTTTGGGATCAGCAAACAGGACTTGGAGACAGCAGACTTCGAGATTGTCGTCATCTTGGAGGGAATGGTTGAAGCGACCGCCATGACCACACAGGCTCGCAGCTCCTACTTGGCCTCTGAGGTCCTATGGGGTCACCGTTTCGAGCCAGTCTTGTTCGAGGAGAAGAACCTGTACAAGGTGGATTACTCTCACTTTCACAAAACCTACGAGGTGCCGTCCACCCCCCGCTGCAGTGCCAAGGACATGGTGGAGAACAAGTTTTTAGTCCCTAGCTCTAACTCCTTCTGCTATGAAAATGAGCTGGCCTTCCTAAGCCGTGATGATGAGGAGGAGGATGTAGGTGGTGGGAGCAGGGCACTGGCAAACCTCAGTCCAGACCGGAACAGCCGACATGAGTTTGAACGCTTACAGGCCACCAGGGCACTGGATCAAAGGTCATATCGTAGAGAGTCGGAAATATGACCTCTACCCACTGACCCTGGGTCAACTTTCAATAACTTTATCCAAGGGTAAAAATGCAGAACAATGCAAAGTGCCATAGGAAAAGCTGACTACTGTGAAAGATGGGGAAAGAAATATGTCAACAGTAAAAAGGGACTTAACTGGAAGGAATGGGGAAAAGCAGTACATAGCTTAGAAAATTGTGGTAAGGAATGTCTACAATCAAGGAAAAGGCTAGGGAAAGACCTTCTTCCTTAATGGAAACTTGAATCTTTTTTCACATGGTCATTTTGAGTTAAGAGTGTTCAATGATAGTGCATCAAAACCTATTATGACAGAACCTTATAATCAAATCTTAGGTGTAAATACATTGCTTAGGTAAGTTATGTTTTGTGTGCAGTATCAGTTTCCAAAAACCCCTCTAAAGAATAGGAGTTGCTATTTCAACTTGCTCTTGGGCACAAATAATAGTGTTACAAGGCTTCTGTTAAGCTCCCCTCGCATTGCTGTAATCTGCTGGACTTGCGTTCAGTGACACATTGAAAATTCGTGCACTGCAGCATTCAGATGCAATGAGCCGTGATGAAACATCTGACCGTGAGCCACTGAGAACAACATAATTCAACACCTTCATTTTAGATCCGAAAATCTACCAGTGTAGGGAGAGTAGGCAAAATTGATTGCACTATGAAGCACATAAGGGAATCTGTTGAAAAGAAATTAAATTTTAAAGAGAAAGGCTCTATTTATAATCTCTTAATGCCTCATATTTTAATCTTATCTTAAAACAGACATCTCACAAGCCACCAACGCCATGATTTGGCTGCACTGGCCTACCCATATCAAGTCATGTACAATCGATAAGTAATCAGGTAAAACAAAAGCACAAATGGTGCACACCCGTCTTAAGTACACATTTTGTAGTTTCAAAAGATGTATTTTTTTGCAAGATACAGGTTGCAATATCCAAGTTTGTATTGATGAAATTAACCAAATATCAGCAATTTGTAATCCAACAAATAACTGCACCTTAAAGCTTACTTTTAATTTCACAACTTGAAGAATGATCTAATAAACTAAGCTGAACTAAAAACTGTATGCTGGTAGTCACTACCACGTTTTCTTTCATTCTGTACAGGCAGTAACAAACTGGCATTAATTGATCACATTTGTTTTTGTCCTCTTTAAAAATTAATCTATGCATATTGTTAATAGTATGAGGGGACAGAAATCCTATTGAGTTCTGTGTGAGATAAAGTTATGTTATGACCTAATGCTTTTAGCCTGAAATAAAATACATAAACTCAATTTCTAAGAGTAGCTGTAATGTTTATCAAATCTATTTGATGAGAGTTAAATTAAATTGATAGTCAAAATTTAACACACCACTAAAACCAATAAAATGCACACAGGATGAATGCAAGAATGAGAATTATTTCTGACCATCCAACAGCTACACGAAGCATCATAAGGGCAAATGTGTCTACAACACTTTGCATTATGCTAATAAGGTTAGAATAGTCCAAACATATTATTCAACTTTCATTAGCTGGCCCTACATTTCTATTCATTTTAAATCAGCAGTGGGTAAATTTAACTGCTCTTTATATTATTAATAACAGAGTCAGCATCAAACATCAAATTTTACCTGGGTTTAAGACCAATGAAAAAATATAATTTCATTTCTATATGATAAATGTATTCTCTTACGAATAAAATGAATGTGTGTAAGACTAATTTTGGCTAAAAACCTGCTAAACATGACGAGCAACAGTAAAACAAAGAGAAAACAGCTTCTTCCGTCACCCCTCATATTGATTCCTTGGCATTTACAAACAGCTGTAAACAAGTGTAGACAGCTAGATGCATTATAGCAATTTGCTACAATGAGTTAAGACACTGGACTAAGGTCCCAGTAGAAGCAATAAAAACTGAAGCACACCTTTCCTAATTCATTTTAGTAAACATAATCCTATTGATTCTCTTGTAATGCACTGAACAGGTATATTTATAACTCTTGATTCACAGATAACAAGTGAAAGGCACAGTGTGAGGAGAATGACCCTGCAGTCTTTAGTTTTCATTGTACTTGTATGCATATGATTTCTCAGATTTGATACCAAAGTAATGAGTGTAGCTCAGACTAAGTTTTAAAGTGACTGTTCCCAAGGTAATCTTCCAAAAACAGTTTGGACTGATCTCAAAAAATGGATAGTCATACTCCAAAAAGGTGTTTGAGTCTCCAGTTCACAAATGGTCTCTTTACAGATTTCAATCATTACTAAAATTATGCCATAACTGAAAGCAAATCCTTGTTCAATAAAAAGTTAAAACCAAATCAACTTGACATTTAAGTTGTAGTTATAGATTCAATCATTTGCTATCACTATATAAAGTAGTTTAAGAAACACAATTATAATGCATGACAACTTTTTTCTTTGGCATGGACAATAGCATTTAAAAATGATCCCTTATTCTAGATTCTTAGTGAGAGTTTATCATTCAAACCTCAACATGTTTATGTTGTGTCACAAAATACTGTTTATCAAGTCCAGTTTATCCATTACCTCACTAAAATGTGGATGTCATGTCCCTGTTGAAAAATTTTAGTTAACTTTCACACATAAAAAATTACGAATGCGTTAAAGGAAACCTAAAGGATAAAAACGACAACATGAAAACACAAAGGAGAACCATAAAATGGTTGTTATGTTGGTCACAATGACTAATATTTTCCTTATAGTCATTCAAGTCTAGCGGTATTCTTGACTCTATGATATTTCTTGGTTATATGTTGCTTTTTTAGAAAATTGTGGGATGTAGTAAAATAAAAGGAGCATTTTTTTGGCTAATAAGTGAAGCGTTCTTTACCCAACCCCAAACATGTATTATGCGCATTGCCTTCTGGGAAGGTTCTATACACTGATGTGTGAAGCCTGCCTCTGCACCTACTAAGTTGTATAAAGAAAAAAAGTGAAGCATTTCTACTGAATAATTTTTTCATAGATTGTTTTAGCTTTGATGTTGCCCACCTGAGCCCTTAAAAAAGAAATACACGCAAATGTTTTAGCTAAGTGTAAAGGTTTATAGTGTAAAAAGCATAGTAACATAAAAATTATAATAGGGAGCAGCCAGGCTGAACAAACCTGCTTATTTTTATACAAAGTTCCTTTTTGATAGAATACAGTAATCAATATTTATCTGTTTTTATCAGAGTACTACAATGAAATCACTATTGAGAGGCAAAAATATGATTCTTGTCTCACTTTACAATGATTTAATTTCTGTTGTTTTATTCAGCACAGATGCTCATGATTAAACTGGTATTTCTCTTAAAGGGATGATTGGAAAAACCTTTGACCTCTGTAGAAGTCTTCCTATGTCCAGCAAAATGTCTACTGGGCTTTTGATTTTAATTCAAAGTCATTTAAATTATTCAATTAAAAACTAACTGTGAAAAAAAAAATGTTTTTATCTCTTTTGTTGAGAGTGGGCTGTATTGAAATGTAAAGTCCAATACAAACAAGCATGAGTAACAAATAGATGAAGTGATAGCTGAGGTAATACATCACTATGGAGGGTGGTTAAAGCTGAGAGATCAAGAATGAAGTCACTACAGTCAGATGACTTCCTGGTCTCGGGCCAATTATTCAAGAAGGCTCATCAATTAATCACTGTGACACACAAACAACCAGCGGCCAGGGGCCTTTTGGCCTTGTTGAACTGGGCAAGAAGCCTGCAGCTGACTTTGTCAGATCAATGGGGTAACAACAAATAAGAGATCATTATTACTCTACTCCTCTACTACCTCAGAACTGAGGAAACCTTAATGTTTTTACACACTGAAGGAATACTTCACCCACAAAATGACCATCTGTATTTCAGTTAGTCATGATTTTCTTCATGACCTTGAAGTCATGAAGAAAACTTAGTTTTTCTCACATGCCTCCATGGAAAACAGCAACCACATTGATTTATTGATTAACTGGGGATTTAACAACAACAACAAAACTATATCCATTTACAAACTCTCACACAACTCATTCACTTTAATCCAAGTCTTATTATTCCAGTTGTAAGCTCAGTAGTTCCTAAACACATTCATTTTCACGAAAAAACCTTAGCAGAGAGCTTTGAGGAGCATAAATAGGTTCCACTTTTACTTCAGTTTTATACGGTAAGGTTTTAGCGAAAATGCATGTGTTTGGGAAGTGCTGAGCATATGACTGGATAAACGAGACTTGGATTATACTGCACAAGTTGTGTGACAGCTCATGTTTAATGTAGTTTTGCTGTTGTTAAACGTGGACCCCAATCAATCAATAAATTAAGATATTTGTCGTTTTCCATCGAGGCTTGCAAAAAATATAAAGTTTTCTTCACAACGTCAAGGTAACATGACATATCTAACTGATAAACAAGTAGTCATTTTGTGGGTGAAGTATTCCTTTAAATTCCCCAATGGGCCTTTTTCATTGAAGACATGTTGCTATGTCACAGAAGAAAACACACAGATATAAATAATAAAATTTATGATGGCTAAATCCCATTTAGCTGCTTCAGGTTCAGGGTGCTGCTACTCTGCATGCTGGCTCACTGCCATATAAAACTTTATTGGTACAGAGCCATTGTTAGTGTTTTTAGTAACACCTGTGTATTTCTTACTATTACAAGTAAAAATGTCTTTTGTGAAAAAGCTTATTGCACAATAACTGGACATTTAGGTGTTCTTGTAAGTGAAAAGTCTTACACTGTTCAGCAGGGACTAACCAATGCTAGATATTTTGGGCCGAAACTAATGATGACATTTGGATGTTAAAAAAAATCATGATATATCAGGTGATAGTCAGTTTCTAACATGAACTCATTACTGAAACAGAGATTTATACTGAGGGTTGCTTACATTTGGTTATTGAAGAATTGTGATGAAGATATGTATTTAGTGGGACATTCAAACAGATCTCTCTGGTTGACAAACTACATAATGGCGACACTGTCTCTAAATTATCTTGGGTATTTCTGTACTGTAATTTTCTTGTAACTTATAGGCCAACATTTACAATGATACCAATCTGTGATAAGGTAATATCAGCCCATGATACTGGCCCAACTAAATCATTGGACATCTCTTCTGTTTTTTGATTTGGTTTTTAAGTATAATATAATATTGGATTAGAATAGTGCTCCTAGTAGTACACACAATTCAAAATAAAAGGACATTTGTTACATAAACTTAGATGAACTCTTCCAGGGCACAATAATAGCCCTGCAGCAGCTTGCTTGGTTAACAACACTGATAAAATGAGACTTCATGAATATTTTCATAAAGACTTACACATTGCATGCAAACATATACATGACATCTACATGTACATGGGTGATCAATGATCAAATATATGGCCTTTCTGTAACAGAGCCCCCTTAGAGTAAAGAGTTGAAAGAGTTATGCAAGTGCCCGAGCTTGCTCGTACAATGCCGTCATCAGCGCCACAGAACAAATTTTTAACTAGTGATGAATAATCCTGAACTCTTTGCACGAGATCTGCGGCCATCAGTTCTTTCTAAATAATTCAGGTTGGGGTGATTAAGTCACCCACAGTAAGCGACAGATGTGGGATTAACATGCTGGCCACTGGTTGTGCTGAGCTCAGGCGTTGGGTCTCAGCACTAACTGACACTGGGATCACAGAGGCTATGCTGGAGGCATTTGCCAAGTTTGATTATGTAACACGGCCCGGGGCAGTGTATATTAGGCTTTGTGTGGCTTGGTGTCACACACATAAAGTAGAAGTGAAGCTTTCAGGATTAGTGATGGGCAGTGTTAATGAGCGCCTAATGCATGAAAGCATTATAGATTTTTCATCAGTGTCACACGGGTTGTGGAACTCAGAATTTGACTTTACCCTCAAAGTGAGATATCTTTTGATAGCTGTAATGTCAAACTGGTGTACTGTCATAGCAGGATTAGACGCATAGAGGTCCTGGATAATTAAGGGCATGTCAGGAAAAACTGCTTCATTTGTTCACATGATTGCTACGTAATCCCAAAGACATGTCATTCAGATGGGATGGATAGCTAGACGATGACTTCAGTTACTTCAATAATTCTCAGCAGGTAGAATCCCGTTGTATCCTTGTGCTCAGTATTTTGGGGCAATTATGTCCACTGTGTGTTTCAGTTTAGCTTTGCCAACGTAATGGGCCAGCGCTCTAGGATGCAAAGTCTTTATAGGCCCTTTATCTGCCAACAAGGAACGCAAATGATCTTTTTTAAATATACTATTTCATACAGCTGTTTCTACATATCCCTCAGAAGAAAATGCTACAATTCAATAATGGTTTTGTTAGCAGTTATCTGCATCCCAGAGCGATGAGTGCAACTGGAGCACCAGCCTCTCCCTTCACACTCACAGCTCCAGCAAATAAAACATGTTAATTACCGTATGGAGGCTGTTGCCACGTAACCTGCTGGCTAGGAAAAAAAGTGCAAAGCCCAGGAATCAACTCGGCACAACGTCGACATAGACCAGTGCACCAATGCTAAATGCTGGATAGATAGATAGATAGATAGATAGATAGATAGATAGATAGATAGAAGGTAGAGATGATTTCTTCCACGTCATTCTGACATGATATTTTGTCTAAATTACACAACACCAAGTTGACACCCAGGATCCCTTGGGAATGTCCCTTCTGTGACTCCCAGGGAACAGTTGACTAAGCCAGCTGGGGCCTGGGTCACACATTTGCTCGCATGATATAAAACAAAAAGCATTACACCTACAGGAGACTTCTGGAGCCAGTTAAAGGATGTGAGAAGATGCAAGGAAGTGGCCTCGCTCTCTGCCAGCCAGCAAGCCCATATAGACTAGTTATAATTAATGCTGGAACAAACTCCCTGTAGCCTGGACTCTTGATGACAGTAAAATGAGGGGAAATGGTGTTGAAGGGGCTATATAAAGCTCTTCAGTGTCAAGCCGCATGTGGCTCTGTGGCCAACACTTTAACCGCTAAAAGCACTCCCTGTTAGTTCCTGTGATAGTATCACTCAATCAAAGACACATACTGGAGGTCTGAGGTCTATGTTAATATAACTAACCCTTTTCTGTATTGAGGATAGTATCTATCACAAAGAAATTTATATCATGAATATATGAGCTCAGCCCATTGTGTTACAAATGGCCAATGTAGTACGAACCTGAATCCAATTTAATATAATACCATTGTATTTTACACAATGTAATTGCAAAGTGAAAATCTTTAATAGGTCACTAGATTTAGATGAAATTAGATGAAGAACTCCATTGTTATATTTTTATGTTTATTACTATAGCAGATTTTGAAATAAATTCAAGGCTGGTGAAAAAATGAAAGTGAGAAAGTGTGATAGTATTAATAGAATCTAAAATTAACATAAGAAGTGAGTTATACAAAGTACTAAGTTTGGAGATCAATTATTTGTACATACTGAAGTGTAAATGAAGTTGTTCTATAAAGAGATACAGACTGCATGTTGTTCTAAACACTTCACAAGTGTCTCAAGTGTGATGGGAATTCATCCAATGACTGAGACATGTTTTGTAGTCTGTTGCCCAAATGGAAAAGACACAACAGCCCTGTCCTACAACCCACGCTTGTCGACTTGTGCGACAAGCCAAGAGCCCACTGGTGTCCATTAGCTGTCAACAGTGTCCAAAGACACATCAAAAGTACAGAACAAATGTACAGAGGGTTTTTAAAGACAGAGGGGTCGATTACTTCATCCTATCACTCATTCAGGTATATACAACGGCCTCTTTTAAAAGACATTCTGACATGCCATTGTGGGAAAAGCACAGATATAAATGATGACAGTGCTAAAACCATGTCAGAGGGGCCAATAACACAATTTTGGGAGAAACTCGAGTGAGCTTATGTTTGCCAAAATACTAGCTACGTACCCAGCCAGGGTATCTCTTGTCTCATGTAGCCAGACCTATCTCTCTCAGTGCTCGAGAAAGGTCTGGAATCACCAACTGACCCTTCACTAGGTCCCGTTCTCAGACGCAGACTGGCCAATCATAGAATTGCATTGGGCCAGCTCACACCAGGGTCCAACAACAACACATCTGTGCTCCATTGACTCCAATGCACTTGTTTCAGATTTCCTTCATTTTCAGGCTGGTTTTGTGGATTTGGAGCTTAAATGTTGTGCCTAGGGCACATCGTGTATTAATGATACTCGCTACCTGGAGAGGTTGGAAAAAGACAATCGTTTCTTCCATGTTCCAAAACCAAAGTCAAACCCTGAAAAGTGTAGGGTTAGCTAGCTAGCTACTGAAGATATAGCCTACTGAATGGATACACATGCTGCTTTTGCTTTTTAATGATTATAACAGTGAAAAATATATATATTCAACTAGCTGTATGCTGTATGTTGACATCCTGGATATGTCCTTCAAACACAGGCTGTAGGCCCCTCTGTCTGCTTCTCTCTGGAATCACTATTTCAGTTTTCCAAAAATATGATAACATTTCTTCAGGGAGTGCAGTTAGTTACAGTTTGGGCTCCATACTTACTCTGACAGCTGTCGGACCATCACAAAAGCGGGGCTTCGCAAAAAGCAAATTGTCTTTCTGCTACAGGGAAAAAATACTCTGGTTTGTTTTTGTGTCTTCAAAGTTTAAATTGGTTTAAAGTTTTAAACAATCACATTTGTCTTGGGTGGCACTGAGTCCAGAATGCAACAATGGTGCTCTTGTCAAATCGTGTCAGGGTGAAATTGTTTTGGTGGAACATTAGCATGTGGTGAGGCAAGCACTGTCATTAAAATGGCCCCACAAAAGAAAGAACCACAAAAACGTTAACAGTAGTATGTCAATGTGTGATTCAACTTTCAGTGATTAAAAAAAGCAACAAAAAAACAAAGATTATTTGATAATCTGTGCGGTAGACGTAAAGCCTGATTATACTTAGCTCTGGGGTCTGGGGTTTTCTGAGGTGCGTTCACAAGTTGTGTTATGTGTTGCAGATTGCAACAATTCACCAAGAGAACAAAGCAGGCATGCATTATTGCACACTCCAAATCTTCGTCAAAACATGAAATTTTCAGCGTGTAGATTGTTAGTTCAGAAGTAGTTACTATTGTTTCCTGTAGCGAAGGGGATTCTGAAAACTCCAACTTGCAGATAGCGGAAGAAAGGAAGTATGCCAGCCAAAATCAGCGCCAACTTATAGCCATAGTCCAGCTGGTCAGGCTAAGCTATCTCAGAAAAATAGGCTAGATCAAGAATGTTAAAGGCCCAGCACACCTGCACAGGTGTTTTCACTTGGCTGCTAGACCTCCGTATCTATATAAGGACCGTTTCCACTGCAGGAACTTCGGGGTAATTTTATGGGGCCGGGGCTGTTGGTGTGTGTCTCCACCGCAGGAACCACCCCCAAAGGACAGAGTTCCGGAACCTTTACAGAGGATAAACAAGTCCCTGCCTCGGAGTAGGTACTCAGAATGGCCCTGAAAAACTCCTGGCTGGGGCTTGGGGTTTACTTGGTGCTGATTGGATATACTCAAGGCGGGATGTGACGTCAACAGAAAGCGACAAAATAGCCGGCATTTTTAAAACTCAGCAGACGAGGGTTAGCTCGTTCATAGCTTCCACCGCCATGTAAACGAAGAGACACGCCAGAAACCCAGCAACCACCTCAGCTCCTTCCGTGTTGATTATCGTCTTTCTTATGTCTGCTTTCTTCTTCTTACTTCTGCTTCTTCTTCTTTGTTGTTATTGTTCTTTGTTTGTTTCTTTACCGCGTCGCCCCGGTTAAAATGGTCACGCAACAATTACGTCACATCCAGAGCCCGGTAACTTTACAGGAACCTTCCTCCTACTCCGCCGCACAGTGGAGACACGGCGGTTGAGAGGGGCGAGCGAGAGGACGTTCCTGTAAAGTTCCTGCCCCCAAAATAGTACCAGGAACTTCTTCAGTGGAAATGGGCCGATATACATAGATACACATGATGTCACAGGAAAGTTAGAAAGATGTAAATCAGTCACACCTGCTCACATGCTCACACAGTCCTTAGAAAAAAAATTGAAAACACCTGTATGGATGTTCTAAGTTTTTTTTTAAGAATTGGTCTCCTACTTTGACACACGACAACGTCCACCCTTGACAAGGCTGCAATTTGGAGTTCTAACCTGAGTGCCGCATTAAACATGGCCACATATTATGTGCCTTATCTCCTCTCGGTTATAGTAGGTGCCTCTAGTCTATCCTGATTCATGAAGCAACATGATTGGACAACCTGAGGGGACATAAGGGGGCCACTCTCATTTCCTTCCTCTCAACCCTTGGTAATTACCGATGTGTGCCCAAAGGCTCTCAGTGTGTTTTAGGAGACTGACAAAGAAAGACCAAGATAGTGAAGTTATGTACTGCAAGAAGTACTAGAGTAGAGTAGGTCCACTGTTACAAGCACAGGCAATGAAATATTAATTCTATTTACTCCTATTATTTCATAAAAATTATACTCTCCTGCCTGGCTGTGCAAACCATACATGTGGACGCTTAATGGGTTGGCTACCAATTTCCCCTGATTCGATAAATAGTTTACACAATAAATACAATCTGCATAGTGCAAGTGTTATGGTGCTGAGGTCTGAACATAGCAGCTGTGGTTCAGCCCAGTACAATGGAGCTCAGAGCTATTTTGTGGTGCACAAAGTACCTATAAAATTACATTTGAGAACTGATAAAACTTCTTATTAAAAATAATACTTGTAAAAAGCAACAAAGCATGCTGTGAAGTGTGAACAGTGTCTTCCTTCTGTAAAAGTAAGTACCAAAGTATTCACTGTAAGGTGGTTTTGAAAGCCAGTGAGCTCCACAGTAACAGAGAATAAAAATAAGAGTCAGCAAAACTGGGTCTGTCCCAGCAGTGAAGTCATGAGAACAGACACAGAACTGCGACTACAGTCTCTGGTCTCCCCTGGGGTAGACTCAAATCTGTCAGCACCCTTCTCTAATGCAGCTCTCAGTGGAGGGCAACAGAGATTCCTCTACCCAAATACACCTCCACACACACACATACACCTCACAACCTCATCACCCCTCCATCCCTAGCCTACCTGGGCTATGCCAGGAAGCATGGATCATCTCTTGCTGGCTGGCATCGCTCTGTCCCAAGACACAGACCTCGCTCTGGCCAGGACAACGTCTCCAGTGTCAGGCAGAATGAAGGTCTTTGTTGCTCAGGCTCAATACAGGACCTTCACTCGCAGAAGTAGTTGGGTGGTTTGATATGGAGAACAGTATCCCTTTTAACATGAACTGCAAAAGAGGAGACAGTTAAAAAAAAAAAACTATGCAGACCATAATCACCTTAAAACACCTTCTGTACATTTCTAAAATTACATGTGGTTGTTGTGAATTAAGTTTAGTTAAGTTTTTAGATTAGTTTTTGCTGTAATACTGTTTTTTTAACCTCTAAATAAAGGTACCAATTTCAAACTTGACTTGGACATAGTCTCACACATTAAATTCCATCACTAGCCTGCGGTCTATGTCTATGATAAATAATATTAAATATAATAAATATTTGCTTTCCACCTCTGCGGTGTGACATAATAGACAAAAAAAACCCTGTTGAAAAGCCATGAACTGACACACAGAAAAGATGATGAAACTGCAGTGAATCACACAACTGAATGGGGTGGTTACATAAGACAACAAGGCCTTTCACTGTTAGCCATGAAACAGATGACTGGTCAAAAATGAAGTAAAAGTAATTTAAAATCTGAAATAACACACACAATACATCCTTAGTTATGTTTCAGTAATTAAAGAAAAGACACAGGGCCCTAAGGAAATCAGTAGCACTGTTTTTATTGTAATATGACTCTCTGGAGGCCATGTTGAGTCCCCTTTTGGGAGGCACTGTCTTTTTTCTTTCATTTTATGCTCTTGAAAAAAATGGATTCACAAAAATAGATGAGTTCAATTTTTAATTGTTTAATGAACTTCATTTGAAAAGTAATTAAGTAATTAAGCATTAGAAAATTGCTGAAATGCAAATGTTGCCTTGAAGCAACATTGTACATTTATGGAATCCCACTATGTAAGTTTTTGTTATTGTTTATTTAGGTTTATATACTGTTTAAATTTATATCAGTCATCATAATTTTCTTTTTATCCCTAATGTTAGTGGTAATACAGTTCAGGCTATGACACTGTAAAGTCTACTATAACAGTGCACTTTGTGGGTCCTTTCTGCAGAGCATACTATGTGCCTCTACTATACGCATATTTTTCTTCCATTTACAGACTGAATGCAATATTATTCTATGATTCTTCAAAGAAGAAGAGGGAAAAATGAGTGCTCCCAGTTGTTGTTAGTCAGGATAAATCAGAATTTAGTAGTGAGGAAGACAACAAGCTGCTAGCAACCCAGCAGCAACACAACAGATCGTGACAACAAACAATATGCCAGGAAAGACACACACAAGGAAACTAACAATCGCAATTTAAATGTAAAACAAATAATCAAACACTTTGAAGAGAATACATGAAAGTTAGGTTTGATAAATTGTTTATGTAAAGTTTGCTAAAATGTGCTTACACTGTTGCATTGATTCCTACAGGCTGTTCCACAATGTTACTGTGTTGTCAGAGGGTACCGTTTGGACAAATAAACCCTTGAAAAGAGTTCATTTTTAATGTTTTTCAATTTCATATGGCATGAATTTTCTCTTCTGTAGAGGAATTAACATCATATTATACATTCTTGCTCTTACAGTGATGGCCGACCAGCAGATGGAGACATGAAATACAATACTTTTCCATGTATGTAATATTCATTCATTGTGCAAAATAAGAAAAAGCATGTTGGGTGATTCATTTTAAAGCTGATATCGGCTGATACAGATGACACGCCGACAGTATCATGCATCCCTAACACATACTTTATATGACCCACCACACAATATTGGTTAATCAAGCAAGATCGCTTTGCATATTCTTCTTCCACCTCACAATGGCAGGATTGTCATACAGTTTGTAGACATGAATCAAGTACGAACTAGGCAGGCGGAACTGTTTACATACAGATGGTAAACAAATGGTAACCTTGCAGCAGACATGTCCTGCTTGGTACCTGACATGGCCACAACAAAAAAGTGTCCAATCCACAGCACTTTCAGGAGTGGTGGAAAGTTGAATACTTTCCAATGAAAGATCAAACACTTGCATTTGTCTCATTTGTTTGTGATTTTTTTTTAATACATATTTCTTTAATAACCCATATGACACGTGAAGTAGCTGTGTCCAAGATATGTTCACATTATCTAATCTGGCCCCCATTCAAAAAAAAGTGTGGACGTCCCTGCTTTTTTTTTAATGATTAACCTTTAATTGCTTTTTCAGCATTCGAACGAACAGTGCATTACAGATGTACAAATAACATTCAAAATTAAAGGAAAAATAATAACAAGGAAAAAAGAAAAGGATGTGTACATTCTTGTGGGAATTGTGTAGCACAGGCTATCATGCAACATCTATACCACATCATATTGCGTCCTATTTTCTTCCACTTAGGATAAACACATTAATGCACACAGAGCAAGGATAGGACCCAGAGATATCAACTGACACGTTTATCATCTTTACCGATCATCTCCAGATAGGGACCCCAAATATTTCTGAAACATTTACACTATCAATAACTTTGTGAATAAGCTGCTCAAAAGAAACTATCCTCGCTAGCTCATCACTCCATTCTTTGAGACTGATTTTCTCTTTAGAACCATGTCTCAGCACTATCCTAGTTTCACCCAGGAACATACTTCTGAGGAAAGGTTAGTCTCCTTTAGTAAGATGCACAATATACATAATGCTGGACCCTCAATGAGGTTTGTTTCAGGTATATTGTGAATACATTTGACAATAGCACCTTTTCCCACATGCTGGGACGTTGATGTTGCATCTCCAACAGCTACCATTCTTCCTAAGCCCCAGCCTTAAGACATCAATTCCTATGTATTATTCTAAATTAGATTATGTCTATATGTCTTGGGCTATTAGTACCACAACTGTACTGCTTTTGTCCAAGCTTCCCTGTTGATAAACACTCCTTTTCCCATGTACGTTAAACCCCTCATAGTTTGGGGACTGATGTTTTCTGAGCTCACTGTAAAACCTAGATGGACAGCCCCTGCTTTAAGGTAACAAGCATTTTTTTTTTTTTACTTTTTATGACAAAAATACTTCTTCTTTTTTTTAACCAAATGGCATTATAATGTGTACCACACAAGGTTAACCCTACCTTAGAGTAAGACTTGATATACTTTTTTGTCTGAAGGTAGCTAAGTTGGCTAAGTCACTGTTACAATGGCTTCCCTTAGTAAAATTAACTATGTTGCTAACGTGTGTTGGCTAACTGTCAGTTTAGCTAAAAAAAAGTGCCAGACTTGATAATAAATAATGTTAAGTTTTAAATATCCCGCCAGTTTGTCCAGCGTTTCGTTTGTAACTTCTAGGTTTAATGGACGATACGTTTTTGCATTGAGTTTACCTCTCTTTTTGACTTTGTGTCGAGCTTTGACTCTTACCTTTGTAAAGTGCGCCATCTTGTGATTATCTTAGGTCTTCACCATAGACTGTGGTCATCACTGTGTTGAGCAGCGAGTGCTTGCTCTCTGGCCAATCCGCGGGAAGAATACTGATACGTCATGAGATCAACCAATGAACGCTTATGTCTTTCTCAACGAAAATGGCGTCTGTTATACTGTGAAGCGGAGGAGCTACAAACAACGCTATCTTTTATGTATTGAAAAGCTGAAAAAGTCAGGTAAGCATCACATTTATTGATAACGCAGTGCGACTGAGTTTTTTATTTTTCCACTGTGGCATTCGTGGGTTTTTGCACGCAATAATTAAGGCAACTTTATTATTATTTAGTAACGTGAGTTAATTAAGTGACAGCGGCAGCTAACGGCTAACATCAACCAGCCAAATAATGAATAAAACGTCAGTCATCGCAAGCTAAACGGAGTGGTATCATGTATAAAATATACCACGAATAGTTTTAATGGCTGTGTCTTGAAAATTTCGTATTTTTTTCTGTATTTCTCAGTAGCTCTTAATATTATGTGTGGTCGTTTCTCGCAGGATGAAGGTGGTCAATCTGAAGCAAGCTATTCTACAGGCATGGAAGGAAAGATGGAGTGACTACCAGTGGGCTATTAACATCAAGAAAAACTTTCCAAAGGGAGCAACATGGGACTACCTTAACCTAGCAGGTTAGAGGAATAACTGTGAAGTTTCCTAGCTATCATGTTTATTGTCTGCCTTTACTTCAAGTGTCTTATTGTCATTTCTGTAGTGGATTTAAATGCTGCTTTTGTATTCCAGAGGCCCTGATGGAGCAGGCGATGATTGGTCCCTCTCCTAACCCCCTTATTTTGTCTTACCTGAAATATGCTATAAGCTCCCAGGTGAGAGAAAAATCGTGCAATGAAAATGGTGTGACTGAACAGTGTATCAAACAGTACTGGTGTCAATATGCAAGTTGTGAACGTTACCCTCTCTCTCCTTAGATGGTGTCTTATTCCAGTGTGCTGACAGCCCTCAGCAAGGTAAGTTGTACCTCCAAGAAAATAACTGCATCATGCAGTTTGCTGTTAAACAGGAGAGGGTTTCATGAGTGTGTCTCTTCTTTGATAGTTTGATGACTTCTCTCGGGAGCTGTGTGTCAAATCACTGTTGGACATAATGGACATGTTTTGCCATCGTCTCAGGTATGTAAAACTAGCTGTGACAGTGTTGACGTTCTTAATCAGTGTACTTTCTTTTACCCTCGTTAGTATTAACTGTGTAAAAAGACTACAATATATTTGTCACAATACTGGGTCATTGGGTGGCATGGTGGAGCAGTGGTTAGCATTGTTGCCTCACAGCAAGAGGGTTCCTGGTTTGAACCCAGGGTGGGGGAGCCCTTCTGTGAGGAGTTTGCTTGTTCTCCCCGTGTCAGCATGGGTTTTCTCCGAGTGCTACAGCTTCCCCCCACAGTCCAAAGACATGCAGGTTAATTGGGGACTCTAAATTGGCTGTAGGTGTGAATGGGAACGTGAATGGTTGTCTGTCTCTATGTGTCAGCCCTGTGATAGTCTGGTGACCAGGGTGTACCCCGTACATAACTTACGGTCAACCATAACTCTGTATTATTATCTCCAGTACATTGGAACAAGCACCTGTGGTCACTGATTGCATACTAACCATTAACAAATGTGCTGAATGAGCTATGCAGGTTATGTTTTATGAAGCTGAGAATGTTTGTGAAATGAAGAGGTTATTGTTTATTCATTTCTTGTTTAGACAATTGTAATGCTGATGACTCAAAACTCACTCAGATAACCTGCAATCCATCCAGAATGCTGCTGCTAAGGCTTTGATTAGTTCCAGAAGAAGTGATATTTAATTTAATACCAAGATCAGCCTTGTTTCACAAATTATCATTTAGTTATTACATTTTACTCGTTTCCTTTGAAACAACCATTAGCTACAGATGCATACATTAATTCTGTAACTGCTGCTTACCTACATGTTTGCTTAGTAAGATAAATGTTTATTTGGTTTGGAAAGGCCACAAGTTTCTTCTAATTTAATCCAACTCTGACTCACTGCCTCTCATCTCTGGCTGTGAAGCTGTCACGGGAAAGCAGAGGAATGCATCGGGCTGTGTCGGGCTCTGCTGGGAGTGGTAGTGTGGCTGCTGCAGGGCTGCGCCTGGTACTGTGAGAAGCTGAGAGAACTGGGTCCATCTCCCAGCACAGAGGCCAGTCTGAGAGCCTGCCAGGAGAGGCTTCACAATCTGATGAGCAGCACCAAGAACAGAGCCCTGGTCCACATCGCTCGGCTGGAGGAACAAGGTGATATCATTGCGTGTGTGCGCATGCGTTTACATAGGATTGTGATTGTGGTTCTTTGCTGCCAAAGCTACATGAAAGCAATTTATAAACTTGAAGTGACATTAAATGGAGTTTACTCCACTCATCCACTGGGTGTAATTGGGAACATAACAACTATCATCTATTTTTAGAAGTCTAAAGATTTGATGTTTAAAAAAAAAAAACAGTCTTAAACGTAGAAAAAAATCAGTTTCAGTCAAATCTCTTTTTGCACAATTGTTCAGTGTCAGACATCTCAATGTGTTTCTGCTGCTATTCCTCCACAGGTTCCTGGAGCAATGTAGAGCAATCAGTGCTGAAAGTGACTGAGGGCCTCAGCAGCGTACCCAACTCGACACTGAGAACTAAATTAGAGGAGAGCTTGTCACTAGTAAAAGGGTAAAGATTTCTCTCTCATTCCTAAATATTGAATACACAGATTTATTAACCTTTGATGTGATGCTGCTTAGCCTGGACATTGCAATCGGTTTATTTACAGAACATCACAATCACTCTTGGCATGCTAACTCTTCTCTCTTTCTTCAGTATTCCCCTGATGCTGTCCGAGCAGAGTGACCCCACAGTCCACGCCTCCTTCCCTTCAGTCCACGCTTTTATCATGCTGGAGGGGACCATGAATCTGACAGGGGAGACACAGCCACTAGTGGAGCAACTGATGATGATCAAGAGAATGCAGGTGAACATTTAGTTGCATAGAAATATAATGTTAAATCAGCCTTAAACTACCAGGGAAAAGAAAGTGCTTTTTATACCTAGAAAGTCATAATGAGGGCAGTAAATTGTACACAGTAAGGTGATGTTTATATCAGAGTGGACAGTGTGGTGTGTCTTACTAATTATTAAAAAAGGGACAGGAGAAGTTAAAGACCAATCTAAAGAGCCCAATTTTTTCTGCTGAAGGAAGCATTTGTTTTTCAATGTGGAGTTATTTTTTTGTCTTTACTTTGTCCTTGAATATCCTCGAATTAAAGCACAAGTCATAATTAGACTGCTGTCAAATTGTTTGTCCTCCACAGCGAATCCCTGCTCCTCTTTTTGTCCTGGAGATCTGGAAGGCCTGCTTCACTGGCCTCATCGAGTCACCAGAGGGCACAGAGGAGCTCAAATGGACTGCCTTCACATTCCTCAAGGTAAGATCTATTGCAAAGATCAGGCCATGTATCTGCTTGTGATCTGCCTCTGTCAATTTTTCACTCATTAGCCTGAGTGTTTACTGTCCTTTTGATTTAAAATTAATGTCAAAAGTCAGGTTTGATTTTGACTGAAGTTTAAACTTAATTTGTTTTTTTGTTTCCTCTTTGAAGTTAGTGTTGTCAGTATTATTTGCTTATTTCTAGTCTTATGTAGACTCTTCTTTGTCTAGTGTTTCACTTTATTCTGAGCTTTCTGTCCACTAGACCGTCATTAGGGCATACATCATACATACATACACCTTCATATGAACATACTGTATGCAACAGTGATGGAATCTGTGTTATCATATCTGTGCAAATACAACTCAACCACACCTAAAGGGATTCCTTTCTCGTTTCTTTATGCCAGATCCCACAAGTTCTGCTCCGACTAAAGAAATATCCTCAGGGTGACAAAGGACAGGTATAACATTTGCCTCACTGATGTCTTTTGAACAAATAAACACAGACACAATCATGAGCATTTATTACGGCTACCTGTCACTTGTAAAAACATGGCAAATGTATTTTTCAGGACTTCATGGACGATGTGAATATTGCATTCCAGTATTTACTCAAGCTCACCCCACTACTGGACAAAGCTGATCAGAGATGCAAGTAAGTGCTCCAAAGTCTCACCACATCCATCCTCACTGCCTGTAATCTCATTCCAAGACATTCTAGATAAGGACGCCGGCTAAATGCCTGGTAAGCCTCACCAGTTTTCTTGTCTTTCTTTACATAGTTGTGACTGCCTTGGCATGCTCCTGCAGGAGTGTAACAAGCTCGGCCTGCTGTCAGATTCAAATACAGCCTGCCTCACTGCAAAACGGTACGGGTTCCAGTCTCACAATGAACACGTGTGATGCAGAGCATTTCAGGACAGTGTGAAGAATTAAGTCCTGTTTTATGTCCTTTTTCTTTATTTTCTGAGCTCTTTTGGTTAATATGGTCATGGATGAAGTTCACCATATTCACACAGTACACCATATCCCATATCCCCCAACCCTTCCTCCCCATCTCTGTGTCTCCTTTGCCTATCCCTGCCGGTCCCTCTCCCTTTGCAAATTTGATTCAGGACTGAGGACAGGGAGTTCGCCCCGAGGTTAAAGACTGCAGAAAATGCTAACATCCAGCCCAACCCGGGTCTGATCCTGCGAGCTGAGCCCACTGTCACCAATATTCTCAAGGTAGAGCACCATAAGCTGATCTAAACTGGGCAGGGCATTGGCTCATGGTTAATGGTCTGGTTTTTACTAAGTAATGTCTAGAATCGGAACAGGAAAGAAGATGCCTGAAAGTATCTGACAAGTGTCTTAACAAATGTGACACGTGATGTAACTCTTCCTTTCTCACTCATTAGACAGTAGATGCCGACCACTCCAAGTCCCCTGAGGGCCTTTTGGGGGTCCTGGGACACATGTTGTCTGGAAAGAGCCTAGATCTTCTCTTAGCAGCAGCAGCAGCCACTGGAAAACTCAAATCCTTTGCCCGCAAGTTCATTAAGTGAGTCCGTGCAAAACAGTGAAGACAAAGTGTCCTCTTACTCAGCAAAGTCGTGGTTCACATAAAAATGACTTGCATACTAATTTATAACAATATTTTAAAGGGTGGAAACTCCAGTCGACATATGAAGTGGATATTTAACAAGATGTTTCAAATCTTGTAACATGTTTTTTTTTATATTATTTGTTCTAGGCTCAATGAGTTTCCGAAGCACATCAGCGGCGAAGGATGTGAGTTCAAACACATGAGTGACATGTTCCAATGTGGGAATTTCTCTCCTTATTGACATATTATTTATTAAATGAGATACTAACACTGAGGATTTTCCCCTCCTCTCCTTCAGCCAAGTCTGCGTCAGTGCGGGCTCTGCTCTTCGACATCTCCTTCCTCATGCTCTGCCATGTGGTGCAGACGTACGGCTCTGAGGTTAGTCCATGGCAGTTACAGGTCGTCAGAAAGAGTGTAAAGATGTTAATGGGTACAGTGTTCGGTGTGGATTTTTTACGGCTTATCAGCCTGCTCTTTCAGCGTAAGGCCACAAGAGGTCCAGAGAGGGCTGTGAACTAACATTGTCTGAAGCATCTCTGCTTGCTGATCACATCCACGTCATTTGTTCATTTTGGTCAGTTAAGCCTAAACTGATTCATACAGCATAAACCTACCCCGTGTCTCTCCTTCCCAGGTGATTCTTTCTGACCCCAGCCCTTCCGGGGAGACGCCCTTCTTTGAAACATGGCTGCAGACATGTATGCCTGAAGAGGGCAAGACTCTGAACCCAGACCACCCCTGCTTCAGACCAGAGCCTGGCAAAGTGGAGAGCCTAGTCACCCTGCTGAACAACTCCTCAGAGATGAAGCTAGTGTAAGTCACAGACTAATCTCTAATTTAAGAGTTGTTATTTTGCATGCTTTATCCCGTTCACTGTCAGTCACTCAACATACCTTACCTCACTGATGACTGTTTTCTAAGGTTACCAGTGTTCTGTAAGAGGGTTCCCTCCCCTTCAGACCATCTGTATCCATTCATTTCAATTTGCACATCCTTACAACAGCAACACTTTACATGCTAACTAGGGTGACCTGTATTTATAGAATATAAATGTTTCATAAATGGTTTAGGACACAATATAATGTAGTTGCAAGCAGAAATTTCTTTTTAATAATGTATTTGTCAACTGTAATTCCCCCTGTGGGCACCCATAACTGGAGGCCAGTGTATAAACAGAAACTAAATGACAATACAGTAAAACACAGTCGCGGTAATATAAAATATGACTTTATGGAGGAAATCATAACACTGCATTATAGTATGTCATAAATCATTAGTTAATTAGTTATTTGACTGTATGTCACAGATGTGTGAGCATAGAAATAGAATGAGAGTAGAACAGACATTGAACTGTTTGCCGTGGTCATTTAACTAGTTCAAAAATAATGCCAATTGTTAGTTGTTATAGTGACAACACACATCTTAAAGTGCGTAATTTGTGAGTACCGCACAGACTAAGCTGACATTTTTCCTTTTGTCTCTTGTTGATGCTCATCATGTAGCCTGGGCCTAAAGTCACACTCATACTGTAATTACCAACATCTGTGTGTCTTGGTGTGTTACCAAGCCAATGGTCAAAACTCAACTGAAATCTCACCGACATCTGAGATTAGAGACATGGATGACAAGGCCAAACATGACTTTCAAATAGAATTATGAAGCAGTTAAATCCAGCAAGCCATTATTCCTCATTAGCAGCAAGGCAACGGAGATAGCACCCAAAAGAGCCCTCTCCATGCTGCTACTTCTCCACTGGTTGTTTGGTCTTTACTGCAAGTTGGTTTATATGGAATATACCCCTCTACAAAGATCACAGTTATTTCTAATGGCAACGGTACTTGTAAAGATGGCAGCCGCTCTGGCCATTCTGCTATATTGATTTGAATGGGATTGTATATTCTATTTTCATTCTATTTCTACATGTCAAAGCGAAACCACAGTTTCTCAGGCCTCAGTGCTGCTTTTGATGCTTATTTTAATGTATTGATCATTTAGTAAGCACTGCTTTAGACTGGTATCATTGTTTTCTGGAAATTAGGAGTATACATATGAATTCTAGACAGAACATCAAGTGTAGTAATGACTTGCAGAGTATGTTAGTGTTTCATCTTATTCACATGTTAGGTATTTTTTGTATTGAATGCTCTAAATATGGAACTTCCTCTGACGTTTATCCCTTTTGACAGTCAGGTGAAATGGCATGAAATCTGCCTCAGCACGCCAGCAGCCATCTTGGAAGTTCTGAATGCGTGGGAGAACGGTGTTCTCTCTGTGGAGGCAGTACAGGTCTGTTTAGCTTTAATGTTCTTACTCATTTTTTTTCTGTGCATTAAGCAACTATTTTGTACGATTTCCCGAGTATCACATGGTGCTTGGGCAGTGTCAGTCCCCTCCCTAACTACTAATAAACACTACATGTCTGAAGGTTTTGTTTCTCCTACTTTTTCAGTTTGACTTATTACTCAAGTGATTATGACGTATTCTGTGGAAACTGACGAGTAAGAATGTGTAAGAATTTGCAACAGCAGTGACGTCCTGATGTCCTATATATGTTCCCCTATTCATTCAAGTTTTCAAATCACGAAATGTGGAAGGAGGCAGTTTCAGTCAGAATCCTCCTTAACTTGACAGTATCCTGCATTCTTCTAACCACATCCTTCCTCTTTTCTTGCTACTGCTATCTATCTCTCTCTCTGAGGGCAGAAGATCACTGACAACATCAAGGGGAAGGTCTGCAGTATGGCAATCTGCGCAGTTGCCTGGCTGGTTGCCCATGTCAGGATGCTGGGGAGGGATGAGAGGGAGAAGCCCCAAACTATGATCCGACAGCTTGTGACCCCGCTGTATGGGGAGAACACCCTGCAGTTTTACAATGAACGGTACAAACAACTAAGACACACACTTATACTTCACAACTTTAGCACCATTAATACATGGATTAAATATTATGTCCTCTCCCCAGCGTAATCATTATGAGTTCCATCATGGAGCACATGTGCGCCGACGTCTTCCAGCAAACGGCCGCGACCCTGCGCCCCCCAGTGGAGGGCCAGGAGCCGATCCCCTACCGCAACCTGCTTCCGGCCAAAGACCCCATCCACATGGCCCTCAGCAAGCAGTTCCAGGTGGTGCTGCGCAAAGGCTGGGTGGACAGCCGGGCCCTGCATCTGTTTGAGAGTCTTCTCAACATGGGAGGGGTCTTCTGGTTCACCAACAATTTAGTCAAGGTGGGATCACCAAGGCAAGATGGGAATAGCTTAAAGATCTATATCAGCGACACACTGTATTTAAAGGCTGCCACTAATGATTATTTTCATTATCAGCTAAGCTAAGGTTATCTGAAAGTCACACAATAACAAGAACAAACTAAACGATTGAGGCGGTGGTAGACCAGCAACTTCAGTGTTCTGTGAAGCAAAATTACTGTTTTTGGAGACTGGTGCCTTTTAAAGAGAGCAATATGAAGCCCTCATTTCTCTGTCAGAAAGGGCTGTCTGACAGCAAGATAAAATATTCTAAATAAAGCCCATTTTCAAAATCCATACATGTTTTTTTCTGTGGTCTATGACAGTCCAAAAATATTGGTAAACATCAACATCAACAACTTAATCTCAAAACTCAAAATGTCATCACAAGTTTGAGACTGTCTTCTCTGGTTTCTGGCTTTGAGAGAGTATAGTTCATGTTCACAAATATTGATTGAACTAACCTCGGTCATAAAAATACCAAATTTGAAATCTTAGTTTAGGTTGTGTTCTCTTTTAAACTGATAATGATTTTTTTGTGGCTGAAATATATATTTTGTTGCTGCCCCCGTCTACAGCAGTACATTGTCTAGCTTTCATGGCAGTACACCTGCCTGCTTCTCCAAACTGGTGATGGCAGCCAACTGCCATCTACAGTAGCTAATACACTGACTGTGGATAAGTATCACGTACAACCCCAATTTAGATCCGACCCAACTTACTATCAGGGCTCTAACCTACATCACTGCACGGAGAGGAATGCAGATGGAGTTGGCCTTTAATACAAAAGTCTTGCTTTGTCCGGCCAACAGTGGAAAATTCTGATATATTAGGTTACTGTAATATAAGGCAAGGAAAAGGAGGAAAATGTCATGTTTTAGAACCAGGAGCCATCGAATGTTGGCCATTTTTATTTGAAAAGTGGCCTAAATGTTTCACCAATTATCAAAATACTGCAGCTGTCGAATAATTTCCTGTTTATCAATTCATCAGTTAATTGACTGGGACCCTTTTTGAGATGATGAAAACTAAATCTTGTGGTACCAAAGCCCCATGCAGAGACCTTATCTAAAGTATGGCCAACACTCGCATTTGCTGCGTCTTTTTTCAGGAGCTGCTGAAGGAGACTCGACAGGAGTGGGCCGACCGGGTGGTGGAGTTACTCTACAGCATCTTCTGCCTGGACACTCAGCAGATCACCCTCACCCTGCTGGGCACCATACTTCCTGACCTGCTCACAGACTCCGCCCACTGGCACAGCCTGGCAGACCCACCTGGAAAGGCACTGGCCAAGTGAGAGAAACTCAGTTACTTTGATGTGATGGTGGTAGTGGTGTTTTGGAATTATGGTGTTAACTTCACTCTCCTGATAACTCCCTAGGCTGTCTGTGTGGTGCGCACTCAGCTCTTACTCCTCTCACCACAAGGGCCCGTTCTCAGCTCGTCAACGCAAAAGGCAGCGAGAAGACATTGAGGTAAAACAGTCACACAAGGTCATGTACAGACGTGCTCAGACTTGTTGGTGCCCTTACAGCTCATTCATATAATGTTTCATTCCACCTGAAGAGTCATACATTTTAAAGCTATTTTGTCATGTGTACTTGGATTCCTTTGGTATGTCACTGAATAAAGCAAAGAAGCTCTGAAAATTGATGAATTATTAGTTATTCTTCAAAGATATTCTAAAATGATCTGGACTCAATTGTTGGTACCCCTTAGAAAAAAATATTAACAATTGTATTATAGGGATATTTCAAACTAAATAGTTTGTTTAATTCGAATCAAACGTCTCCAACCAAGTCAGCCTATTGAAATGGAGAAAGGTTGTCATATGCTGTTTGGTATCATCATACGCACCACACTTAACATTGATCAGAAAAAGCAAAGGAGAGAGTTGTATAGCCTATCCCAGCTGACATTAGGCGAGAGGCGGGGTACACCCTGGATATGAACCGGGAACCCTCTTGCTGTGAGGTGACAATGCTAACCACAGCTGCCCTCAAGGAAGACTGCCAAGAAATATAAGATGAACTCCAAGATCGAGATACAACTGTTTTAGATTGCACCATCTGTTGCCTTTAAGGCGAAAGTAGTCTCCCTGTAAGAAGACCAGGGAGGGCTCCTCTAATAAAAGTAAAACATTAAAAATAAAGCCAGATTGGGATTTGCTGAAATGCATATTGACAAACCCCAGTCCTTCCAGGAGAATGTCCTTTGCACAGATGAGTCATAACTGGAGCTTTTTGGCAAGTCACAGCAGCTGTATGTTCACAGACCAAAAAAAGGAAGCTTTTAAAGAAAACAGCATACCTACAGTGAAACAATGGAGGTGGCTCGGTCAAATTTCGGGGCTGCTTTGCTGCGCCTGGCACAGGGTGCCTTGAATCTGTTTAGGGCACAATGGAATCTCATGACTATCAAGGCGCTCTGGAGCGAAACGTACTGCCCAGTGTCAGAAAGCTCTGTTTCAGTCACAGGTCATGGGTCCTTTAACAGGATAATGACCCAAGAATGGAAAAGAACACAATATTGGACTTTTCAGATGTGGCCTTCTCTGTGCTCTTATCTGAATCCTATTAAACATCTGTTGAAATAGCTAAACCTTGTAGTCTGTAGAAGGTGGCACCTATCAAATCTGAGACAGCTGGAGCAGGTAGCTCAAGACCTGCTCGTTAACAGGTGCAGAGAGCTGTGAGAGCTACAGAAGTTTGATTGCAGTGATTTCCTCTAAAGGTTGTGCAAAAAAAAAAAATTGGTCCTGTCCTGTCATTTTTGTCCATGCCATTTTTATTGGTTTTATTATTTAAAATATTATTTTGAACAAAAAAACAAAAAACAAAATCAGATGTATGATGTCTGTTGAATGTGGAATTACTTTCATCAGTTTAAAATTATCTCTGAGAAAACTGCATTCTTTGCTTTTTGTGAAGGAGTACCAACAAACTTGAGCACATCTACTGTATATGAATCATAAGGGGAGCATATGAAAATGCAGTTTTCATCGTTAGAAACTGACATGTTTAAGTGTGTGAATACTGTAGAGTAACATTTATTATTGGTCGCAGGACTACAACAGCCTCTTTCCTTTGGATGACACACAACCCTCTAAACTCATGCGCCTGCTCAGCTCCAACGAGGATGAACCTGCTGCCCTTTCCAGTCCAGGTCAGTCTATTAATGCCTGGGTTTTAATACACGGTTGAATTATAAAGCCTGTGGCCTTTCCGTCAAATGTCTGTCAGTCTGAGCCGGGGATTATGCAAATACCAGGCAGTTTTCAAAAGCAAACTGACTTTCTAAGACCCTGTTACCAGCAAGTTGCATCTTGAAAGCCCTTTTACTGAAACCAGAAAAGCATAAATAAGCTTAGCTTCATAAAGTGTCTCTACAATAATTATCCGTTGAGTGTCTTTCCCGTCGGCAGGTTCTGACTTGAGCACTGTCGACTAATGTGAGGTTTTTGCTGTATTCCATTCTGAACAAAAACGAAAGAGATTTTGAGAGCAAGAGTTCATGTTTTTGTTCATGCTTTAGTTCTTTATTTGTACATAAATAAAATAAAAGAAAAAAATATATAGTAACATGAGAAAATACACGGGTAGAATGACAGAAACCCCGAGGGCTTGTAACCTAACACTGAAATAATTACAGACAGCTGTATATGCTCATCGCCAATTTACAAACAGACAAATATTTTTGAAATATCTTTGAAAAAATAGGAAGAAAAGAATACAAATTCCAAACAGGAAATACTAGAGATAAAAAAATATATAAAATAAAATGAAGAATAAAGTAAAATAAAATGAAATAAATACATAAAAAGCAATAGTGGTGTCGTTCCAAACTACTCTTTTCATCCCCGTTATCAACTTGCATGATATAATGAGCCTTTGGGAATTGTCACTTTTTCACTCTAGCTACAGCCCCATAACAAAATCCTCAGTCAGGGTGTTGAAGATCAGTGTGTTTCATGACTCAGAAAAAAAAATATGAATGACCCACTTTGCGTGCAGTGAAAGACATCGACACTCAGGAAGTTTTTTTTTTCCTTTTTTTCTGTAACCCAAGGTCAGTTGAGTTCCACCCACTCCATTCACAGGGCATGTCTAGTCATGTCAGGACAAGTCATTTAGAAGCTGATCTTCCCATTAAAAAATAAATTTGGCTGGACATGTAACCAACCGCAATTGTACCTCTTAATTGTAGATTAAAAAGGTAGCTATTGGCATTTCTGTTTGTTTGTTTTTAACATAATTTTGAGTTATAGCAATATTAAGAAGAAGAAAATTGCCATTACTTTGGCGTGATATGATGTTAAAATGTGTTTTAATGTAAGGATAATAAAATATTACGTTCTTGAGAATCTTTAGAAGAAAATGAAATGTGTCTAACAAAGCTATTTTAGGAACCAAAGAGGATTATGCAAGACAGCAGTGGAGGGAAGCCCTTAAGACTTACACAACCTTTAGTCTAGATTGCACTTTACCATTCGCCAGTACTTCAATGTTAACTTCCTTGTTGTCAGTCTGTTGTTTTGTGTGTTTTTTTCCTTCTCATATGACAGTAAAAAAATGAAAACAAAACTTCAACTTTCCCTATTTCTCACGTCACGTTTTCTCTCATAGGAGACCGTTCGATGAGCACTTCCCTCTCTGCCTCCCAGCTCCACACTGTCAACATGCGAGACCCTCTCAACCGAGTCTTGGGTGAGAACTTGTCTGTGCTATGTGTCCACTTATACCCCTTTTCCAACAGATAAGCTCTGGTTCTTGAACCGGGTCTGTTCAGGACTCCGGGTACCTTGGTGCTATCTAGCAACTCAGCCCACGTTTCCATAATTTCAAGCAGAACCATGTTAATCAAGGACCATGCCTTGGTTCCAGCTAGAAACCAGCTTTTTTGGGTTCCAAACCAATTTATTTCTGGTTGAAATGCTCCAAACGTTTCAAAATTTGGTGCGGGAACCAGGATGGAACCCCTTTCCATGTCAGCAGAAAAGTGTATCACAGTCCCTTTTGCCTGCACCTTGCACAGGGGGATGTCGACCCTGTACGTCCCCTCTTACAATAACTGCTCATCGCCTTAGAAAAATGCCACGTGCAATTTATTTTAACCATGACAATCCATACCACCTCTTTTCTCCTCCTCAGCAAACCTCTTCCTCCTCATTTCCTCCATCTTGGGCTCCAAGATGGCGGGACCTCACACCCAGTTTGTGCAGAGCTTTATGGAGGAGTGCGTCGAGTGCCTGGAGCAGGGAAGTCGCGGAAGCATTCTGCAGTTCATGCCCTTTACAATGGTGAGTTATGAGCTGGGAGGGGAAGGGGAGTCAGGTGGAGATAAGAAAGGAGATGAGTGGTATGTTACATCAGACATTATTGGGAAAGGGTTTGGTATTTCTTCATAAACGTTGTGTTTGTTCTGGTGGCTGCACACATTTTTGAGGATTACGCGCTTTGGTGAAGAGAGTGAGAGAATCTAAGGGTCAGAATCCGATCCGTATCTGTATTTGCTCCCAGATAATAAAACAAGAACCAGATCAAGGGTCAAAGTTAAAGTTTATCATAGCCCAGTATCACAAAGGGCTGCACATGTAATACTTGCCTTTTCTTTGTGCCTTCAGCAACATGATGCCCATTGAACTGTTACTTAAGACTCAATATAGCCTGAAAAATAACAATTGTCTTTCTGTGCACGCAGGTTTCTGAGCTGGTGAAGCTGCCTGCTTTGGCCAAACCTAGAGTCGTCCTAGCGATCACTGATCTGACTCTGCCGCTGGGGAGGAGAGTAGCTGCCAAAGCAATCTCTGCCTTGTAAACTGTGGGTTACCTCAGTGCAAAATCAACCCTCCTCTGGCCCAGTGTCTCAGTGGGTGAAGTAGAGCTGACTAAACAACCCCAACATCATGTTTAACTTCTCTTGTGAGTAGCTCTGAACCTGGATGGCTCATCTATTTAAAGGGATTGTTCATTGGAAACACCATGTCTATAATCATGTCTCCGTAAACACTGTTTTGCTATTCTTTTTTATGTTCTTTTTCACTTAAAGAAATGTGTAAATAAGTTTTAAAATAAAAAACACACAATGAAGATCCCCCTTTCTGCTCAGTGACTTCCCTTTATTGTATGATTAAGATCATAATATAGTTACGTCACCTTTGGAAGTTACAATAACATGACATCTGACCGCGGTAATCGCAAACCCCTGATGATGATGGTGATCACATGCTCGCGAGGCAGCCACATGACACTACGTACAAGGGAATTCGCACCACCCTCCTGAGTGACAAAAGCTCGTGGTCATCAAGCAGTCATCCACCGCTTGCAACACTTCCTCAAGGAAATCTGTCTGGCGGTGTTGCAGAATTAACGACACTAACACTTCTATTTCACTTTTAGTTGTACTTCTCCATTACAGTATTAGCTTCACTGGAATTTTAGATGCAATTTCTATTAATGAGAGCATGCGTCAGTGTGACCCACTCCCGGTGCTCAATGTGTCATTATGCACAGTCATCGGCGAAAAGAAACGATTCCTTTTTCAGGAAAATGTTTTTTATTTTTATTGAAAAATCAAATGCAAACATACAGTACAGTGTTTTTTTTTCAATAAGATTCATACAAAAATAATTAGGTTCATTTAAACATTTTACAGAATGTATAGTTAGTCCTTAATGTGCCCCCAGTCCCCTAAAATGAGTGTTAACGGTTCAAAAATATCTCTGCTGACAGTGAGGAGATACTGAAAAGTAAGGCTCTGAACATTCTCTTTTGCTATACATTATTTTTCAATACACAGCTAAGTGACAAGGCAAGTATAAGCATAGTGTTTGAACAACTGACAATATAAGCATGTATTTTTGTCTGAGACAGGGGGGTTATTTCATTTTCTGTTAAAGCTGTAATAAAGAGAGGATCAAAGAGGACTGAGGGATATGAAGCTTTGTTAGCAAAAATAAACCCCCTTAATAAATAATACATATTCCATAAATAAATATAAATAGAAATACATATAAATAAATATAAGATAAATAAATAAATACCATAATAAAAACAACAGACTAAGATTTGTTTGGGACATTAACATAAAGCAGTATGGCACCTATAGGTCAGCTCTCTGTCTCCTCGTCGTTGCTCTGGTCCAGACTCCTCAGGCAGCGGACTGTGTCCTGCCCAAAAGACTGGAGCTGCACCAGTGTCAGGTGTGTTGCCACCTGAACCTCATATTCACCTGGTAGACGTAAAGCCATGGGCGTTGGTGAGGGCTGCACCGCAGTCTCTGCTTGGGCCATTTTCAGCATCTGCAAGGCACACAAACCAACATCACGACCGTGTCCACAAGTAAAGATCATTTTGTACTGACAGTGATTTAAAGTATTTAACTACCTTATTGATCTGAATGACGAGGTCTTTGATGTCAGCCAGCAGCTCAGTCACTTTGTCTTTGTTTGCCAACCGAGGAGAGACAGAAATCAGTAAGGCCCGGTGCAGCTGAAGACCCTCAGACATGCGTTTCAAACCGGTCTCCTAACAGGACAGAATAAAAGCAAACTGGTCAAATCGTCTGTTTTTTTTAAACCCTAATTCATACACTGAATTACTCCCCAGGTAGATGCTTACCAAAGTGAAGTTTTCTGACACAACTCTGAGCACAGGAGCAGAGGGGATGCCAATGGTGGATGCCATTATCACCAGCTTTGAATTTTCTGGGGAATTGAGTTGTAGTGTCTATGGTGGAGAGATAACAGAGTGGTTATTGAAAAAGACTGCAGGAAGCACACATTACCTTGATGTGTTTATAGGCCAATTTACTTAATGAAAAAAAAGCAGGGATGGCAGAAGTGCTCAGATCCTTAAGTAAAAGTAGTAAAACCCCAATGTAAAAGTCATGCAGTACAGATCAACTTTAGTATTAGATTAGATCTGATTAGAAAGCCACCACAACAATAACACAGACCATACATTCACTGTTAACAAATATATAACACCATAAAAAGCCATTTCAGACATAATTAAAAGCTGAAGTAGGCTTCATCTAAATCCATAAACATCCAAAAAACACTGACACATCCTGAGTCACTCACTGAATCAGCTTCTGAGTCAGTTTAAAATACTGTGTAATGGATGGCCTTTAATATCCAGAGCCATTTTAAGTTCGGGCCTACGAAGAAAATGTACTTAAAGTATCTCATTTCATAAGATCATTACGGCCTTTGTGTGTACTGTCTGACCTATAAAGTAAGTATACATGTTTACCATGTAACAGTACACATTTTAAGTTGCATAAAATATAAAATACTCCAGTACAAGTATCCCAAACTTGAATTTAAGTACAGTGACTAGTGCCAGTCAGTAAAAAAATAGATCTGGAAATAGATCCTCAGAATTTAGAGAGTGATGCTGGTCCATTTTAGCAGGTTTCATTACCGATTTAATGCATAATGAATACTGCAGGTCCTGTAACTACTCACTAATAATAATCCATCACATTATTTACAACTTCTCAAGATAAGCTATATTTTATTGTCCATAAGGGGAAATTTAGTTTGGGTGAAATGTGCCACACACAGTTGCAATCAACTGAACTCAGTATGTAGCCAACAACAAAGACACAGTAATAAATAATATACAACAAAGACTAAAAATGATATAATAATATAAAAAAATAAATTAAAATTGTATTTAATAATCAAAAAATTAAGAAAGTATAGCATGTACCTTGTGAGATAAAATATATAGATTAATAAGCACTGTAAAAACAAGAAAATAAACAGTGTGGGGTGTAACTAGTTACATGTAGGCTTAATTAAATAACTAAATTAATGGAATTATAATCAGTTACAGCTGCTGAGTCACAATCACATGTAGTCTTTACTGTAAAAGGTTTATATGTAGAATAAAACATTCATTCTGCTGCTTGGCATCTTCTTGCCTTCTTTTGGCAAAGACTATTTCCAGATATTATTTAGCTTTATAGCCCAGTTTTAAACATGTTTTAGAAAAGTAATCAAATGTAATCAGTTATATTACTTATTAACCTTCATTTTTAACAGTTGAACCAGGCATTTGTCGCCTATTACACTTTAAAGTAACCTCAACACTGCCCATACATAGAGCAGTGATTACAGCACAGCCATAGACATTAATGCATGACACAGCCTGTCAGACCAGTAGCGGGGGCACAGTGCTCCTTGATCATGCACAGGCCCATTTACGGGCTCACAGACAGACCTGCACTGATTCACCACCCGCAGCGTTAAAGCTCCGCCGAAGCCATATTAAACCAAAGCGAAGCCAGGCGAAAGCAGCTGGTTATCTACCGTGTCTCTCACCTCTGTGTGAATGCAGGATTTGTGCGTGTCGTTAATGGATTGCAAGATCTTCTCTATCAAGCTGCGGCTCCTCTGCACCAGCTCCTGAAACTGCGGAGCCTCAACAAGTGCGCGCGTCTCCGGCAGAGGTGCGCTGCGGGCGAAGGTGGCCATGTAGGAGTGGAAGGCGATAACTGCGACAAGAGAATAAAATCACAGCCGTCACCGTCGAGGCATCAAAAACAATCCTCTTTTGTACACCCAGCACAAAGTGTGTGTGCGTGTGTGTGAGTGTGAGGACAACAGGCAGGACAAAGCCTGTCTCTCTCCTCAGCAGCTCACTGGGCATGTCTCCCCTCAGGCTCAATAGCTGCATGAGTTGGGAATAGTCACTGTAATGTGAAACCCATGCCAAAAGTGACTACAGCAATTAAACACAGACAATATGACGAGTTAAAGTAATATGAAAGTAAAATAAAATACACGTTCTGCTCTAAAACAGGTCCAGATGCTGTAAAATCAACTTTGAAACAATACCAGTGAATCCACACACTACTAGTCCAATGCTTCCTCCAGAGTCTGAGCTGTGTCTGGGGGTGATCAGCAGAGGAAGAGAAAGCAGCATGTTTCAAACATTACCTCACCACTACTCACCAATCAGGATGTTCATGGCCTCTGTTGAGGAATGTCTTAAGTATTGACCTCAAGTGAACGCTATCCATGATTTATAGCACACTTAAGGTCTTATATATAGTATGGCCCTGTGGAGGGATTTCCCGTTTTTGTTCATTTTGAAGAAGTCTCACGATGACTGACAAGCTTCCACGAATTTCACATGTAAATTCACAAAGCCTTGTTTTTTTTTTTTTGTTTTTTTTTTGTTTTTTTAAGCCTGCCTGGATCCAAATTGCAGTAATTGATAATGATTATACATTGAATTTAAACATAATGTGGCTTTTCTGTTTTACTTTGACAATTTGTGTCTTAAAATTATAATCAGCCTTATTTTTTTATAGTATTTTTCACACAAAATCCACCTTAAAATGACTCAATATAAAAGTAAGTAGTAGTAAAAATTAACATTAATACAAATGAAATGTTTAAGTGTTTTAATGAAATACAAAAAAGAAAACTGTGAAAGTAGTTCAGGATGACTCTATCTATTTGCTATTATGCAATTACATTTTCAGCAGAAACCTCCAAAGTAACACAATTCAAGAGTTTTATTCCGGGAACTGGAATACCTTAATTAGTGGTTTTTTTACACTGATGTAACACAGCTTTTAGTTCCTGTATGAGTCCGGCCAATGGCACAAAACTGTCTCCAAATCATACATAACGGAGGTCTAGATGAAACAGGCATTTCCTCTCACAGCATAAGAGGGAAATGGAAATTGAAAGTGCTTAAAAGTTCAATTGTTTCTGAAATCTTGGTCTTTTGAGAGGATATTTTCCTTTACATGACTTGTGATGTCTGTGGTCATCCTGTGTGTTTACTGGCCATCGTGACTCGTCTCCAGTGGAACCCTGAGGCTTTCATCTTGCCATTAATAGGCTGGAAAGTTTGTCCTTACTGTACATGTGCACTCAGATGGAGGCTACACACACAGCTGGATTTCCTGTGCTGTAAACAATAGCCCACCTCAAACAAAACCTCAAACAAACAAACAAAAAAAATAGTATTATGACATTCAGATGGATTTTTAAATTGTGGTGCCTGTGGCAGCAGTTAGAGAGGTGTGAGTTTTGTCTTTTCTGAAGCGTTCTAGATGTACACAGGTGCCCACTGGTTCAGTGATTGTGGGTTCACCATAATTGATGTACAGTTACAGTATACTGGACCATGATAAGAGAAAACAACAAGGTTTGACAGATACAATAGTGCCATCTGGTGGAATTATGTGTCCCACAAAAGTGTGGTTGCACCCTGCAGAAAGTGTTTTGCTAGCATTTTATTCACAAATTTCTCAAAGCCGCTAAAGTGATATTTGATATTTATTTCGAACATGTAAAAAAAGACATTAACATACAAGCAATTGTCAGTGAATAGTCACTTTGGTTTACATATTTGAAAAGGAGAGGGAGGAAGTATAAATGCATTAAATACTACCCTTTCTCCATGGGTCATGGAGTAAAATGAAACAGACAGCTTCCTTATATAGATAAACCTAAACCTTAAACGTTTCTAAATATAATATTGTTATTACCTTTTGACTTTGTCACTCAAAAATAACCAATGTATATGTGTATAATTCTAATTACCAAATATCTATCTAACAAAAACCTATCATAGTATATAACATAAATCACCAATTATCCCTGACTCACAAGTATAAACCAGTCTAAATGTGTCATATATATACTACCAATTGTCTTTGCCTTACCAAAAAAATTAAATAGATATTATTGTTACTTATATAACTTCATCAACATGTCCTGCTATCGTTTTATATTTAAATAAGTGAATATATGAATTATAGATAGTATGAATATACATAATTCTGCCAGTATATACAGATGTGTACACCCACATACCCATGGTGTAGCCCACTTTCCAGAATAAAATGTTATAAATTTCTGCAAACCTGAGCTATGTTACATTTGTACATTTATACCATAGTTCAGATTATTCATCAGGAGGAGGATGAGGTTGTGGACAGCATGACACCTTGGTGAGACAGCTGCCAAACAAGCAGTAACCTCTGGAGCCAACATATAAGTACCAAAAACTGCAGTTCTCTGAATGGCCACTTGAGGCTGGCTCCAGAAATCAGTCAATCCCCAAAGACACCAATGTTAAAATACTCAACTGTACAGAAGAATTAAACATGTTTACAGCCTGGTACAAAAAAGTCTCTCAAGCTAATTTCTGTACCAGGGGTGAATTTTTATACAACTCACCTGTTTACATTTTATTAAAACTTAAAGTTGCACATAATTAAGCGCAGGCCGCTTTGAGTGACATGCTGTCTGCCAGGTATTGTCCTCGGCCTCTCAGTCAAATCCATCCCTGGCTCCTTGATGCTGCCAACCTGTCAACCAAATATGGTTACTTCTGGCTCCAAAACAAACAAGATGGCGACAGCCAAAATGCTGAACACAGTTCTTCACAATGGGTGTCAACAAACCAATGGGTGATATCATAGTATCTACATTCATTATTTTTACGGTCTATACAGCCAAGTAGCAAACAGCAAGACAGCACTGATCGAAACCAACATAAGCAGGTGTTCTGTAATGACAGTTTAGGACATTTCCAGCTGTGTTTGTAGCGACCCAAACCAGGTATTTTAAGCGACAACATGATGCTTTCCTAACCTTCACCAAGTTGTGTCTAAACCTAACCACACCACAGTGCTGCCACAACATGAAATTGTAACATATCCATGGTTTGCAGAAGCCTACAATGCCAACATTTATTCTGGCGATTGTGATGGTATTAACATCAGCAACTGCAGTAAAGATTTTAAAAACTGAAAAAAAATAAATCGATCCTTGCTTTATAGGATTAGCTCAACATCATCAGAAAAGCTATTTTTAAATTCTTACAAGAGTTAAATGAGAAAATCAATGTCACTCATGTCTGTGTGCTAAATATGAAGCTGCCACCAGACGATAGTTAGCTTCGCTTAGCATAAGGACTGGTAACCGGGAGAAATAGCCATGGATATATATAAAGCGAACTGGATACAGCATTGCAGGCAGGACACCATTAATTCCTATGAAAGCTGTTCAGTGGCAGATGAAGCCTAAAAAGCTCTTTTTATGGTGTATGAAAATATCCAGATCTTCGACATTGTGTGGCCCTCAGAGCAAGTGCACTAGAGATTTTCAGTGGCTAAAGAGCTACTTCCAATTCAGCGCTTTGCTAACTTGAATTACGGTATAATGATTGAATTGTGCAGCCCCTATAGACTTTTGAAATGTTATCAGACTGAATACATTCAATCCTGATAGTGAAACGTAGCATTTCGCAGGGGCTGTGATGCTCAAAAGAACGTAGCCACTCATTTACAGACGTCTCTTTTACAATGTAAGTCTATGGGGAAAAGTCTTTTGGGCTCCATGGCATCACATGGCAGACCTAGATGTTCCAAGTCCACATTTGGCCACTGTGTCAAATTAGTTGCAAAGCCCAGTTCTGTTCCTGGGGTCCTGGAAACAGCTAGCCTGGCTCCGTCCAAAGGTTAAAAAATCCGCCTACCGTCACCTCTATAAAGCTCACAAATTACCACATTATATTTTGTTTGTTTAATCCATACAGAAACTGATAGGTGTGAGGTTTCCAGGCAAAACACATAGACTCCGGGAAGTCCCTGCCGCCGGCCAAATTTGACAACATAAACATTCTAAATGGGTCCTTTTTAATTTCCTGTTGGAGGGATTTGCAGTGTATGTGAATGACCTTAGCTGACATGGAGCCAAGCTGTTGCCTAGCAATGCGATTGCAGTGAAACGATCAATACCTGTAGGCTACCTGGCCCCCCTGTAAAACCATAACGTACCGGTTTGACAACCCAGTTTTTGTATGAATTAAATAAACCCCATAAGACATGTTAATTGCTGGGCTACAGGTGATGGTCAGCTCACATCTTTTACATTTAGACAGGCCCAGGCTAGCTGTTTCCCCTGTTTCCAGTCTTACATGCTAAGCTAAGCTAACCGGCTGCTGGATACAGCTACATATACTGCAAACTGTCAAAGCATATATTATTTTACCACCACAAGTTATACATTAAATCCTCGTTTCAAAACTGCAAAATCCAGACATGGGCTGTGCCATTGTGGTGAGAGTTATGTAATCACCTCATAGGTCAATCCTGTGCCTCTATTGTTGCAGATCAGTTTGCTTCATGCTCTGACACGAGGCCCCTTGATCAGTCAGTGTAGCTATGTTACATCTGGCCATGCTTGATAGGCTGTGAAGTGAAGCCGTCAAAATCTGATCCCTGAAATCCACACTGGCCTGATCTCCAATCAATCCTGCACATGAAAGGAGGGCATTATTCACTGCTGAGGCCTCGCTCTATGGCCCCGTCAATGACCCAGTTAGAGGCACTATTTGGTTGAAGCGCATGCAAGTCCTGCCTTTTTAACCTTTAAATGCACTCTAATGCTTTGTTTCATCTAGTGTTACCTTTGTGTCCTCTTGTTACAACTTTATCATTACACCAAGTGAATTTACATTAGAGTTAGTATGTTGTGTTTGCAGACCATGGAAGCCTTGTGGTGTTCGTAGGAATTTAAAATAAGGTTCTGCCGGGATGAACAATGCTCGAGTCTTTAACAGGAATTTTGAGGATGTTCCCAGAGATTAGTCTGAAGAGCTTAAGAGGTGTTGTGAAACAGCAGGCGAGGAGATCATCCAGTGGTGCAGGAATGAGTCCTAAAGCCTGGAAGTGAGTTAGCATTTAACCACTCCCAGTTCCCTCCTCTCCAAGTCAGTGGGTTTCCTGAATGGGTTTTTGGTTAGATGCCTGACATAAGGTCTGTGGTTAACACAAACACAACGCACGACATAATACATGTCAGTAAATACCCCAAATGTAAAGTCCTAAACTTTTATATGTCTTAAAAAAGGTGGTTGCTAACAGTTGCTAAATGAGACTATAGAACATCATCACACTGACCACAGCTTTACAGCCTCGGTCTGGTGGTGGTGTTGATGTCATGTGACCGTGGTGTAGTTTGTTTATAGCCTAAGCTTTTTACTTCTGGCAATTGTATTAACCTTTCAAAAATCAAATAAGTAGTGTTCATTTGTGAAGGTTATCTTGCTGAACAAAATATGTAAGTATTAGAAACTTTGGTTTGCCACAGAGCTTATTTTCTGCAATAATCCAAATTCCAGTGGAGAGGCTTTTTATCAAGGGGACTAACTTCTGTGTTGGCCTACAATTAAACATCATCCCTGCAACACCCAAAAAATGTGTTTCAGCTTCAGTACATTCAGCCCTAACCTTTTAAATATCTACCTATAACTTTTTCATGTTCGATTCCCTAGGAAACCTTAAACAACCTGGGTTTAGAGAGCCCAAACATGGCCCCTACTCAGTAGACTATATAACACTGTGAGGGGCACAAGGGTTAATTCTGGGACCACTTCTAATTTTTACAAAAGGTTTCCTTATCAAATGTTTTCTGCTTTCGAAAGATAAATATTGTCCATCTGCAACAATTCTAAGAAGTTGGACGCCAACCGCACGGGTAACTAGTTAGCATGCTGGAGTCACGTTCATTCTCAGAATCAACCAGACAAATCAAATCTGTCAAATCTGTCATTCTGTCTGGACGGTACGTTGGAGCAGTGGTTAGCATTGTGGCCTCACAGCAAAAGGGTTAGTGATTCGAATCCCAGAGTGAGGGAGCGCTTCTGTGTGGAGTTTCCATGTTCCCCCTGTGTCAGTGTGGGTTTTCCCCTGGGTGCTCCAGTACCTCCTCCCACAGTCCAAAGACTTGCAGGTTAACTGGTGACTAAATTGTCCGTAGGTGTGAATGTGAGTGTAAATGGTTGTCTGTCTCTATGTGTCAGCCCTGTGATAGTCTGGTGACCTGTCCAGTGTGTACTCTGCCTCTTGCCCAATGTCAGCTGGGATAGGCTCCAGCCCCCCTGACCCCTAACAGGATAAGCGGTTACGGAAAATGAATGAATGCAATGATTCTAGCAGATAATAAATACCTCCTATAATTTTTAGTACTAAAAGCATTTGGCCTGAAGGAACTGTCATTATTACAGTTTAATAATAGTAATTATGCAGAGTATCAGTCCTGTGAGCAGAAAAAACTTGCCCTCTGGTGCTGAGAGACCATACTGTATGTGTTCCCACTTGACAAACACTGAATGCTATGGATTTTTTCCCACTCAATTATATATCAGAAACTGCTTGTTAATGTTATCTTCCCTTTTTTTGCAAAAAACAGTAAACCAGAAACAGTTTTTAAACATTAGTATCAGTATCAACACAGAATTTCAAAATTGGTGCATCCCAAGTTCAATTAGAAAGTTAATTTGTACATTTTATTATTATTTTACAATGTCATATATTATTTTACTGTTTATTCTTCTGATCAAGTAATTTGTAAGTCTTTTCTTTATTGATTTTTGATTCATATGATTATGATAACACATGCACAACATGTTACTGAGAGTACAATGCTAAGACATTGCAAAATGCTGTTTACGTGGAATGACCAGCTCAGTCGGAAGGATGTGTTGACCAAAGCATGCCGTTACTCTGGTCTTCCTGAGAGCAAGGAAGTTCCTCAGAGCAGGAGTGGCTGTTGCTCAGGAAATGACTTTGCAACAAACGATGACATGACTTGAAAATTCCATAAAAATTCGAACTCAGATACAAGACACCTTCATCAGCTGAATTTCTCATGTCAGTACATGTCTCATGTGTAATCTTTACGGCAATTTATGCAGGTTGAGACATTTAATGGGAACTCATTCTTTATGTTCCTGGACTGCTTTTACAGATTTCACAAAAGACGATCAATCCCTGAGGGCATACGCAGACCGAGAATCTTGACCTACATTTAATTCATGTCATGCCAGTTGGTAGGTCACATCTCTAGATTTAGATTTATTGTCCATAGGGCATTGCTGAGCATACATATCCACGTACTGTGCAACACTTATACACACATATATCTTTGCAATCTTCATTTAACCTGTCAGCACTACATTTCAGCCATTTCACCTCCTGTGCTTTAGCTATGCAAAGTATGATAGTAAACATTCATTAATATAGTGCAATTGTAACTGTGTAATAGCTGCATAAGTAACCACTTGTACATTGGTGTATGGCATTTTAACATGACATTTTGACATATTGTAGTATAATACATACTGTAATGCCCATATATGTGGATTGATCCTGCACCCCTGCTCATTCTTTGCACTCAGTGAAAATGCTGTTAGGTGGATTAGTGTGCTCAACCAAGGCTGCCTTATAGATGGGCCCTATGCCAATGCTAGTTTAATACCTTGAATATCTCAGTTGCTATAATGCTGACATGGTCCATATTCTTTAACAAATTTGAGATGAATCAAATGTTGACAAACTGACTTAAAAGGATACTTCTGATTTCGCTGATTTCTTACCAGCTTTGTATCATAAAAATGTATCACAAAACACTTCTGTTTCCTGCCATGACAATGTGTTTTACTGTGTGCTCTGGCTGATGTACATTTCTTACATGTACAAAAGCATGTTTAATTGTAATGGTAAAACATTAAGATAAAGGCTAATTTCCCTCGACACTTACACACAATCCACAACAGGGGGAGCTGTGTTGCACAATATGAAGTTAGGACCTTAAAACAGTGTTCCACCCTCCCTGGAGGACATAAAAATAAAAGGAGACCATCACAGAATATTGACAAGGATGTCCTTGTCACTCTCCTCAGATGCAGCATCTTTGGTATCATTTAATTTGTTGGCTGAAAAGGAAATCAGGTTCCCACACAGGGAGACCCCATCTGATCTCGAAGCCTGGAAACATTTTCACATGCAACCCAACCCCAAACAGGGCCGCGCTCTGTGGGATTGGATGCGTCACCTTATCCCCCACTTTGTGTCCCATTACCCAGCAGTTGTAATGCTCACACCAGTGTAACGTGTCTAAGGTAGCAGGCGGGGCAAGCTGAGCTGCCCTGAAATTTAAATTAACCTCAGTGGCATTTATGTGTACTGGGGAACAGGGGTGTTACATTACCGGTACCCTCACTCCCACCATGCACACACACCTGTCGTACATACAGGTGAACAAAAGAATGTGTGCACTCAGGTACATTAGCCGAACGAAATACAGAGTCGCACATGTCTGTTGCTAGTTTCATGTTTATCTCCTCTTGTGGTGAGGCTCCCTTAACAGTGGCTGGTTTCAAAGCTACCGTGAGAGTCTGTTATCAGAGGAGAGAGGGAAGGAGGGAGCTGTGTGTGTGCGTGTGTGTGTGTGTGTGTGTGGCAGGAAATGTCAGAGAGAAAGGCTTACCATCTATTTTTCAGTACTGTTGAACCTCCTGCTCGTCATGGGAGGCTGTACCTGGGCTTCCTTAAGATTAACTCTGTCAAGATCAATATCATTGTTTTCTGTAAAACAAACTCAGCGTGTTAATAGAAACTATAGAGTATAGGTGCTGCTAAGTATGTAGGGATGACAAAAAAAGTAAGATAGAAAGAACATGTCTAGCACAAACAACCTCTTCTGAAATTGTAGTTTTAGTACAAAGAAAACAGAAGAGATAAATCAATAAGTGATTTACTGAGAGATAAACGTTTCCTTTCTTAGATTTTTTTCTTTTTTTTTGAAGGTATACTATGCAGGATTTTTCTTAAAAAAACAAAACATCTCTCTCAATCATCAGTAGAAGTGTGTGATAGTGTATTTATCTGCAGAGACTCTGCCCTTTGCCTGTATTTTCTTCTTGTTTTGTATGTTCAAGATATTCCTGGGCACAGTGCACAGCTGAAGCTGAGACTTTATAAAAAGGTAGAGACCTGTGAGCAACCAATACCAATACCCCCTTTCCACCAAAATTAGTGCATGTGTGCAGGTGTTTTTAAACACAGGTGAACTAAAAATAGACTACAGACTCTTTTCCCATTGCCAGTAGACCGGCTCTGCAGCAGACGTGCATGCTTTTCTGTTTGTTTTTTACCGGTGTGTCACTTTTGACGTCACGGACAGTCCGTAAAACAGGTTAGTAAAAACTAACTAACTAACAGTAGCAGCATGGAGGCCAGTGAAAATATACAATGGTTACTTCTTCTTTATTCCTGTTACTTAGCCAGTCTCTGGTTCAAACTCTGCTTGGGTGAAGACTGATGGCGTTTTGTGGTCATTGCATAAAGGGGCTAAAAGCAACTCGTTGACCCGGATGTTGTATTTCCATCACTGCCGATCGGGGTTGATATTTGACCCACATGTGATTGCCAAGTGTAACCTTACATTACATACAAAAGCCAGATGTTAGCAGATGCTAGCGTGTTTTTTTTGTGAAGTGTGAAAATGGATTAGAAGGAATGCAAATATAGCGATGTGTAACACCAAGTCGACCAAGCTTGTTCCAAAATGAGAGTGAATCTGGGGTTGGCCTTCAATTTGTTGGCAGTTAAGTTTGCAAACAGTGACTGATAATTCCTGCATAGTATACCTTTAAAGAACTGGTTTTACGTTTCAGATATTTTTGAGAAGGCTGATGCCATTCTGTCTGTACACTAAACAAGAAGCCATAGCAAGCAATGTTTTTTTTCCTACTACGTGAAGGCATGACCAGCCCTACTATCCCCTTTCTGCTTCTACTAGGCTTACCTTGATATTCTTACCCTAACCCTACCTAATTTCACACCTGATGTGTAAACCTAACCAACCAGTGAGGGCTACGAGTCAACGTAACCTCATATGTATGGTATCCTACAAAATAGCGCCCCATGAATAACGTTAGCACTTAGCTTGAAGTTATATAGTTCACATAAAGTTACAAAGGTTTAGGTTTAGGCAAGTTAGGTCTATGAAAAGAAACATGTTTTGGCGTCGTCAGATTTAGGTGAAGTTACTGTGGTTAGGTTTAGGAAAAGTAACATGGTGACAACGCACATTAAATGTATGTACCTTGAACAATGTACCCTCAAAGTGTACATGGGTACAAACGGTCTTCTGGGGAAAGTCCTGGAGGAATGTCCCATGTTTTGTGAACCATTCACTGCCCCAACCTGCCTCCTTCTTTACTCCCATCAGTGCATTGGTCACATGATCCAATGAGTTATGCACAAACTACTGGCTCATGATTTCATGGAATATGTACAAATTTGGTGTATTACTTTTTGTAGGAAAACGTATTAACAGTGCAAGAGAACCTGACCAGATGCTAGTAAATCAGACGAGGAGCAGGGCAGGCCATGTCTACACTATTGTTGGAAAAAAATTTGGCCAGCTGGTTAGCTTACCTTAGCATAAAGACTGGAAACTGGAATCAAAAGGTACCAAAATCCACCTGCCAGCATGTCTACAGCTCACTAACTCACATGTCTTTATGCTAAGCTAAGCCAACTGCCTGCAGGCTGTAGCTGCATGCTGTATAGTGGAATTTATCATTTCATCTAGCTCTCTGCAAGAAAGCTAATAAGTATATTTTCCAATAATTCCTTTAAAGACTAAGTGCTGCCTTTGGGACTGAAGGGAATCTTAGGATGAGGTGGAACTGAATTTCGCTGCCACTGTGAGCGCTCTTGACCCTCACCAAGCAGCCCAAGGGCATTTGGAAAGTGCTTTACCCAAGCAAGGGTAGGCCAGGCAGCAGAGAGGGGGCAGCTGATCCCCTTAGGCATTCTCTCTTAATTTCTCCTCAAGAACTGGGTCACACAAGAAGATGGTTGCATTCCCAGACTTTCTGCTCAAGTGTTTTTTATGGCCATCATAAATCATTTACTGGTCCTGCTCTGCTCAGGAGGCATGTGTGTGTCTGACAGGGAAATCCTTGTTGACAAACCATTTCCCACATTTCAGACATCAAATTTCATTATTCAAGAGTGCATTGGGCTTTTCTTACCTTGTTCTGTGGAGCAGACAGGAGCATATCTCAGAAAACAGTCTGATGTGGACTCAGTTACGTCTCAGCTAAAATGCATTTCCCTTTTTGTGGTCTCAGTTTTGTATTGATGATTTCATCGGAAGAGATGCAAAAGCATCTGTCTGGTGAAATAGGAGATTCACATCCCTGGAAGCTCTTTCAAATGGACCATCAGGTCATGGCCCCATAAATGTTATTTGAAAAACCCATGGGAGTGACTGCATCAGACGATATGGCTCCCAGAGGCACCCTGGGTGCTTATTAAAGGCATGAGAGAGAATGATAAACAACACAGAAGCTGAGGCTCTGTCTATACAAACAGTTAGGATTATGAAGGATGCTTCTGTGTTGCCTTAATTACTCTGGGTGAAGGGGTAAGAGTGCTTGCTTAAGGGCTTTTTCTAACAGAATATGAAAAACGTGTCCCTGTTTCGACTATAAGGCCCTCCCCTCTGTCTTTCTTTGTCATGACAGCTGAACTGCAGCAACCTCTAATTCTCTGCTTCTCTCATCAAGCTTTTCTGACAATTACATGATATTACATTACAGAGCTATTGGCTTGTGACTAAAGATTAGCATATTATGCTGAGGAGTAATTCCAGAGCTGCAGTGTATTTCTGGTATCAGCTAACAGGACTCAAATCTTCCATCACCCCTGGGTGACGAGTGATGAGTTTTGTTTGTTCCGTCCTCCCGGAGCTACAACATCCTACGTCCCTGCATTTGATAAATGGACTTTAACTTTGGATGGGCTCACTCGGACTCTTTAAGTGCAGTGTAGAGCACTGCTGTGTTGTAGAGATAATTTAGGGGTCCCACTGGTTATGGGGGTGAGCTAGCAGGGGTGTCCTGTCAAATTCTCTTAACATACAAAGGCAGATCTGAAATATGTGGTTCTCATCAATATGGAGCTCTAGTATAGTGCAAATTACCCAAAACATCACAGAATAAATAATGAGTCCTTCATCACACAGCAATCTGATTCATCAGCATAGTGAGCTGAATATGCATTTGCATGTATTCTGTATGTATTTTTTTCATTTTTTTGTGAGACAGTTGACTGACTGACAGTTGACTTCAGTAAAACAAACCCCCCAAACAACAATTAAATTGGAAAACATAATTTTACTGAGAATATACTGGTGAATACCATATGGGTTTTAATGGAAAACAGTTGCACATGGAGTTTCCTCATTCTAGAGTTCCCATTGTTCAAATTGCTGTTTGCCTCCATAATTGTCTGTGTGTGAGCGAGGTGCATCTAGGTGAATGCACCACTAGATAAATCCCATTTGTATCCCATATTTGGAGTTCACCAAAAACATGCCGCTGCTTTTACTTCCTTAGCGCACAGACTAGTCCATCAACTCAGCCAACAAAAACTCCTAATGGGCCACGAGAAGATGAATTATTCATCTTGGCTAGGTTGCATCGGACTGGTTTTCTTGTTCAGGTGCACATGTCTTGTTGCCCACCTTGGCTCTGTGACAAACCATCTGAGACTGATGATACTTGTAGGTTGTAGCTCAACCTGTTTGGTGTGGGTCACTACTTCAGGTCCCACGTGCAGCACCATCGGCCCTATACCACAGTACTAATGGTGGAAGACTCCTCTGACTTGCCCTGTCTGCTGGGCAATGACTTGAGATACTCCAGGTGCCTGCGGGCATCCTCCTGATTAGCCCTGACATAGTAGACCAGGTAGGAGATGACCATGGTGAACCAGCCGAACATGACGACCAGCATGGCCACATCTGTAGTCCTCTTCATCACCACACATAGGTCTATGTCTGGTGCCAACAGAAAGGCAAGTCCTTGAACTCCTATTTCCTCTGGATCTGAAGTCTGGCACACGATACCTGTCAGCGATGCAGGCTCTAGGTCCACACGGGGCATGGCCATCTGCAAGTTGCAGTCACAATGCCATGGATTATTTGTTAGGTTGGCGCGAGACCGCAGGCCCTCGAAGGCCTCAGCGCTAAAGTGTTCTAACTTGTTAGAAGAAAGGTCTAGGAACTGTAGTGAGGAGCCGAGGCCTCTGAATGCCCCTGGTTCTAACTGGCTTAATTCATTGTGGGATAGATCCAGTTCAACCAGGTGAGGCAAACCTGCAAAAGCATTTGTTGGGACTGTAGTGATGAGGTTGAAGTCCAGGTAGATGCGTCGCGTGTCATTGGGGAAATCCTGGGGGATCTCTGTGAGCTGCAGGTTGCTGCAACGCACCGTCTTGCCACCGATCTCACTCTCAGAGCAGTAGCAGCTCTTGGAGCAACTGGTAGCAGCATGGTGGAAGCAGAAGGTCATAAGCACCAAGCTGTGCAGCAGCAAACACATGACCACCGAGTGGCGCAGTAACCAGTCTGCAAGTAGGGACATGGTGGGATAAGGGCATGCTCCAGGAAGGACCACCTGGGCGCAGCAGGCGAAGTCCACATCAACCTCCCCAGTAGCGGCTGACCCTGTGACATAAAAACAACAGAAAGTTGCATTAGTGGTGCAAAAGGTTGTGGTAGTCGAGATCAGTCTTAATGACCACTTTTTGAAGGTCTCGGACTCAACTGTATTTTTATTCGGTCTTGTCTTGGTCTAAGACAGTATTCAACTGTGCGAATAAAACTAAACTGCCTGTGCAAAAAAGGAGTGTTGGATAAAGATAGTTAAGTTGATCTTGGCCTTGTCTCGGTCTCAGTTTAGGTGGTCTTTACTACAACACTGGTGGATTGACTATCCCACATTAAAAGAAGTGAAGAGAAAATAAAGAGAAATGCAGACAGAACTGTGAAATATTTTTTGCAAGCAAAACATTGGTGATCAACAGTGTTCTTCAGAGTCCATATTGTTGTCTACTGTAGAAATCGAGGGGTACAGTAGCTTATGTAATTGCCATGAGGAGGGAGCATGAATGCAGCATGTTGTTGGCCAGAAACAACTGAACTTCTGTTGTATTTCCAGGAAAGTCGAAGGATCAAACATTCCCTTCATACCAACTAAATAAAAGAGCTACGAGAATCCTTTGGTGTCACTGTGCCTCCTTTATAATTGACATCCCCGCAATGCAGGGCTATTTCAGTACACAGAGACTGGCATTAACATAGTGACGTGACACCACGAGGAACAAAATTTTCCAAACAAAACGGAATTTTTAATGGAGTTACATATAATTTATACATAAATATGAGGTGTCCAATGTTTTCTAAAACAATGGCTGCTATTCTGATTCAACAGTTTTGTTAAAAGTGACCATTCAAAATGTGCTTGGTGTCTGTCAAGCTGTGCAGTCACTTGTATGTGAGGTCATTTAGTCAGAAGTGCAAGTAACACAGAGGTAAAAGCTTGTCCATGTGCCCTGTAAATTACACTTTATATTTTGTATGTAAGCCTTTGAAAATGGCAGCTCGACCCACCCTAACATACTTCATTAATAGCTGATCAGGGCTACCTCCTATCCTGTTACTAATCCTCTTAAGGAAAAACTCCTTAAGTCAGTGTAGCATCAGTGTTGGCCACCCAATCCTTTTGTAGGGGTAAATGCTAATGCTAGAAACCGAACCAAGGCCAACAAAATAGACAATGTGATGGTCGTTCTTCTTTGAGACAAAAAAGGACCACAGAGTTCAACCTGACTTCTTAATTTCGTCAAAATGGCCGGAGACTGGGCAAGATCCACTTACCAAGATTAAAAAATGAAATCGATCTCTAAGTACCTTGAAGTATCACATGACGTTGGGGGGTAGAGGGACAGAGTGTAGTGGCAATGGTGTTGTGTATGTGTGTGTTAAGGGGACAGATGACTTGTCTACGAGACACAGCTAATAGCACTTGTTGTGTTACACCGGTTTCAGAGATGCCTGCCAGACAATCCCAATAATGAGGGAGAGATGGAGGCTGGTGCACCAGAGCAAAGCACAGATGAAGCTGCTATTAAGACTGCTGTAGTTTGCCTCCCTCAGACATGAGACGTTTATCCATACATCTTCATTAAGGCATCTTCCAAAGGATTTTCCTCTGCACTCCGTGTCAGCAGGGGTGCATGGGAAAGTAAAATAGCATGGCAGATGCAGTTTAACACCCAGGGAAATAAAAGTCTTGCCTAAACTAAATGAGTAACGTAATGCTCGCGTAAAGGCTGTACTTTTCCCTTCACACAGCGTGCCAGCATGGTGTTTTGCAGCGAGATAATGGGGGATCAGGAGCAGAAGGCTGGTGACGGAGGAGGAGAAAGCATGTGGGCAAGGAGGGAAATTAGACACACCAGCACAGAGAAAGAATAATATCAAGAGGATTTAGGAGAGGGAGTAACGTTACAATAAAAGCACAGAGAACAGTGCTAATGAGATATTGAGGAAAGGGGCAAATGTTAGTCAGTCACAGGGACAGCTGATGAAAACAGCTGGCAGTGAAAGAATACAGGGAAGAGGGAGGAGAAAAGTGGATGTGATCAAGACACAAGAGAGGGTGTAATGACTGACAGGGTGGGGCACTCATTTAAAAAGGTTTTCCATCTAAATACGCCTCTCAAAGACATCACAAGCAAAAAAAAATTGTCATTTTATACATCTTATAGCTCTATACAGTAAATGAAATAAATCAGTTGGCCTCTAAATCTGGTGAGGTCTTCATCAATGTTCCTGAAGTCACTGCCTACTTCTGTGATAAATAACCCCGCCGCCTTTTAATTTAAACAATAAATACAGCGCTCCTGCAGCCAAAGGTCAGTCTCTCACTTCATAAATTCACTGCTGCCAGTGCTGTGCCGACAAGTCTCTGCCGCCAATTATATGAGCAGCAGTCATTTGGCCTCACACCCCAAACACTAGAGGCAATAAAAGGCAACACAAATGTATTATGTTAATACATTTCAGGACGTGGTGGTTTTCATGCTCAGGCGTATATTTTGGGGGTGGACACAGGAAACACGACACCTTCAATATTTAGAGCATGTGCTTTTGTCCTAAAGTAAAACATGAAAGTAGCAGTGGACTTTAGCTTTGACCAAATAAAGGAGATTTACACTCAGTGGCACTCTGTGAAGTTCTTATTAGGTTGGCTAGATGGGGCGACACACCAAAACCAGAAGCCAAATTCAGGAATTCTGTGATGCTGTTGATGCTAGTTGAAAACCATGTCAATAGTTAAGGAATAGCATACCGATATACTTTGGTTTCTTATTCTACAGTTAATATTTACAATTATCTGATGGGCATAGACTAATACCGTTACAGTTAACATCTGGAGTTCCACAACAATTCTGTTTCAATGTGTAATGTATGAGTATCTGTACACGTTAGGCGATTCATTGTTCTTCCAATAAGTTGGTTGTCCTTTTCCTTAAAAAGACGAATATTCAGCTGTGACTGAGGGGGTACACTGATCGTAAGGAGCAAAATATTAACTGGGAGAAAGCCTTTTCATGTTTACAGGAGATATCTTGAGGTAAGCATTCAAGGGACCCATTTGAAAATGGTCAAGCCAGTTGTTTCCTTGCCAAAATTTTGCCTAACTTTGGAGCGTTATCAAGCCTGCCAGTACAAGCTATGCCAACATGTTTGGTACCAATGGATGCCTTGGGTTGTGTAGTTTCAAAAGCTACCACCAAGATATGGAGACATCTTGTAGAAAATGCACCAAATACAGGATATTAATGTGTTTGACCCTCAAATTTTTCTGGTGGAAGACCCCAAAACCCCCCATGCAAGTATGTCCTCCTCCCTAATATTGAAGTAAACCCTACACCCTTGTTTGCACATATGAATCTGACCTCTTTGTGGCATCAGCGTCACAGCTGTAAGCACCGCATGAATGGCAAATAAGCTGCTGGTTTCTAGTTATCAATGGGGGTGTGTGGATGACAGAAAGGGAAACAGGGAACTAAACCATCCTTGACATATTTAACTTTAAAGGCAGGCTTTTAATCCAAGTGTAATCATATTTCAATGCTTTTAGCTCTATCCATTCCCGATCCTTTGCTCAATGCCAATCTCGGTCACTAGAAATTCCCCATTATGCTTTTCCTCAGAGCACAAAGTGTCACTTGGCAGATTTCCACTGTACATGAAGACCCCGCAGAATAATCTTGTTGAGTTAACAGAGAGTAATAAGCATAAGCTCATTGTTACAGGAGTAGGTAATGTAATCACATCTAATGTACAGTATATTGCAGATTAATAAGGATTTGATCTTATTGATCAGTTTAAATATTCTTTCAAAATTAGTATGCCTGCATAAACTTCAGCACTAAAACAACACTGATGTAATTACTTTACATCAATCACATGCTGAGGGCATTGAAGATGCCAAACAATGGGTTAAGTTTCTGCTCAAATTTAAATTCTACTTATAAGCAACAAGCATCTGGTGGAAAATGAACTCAAAGGACAGGAGATAAAGGCGATGCCTCGTGGGAACTGATACCCTCGTTAAGTTTGTCTTTCATCCTGTTTGAGTCAGCACCATCCAGTGCTCGTTGCCAGCGCCAATCACATTTACAAACCCGCACTCAAACTGGAAAACACTTGCCCTCCTATGGATGAACAAATGTGTAGATGCATGCATTATCACAAACAAAACATAAGCGGTTTTTGATCAGTAACACACACACTCACGTCTTTGCCGCTTTCCCCCTGCTTTTCATGATGTGTTTCTCAGCAAGTGCCCGACAATGAAATGGTTGAAGCAGATCAGAGCGCAGCTCGAAAGGCGGTTCAGTCAATATTTTGGTCCGCTTCCATCAGGTCCTCTTGCAGCTCGTTAAACTTGTGCTGAGAGCCGCTCCGGCAGCCACGACGCGCCACTGGAAATGCTCCTACAGTTCAGGGCTCGCTCAGTGCAGCCTTTTTTAGTTTCCACGCAACCAGAAAACTAGGCAACATTACCGGAGCCAGCGCGAGTGGACAAGGACGCAGCGCCAGGGCAAGGCTTATAATTGATGGCGGTATTTCGCTGACTCTGATCCTGGATGTGACCAAAAAAAATATTGATGCAAAGTTTAAAATGGCAGACACATGGCGCGCAATGCATTTACGCACAGACGCAAAGTCTTAATGGTGTTGCTGGGAATGCATTAATGGTGGGGCTGATTGCATTCATTCATATGCATGTGTTGATTGCTGTGAGTGAAGTGCATCTGCATGCATCAGGTGCCAGTAAAGTAAGGGGTCCCCCTCCCTCACACACACACACACACACACACACACACACACACACACACACACATAACAAAAGTGATCTCATACATGGAGCAGTTGGTTTGGCAGCCCACACTAATCATGTTTGATCTGAAGCTTGTTGTTTCAAACATGCAGCCCGGCTGCCAGGGCGGTGGATCTTTGGCCGTCTCTGGGCCCCTTTTCCTGCCTGCTGCCAGCCGATAAGGAAGCCCAATCAAATCCACTATGAAAACAGACCTTCATGGGCACAGGCTTGGGAGAGTCTGCCAAGCAGCCGGTCATAAGGCATCAATGGAATTAAATTAAAATCAATAAACTGGGATACTCCACCCAGGCCAGCCATTAGGAATTACGGACAAGGGGACAACATTTTCCAAAATGAGCCCCTTGTCCACACCCACTCCAGCACTACCGGTGTGCAGAAATATTCAAATACATCATTGTGAAAAATGGCAGAGCCACTTTTCCACTCACCGAAATTTAGCCCAACTTTGGAGCATTATTCAGCCTCCTCCTGACAAGATAGCACGACACGGCTGGTGCCAATGGATGCGTAGGGTTGTCTAGTTTCATATGATATCAGTATCTCAGTAACTCTATTTTTATCTGTAAAAGAGGGGCCCTGCAGGAAAGGTTTGTGAACCACTGCAGCTCTGCACATCTGACCCCTGCAATCAGAAGGAGCTCAAATATTGACTGATTTGTTTTAATGATGATGATAAATGTAAATACATATAACTCGTATTGTCAGTGATATTAGTCAAAATGTAAATTGCTGTAATTGATCCCATTTAAGGGCCAACTATACACTTTTGCATGGACTCCCCCAGGGCCTAAGGCTGAGGTCATCTGTGCCCTTTGACACCCTGACGGCAGGGCTTATTCCACCTTAACTCCCTCCCTGGTGCCCTGGAATGGCAGATTATGAATGATTAACTACAGCTAAGGTCTTTCTTTCTTAGTAGTAGTAATATCACAGACTGTGTTTTGTGACCACATAGACTGAAATATTATCAGTCTCTATCATATTTATTTATTCCCCTGCATAAATCTCCTTTAAAGTAAAATCTCAGTACTCCACAACCGGAGTCTTTTTGTCTCCATTTTGATAAATATAAGATGTAAGCACTGCATGAAAGCCTGGATTACCAACCAGGCAAAGTGAGCCCCAGGGGCCGAGACCATCAGGGGCCCAAATACCTCAGTTTGCTGTTGTGGCAAGTGGATCATTTGCAATTTTGTTATACTACTAAAACACAGTGAAAGCTGGGGTCCATCCTGTCATGTAGGCAGGTCCTGTGTCAGATGTAGTTTAAACACCATTCATATTTTAGTTGATTTTATGCTTACATGGTATGTATTCTTAAACATATTTGAGTTTCATCAAATTTTCACACACACCTTACAGGAATATGGGTTGCTGGGGCTCCAGGCAAAATGGACTTGGGAACTAGGGCTCAATAGGGGCCAGCAGCTCATTTTTGCCCCTGGGCCCACTAGTGGCTTTATCCAGCCTTGACTGTTTAAATGGTAAATAATCTGTTTTCAAACCCCAGGGTGGGGGAGCCCTTCTGTGCGGAGTTTGCATGTTCTCCCCATGTCAGTGTGGGTTTTCTCCAGGTACTCCGGCTTCCTGCACAGTCCAAAGACATGCAGGTTAACTGGTGACTCTAAATTGTCCGTAGGTGTGAATGTGAGTGTGAATGGTTGCCTGTCTCAATGTATCAGCCCTGTGAGAGTCTGGTGACCTGTATGCTGCTTTAAATATGTCACATTCAAGAGCAGCACAAAATCTTTATGAGGGTTGCCACTGGCCCTGAGCCGCACTTTGAGCAACTATGATCTATAGGTTGGCCAAAGATTGTACTGTACTCACCTCCATTATTTTAGGTATTTTAATGGCCGTACTGCTGAATCTTATTCTCAAACCAGTTTTTTAACAACCCAAAAATAATTTTGTTTGTCACTTTGGACCATCTACATCACAGCTGCACTACTCAGGCAACATCTCTCATTCCCCTGTACACTAACAGTGATGAGCGTTCAGATAAAGCCACAGGAGATTTACTGCAGCTGCACAATACAAAAGGCAGTCGGTTGTGCGGCCACGTTTTATGGTTACATTTGTTTAGCCCTCTTAAGAATTGCTTTGCTGATGAAGTTTATGTTGACCTGCTGCTTACAAGTCTGTGGAGGCTTGTGTTTCTTTGGCCTCACTGGACTCTAGTAGAGAATTCATGTCTGCTATCTCTAAAGCAAAGTGGGTGATCACAATGGTCCAGTACACTAACCTGTAGAAGTGAAACAGAATCTTTTATGTTTTCATGCATTAGTATAGTATGACATGTTAGGGTTGACTGATGAATAAAACCACCATCTTACATGTTTATGTTAGTCCCCATGAGAAACATGAGCAGTATGACTTGATGTTCATTATTGCTGCTCTGTAGTCACTCCTTTTACAGCCCGCAGGTTAAGAGGCTGCTCTTGTCAATTAGGAGACGATCAGATAGGTGGAAGAGCATATGACAGTGAAACAGCAGAAAATAGGATTACTTTCCTCATCGACAGAGGAGAGTGCACTCGCAGTCAGTCTTCCCCAGCTTTATCAGATTACTTCAAATGCTCCACTGTGGTTGGCAGCTAGACGGGTGCTGTATGCATTATCAACCAAGCATTAGTCCTGATAGACTACACTTTCAAGTGGATCAAAGTTTCTTGTTTTCCCCCCTACTTACTTTTTTTTTCTCTCCAGCCTGTCAAGTATCTCAAAGACAGGCTCAGGCGTCCTCTCTGTTAGCCTTATACCTGTGCAGGTGGCATACCTGACATTAATCCACACAGCTAAAGTGCTGAGTGGGAATTTGGCGAAGAAAATACAAGCACCACAGTTTTGTACAATGTCATTTCAACATGGTGTGAATGTTTTGCCATTAACCTTCTCTGTGTGCTCTTGCAGTTGCAGTGGAACAAGAGGACTCATATTAATGAGATCTCTCCCTTTCGTTCTCATTTTCTCGCCTACTTTGTCTCGCCTGCTCACACAAACACACATACATGCATACGTACTTAAGCTCGCACAAACACACACGCACACACTCTGTCTCTGGCTCCAAGCTTACTCCTCGTCCCTGTGCAAGATCAAAGTCCTGCCGTGTCTTTATGAATACAACATTACTCGCTTTATTTTTTTATTTCTTCACCTAGGTCGTGTAGCTTTTAATCAAAAACTGTGAGGAAGGTGTATTAAAAGGATTTCCCTGCTACTGCTGGTAACAGAAGGGTCGCACCACCTCATCTTCCCTGTGAAGATTCTTGCCTTTGAAGTCTGATATCACTGACATTAAGGAAACAATGGCCTAGCGATATGAAAGTGTTGTAGATATTCATTGATCCTTGTTGAATTTCCCACTTGCAGAGCTATGGCCAGCTGAGTCGCATCCAAAGCTTACAACCACAGGAGTATTGAGTCTTCAGCCAAAGAAGCTCATGAATGGATAATGCTCCACTGGCATGTTCTAAGGGGTTTATAATGTTTTCAGTGCATAATTCTTTTTAAGTGTTTAAAATAATAATTATAACACTAATAATAATAATATAGCTAGAATATGTGTTAAATATGTTTTGGGTCAGTGGTCCCCAACTTGGACATTGGGACCTCCACAAGGGGTCATGAGATTATAATCCACAAGGTCACAAGATGATTACTGAAAAACTAAAATATGATACACAAAATTCATTTTTTTCCCTTTTGGCTCTTTGCTTTTTTGGAATAATGTGTTGTTTTATCTCTTCGGGGTTCTAACACCAATAACTTTCTACAGCATAACTAGCTGCTCCATTATGGTTTACTTTGGCACAGTGGTGTTCTTAGCTAAATGTTAGCATCAGCATGCTAACATGCTCACAATGCTGACAATGATAACATGCTGATGTTCAGTGTCTTTGTTGAAAAAGTTAGCATGCTAACATTTGCTAATTAGCATTCCACACAAGGTAGCCTACAGCTTAGACTGACGGATATGTCATTAGTTTGGCAGGAATTTGGTCAAAACCAAAGTACTAGAAAAATTAAAACTTTGACCTGGTAACAGTGCCACATAAAAAAGTTTGGGGACCACCAAAGTTAATACAATCCATCCAGTGGACTGTGGGCCATGGATGTCTTTGCATTTTTAATTGCAATTAATCCAACAGTTGTGGACATATTTTACTCAGAACCAATGATGTCAACCTCATGGTGGCGCCAGAGGAAAAATCGGAGGATCACCGAAGTCTGTTAGCTTTATCCTCTGGGGGACATCAAAATCTGTATAAAAAAATCATGGAAATCCATTCAATATTTGTTGGGAACATAGTTGTAGATTTTGGGAGGGATGCAGGGGACAAGACCCCCTCAATAAAAACATGAAAGTAGTGGAGGTCTTTAGAATTTTGACAAAATTCAAGACATTTACATCATAATCAATCAAGCAAATCAAGTGTAAATTGTTTGATGGAGGGTTGGGAGGAATCCTAAAACTAAAATAGCCATTATTATTTCCATAGCATTTTTCTTAAAGCTACAGAAAGCCACTGGAGAGAAAAATAAACCGCATACAGCTCTGGAGCCACAGTTGCCTACCCCTGGTTTAAATGAAAATGGTGGACCAACCAACAAACAAACCAACACTGTCAAAATCATCATGATTCAGTCAGTGTTAGAGGAGAAAAACACAAGGCAGCTCACAAGACATGCACTCTATGACAGGAGCTTGCAAGTAGACACTGCCTCATGAAGAATCACAAGCAGAAAAGGTTTGCTTCAGGGGGTTTTGATGCTGACTTCATCGGTGCTATTTAGGCAGAGTTGACCAAGCTGATAGGAAACCAGCCTAATGGTATCTGCACCCGAGAGATACATGCACAGGAACGATTTATGGACACATGTAACCCCATCTCAGTCAATACTATTGAGGTCATGGTACTCTATATTCAGTCTGGCAGCTGATCAAGCTATTTAATCCAGTCCACTTCCTTTGTTGAATCCATATGTGTGACCTTGCCGGAGAAAAACTGTTTTAAAAAAGTGAAAGTACAGCACTTAGTCAACATACTGTGAATATAAGGCATTCCATTTGCTGCACTTGTATCGCTGTTATATTTGCAAAACACCTTGTGGCAACATTTCTTACAAGCGTACAATCAGCAAAGTGGCGTCAGTGAATGTGGTGTATGGCATCTTAAATGTTAAGTTGTTATAGCTGCCTGCAGTTGCCTGCCAATGCAGGATAGAGGTGGTTAAAGCTCTTTTCCACTGCCCTTTTAAAGTAATTAATAATTCTTAGTCCTTCATTGTGTCTCAGACATATTCACAATGACAGCCAGGGAGGGGTGTTCACCTTAAAGGTCATGTTGTGGACCTACAAGGACACTGCTGGAAATATGATGGTCAAAACACAAGCGAGTAAGTCTTTCAGTGCTGTAAATGTTAGAGGTTTACTGGATGTTATTTACACTCTTCAGATATCTGCAATAAGATTCACAAGTTATCTTAAAGAATATTACCAGTTTGCTCTTCTCATTTATATTTTCCCTGTGAGCATCTGCACACATTCATTTTCCTACCTTTAACAGTTTGCTGCCAGTTATTTCATCTGTCCTGAGCTAAATACCCCTGGCAAAAATGAAGCTGTAATTTCAATTATCAAATTTTCATCATTATCTAATTTCAGTTGAGAGTTTTCATATCAGTACGCACATTACACTCTACATGCTCTATTTCCTGTTGTTCATCTAACACCCACGGGAAGCAATGGGACTAGTCTTTGCCAGGAAATAATTACTCAGAAACACTGAGGTGAACTCAAGTGAAATCACTTACGCAAACTCACGATGGAGAAAACTCCTGGGGAGGACACACATCTCCTAAGCCCCTTTCCCTCTGGACAAAAATGCACTAACATTCACAAACGTCTGGCTTTTGTATTCAATGGGAAAGGTTACAATCTGCATTCACACTCAAGTCAAATGACTCTGCAGTAGTCACAGGTATTTATCAGATCAAGCTCCAGTTGTCTCCCATAAACAATAATGAAAATATGACACCAGGGTGGGCGCGCTAATTTTCACCCCTTTTGTGGTGCAATACAATGACATGCCACCACATAATACCGTCGGTCTCTGTCCATTGTTCAAAATTAGTTGGCGTCAAGTTTGAAAGAGAGACTGAATAATTAACAGATATAAAAAAAACAAAACAAACAAGTAATCGCAGTAACATTTTCACTGGCCTCCATGCTTCTTTCTACTATTTACTAACCTGTTTTAAGGTGTGTCCATGATGTCGAACATGTCACATCAGTAAAGACAAAAAAATTGGAAAAGGAGTCTCTGGTTAACTCAAGCTTGAGAGACTTTCACACTCTGTTTCATGACATAAATACGTCATTAGATACCCAACTCGAGAATTTTTAAGTTTTTACGCTTCTTAAAACAAGTGGCTGAATGAGACTAACGTCATCACGCCAAACCTAGCTTTACAGCTTCGCTGTGGGGGTGACGTTAAGTCATGCGATTGTAGCATAGTTCCTTTATAGCCTAATGCTAGCTTTTTATCTCTGGTGATTGCATTCAGGCTTCAAAAATTATGAAAGCAGTGTTAATTTTTGAAGATTATCTTGCTGAACAAAATGTGTAAGTATCATAAGCTTTTGTTTGCCATGGAGAATATTTTCTATAATAATCCAAATTCTGATTGAAAAATCCTATATTTTTAAAGAGGGAACCAGGAGGAAGTGAACTTCCATGTCGCCCTACAAAAAAATGTCATCCCTGGAGCGCTTAATTGGTCCTGTTTTTGTCTATGTCCTGCTCCATGTGCATATTCCACAACACTCAAAATTAATTTTTCTGCCATTTCTGTGGTGGTATTGTAAAAAGATGCATTTCCTTGTGCAGAACACTAGAGGCATACCCTATATAAGTTAAAGGGATACAGACATGAAACAAACCTCTTTGGAAACGAGGCGGTTAGAGGTGTTGGTAGTTACGACAAAGGCAGGCTAGCTGTTTTTCCTTGTTTCAAGTCTTTATGCCAGGCTAAGCTAACTGTCTCCTGGCCACAGCCTCATTTTCAATGGACAGATATGAGAGTGGTATCTAACTTCTGTAGTGTATTTCCCGAATTCCTTGATTGATTCCTTCAATTAAATGTCTCAAATAGCTCTATTTCTGCTGCCCTACATTTCAACATGAGAGTCGTATTTTCAGATACTTTTGAGAGTATTTTCAGAGAGCTTTTATGGTCCACTCACGTATCTCATCTTTGGCGGTCTTTGGGGGCTGCAGAGACAAAATGAAGAAAAAAGATACATGTTGAAAAGCTGTACACTGTCAGCTGATATATCTTTTTCACAACCCAAGATCCTTCTGGAATAAGCTCTAACATACCTGTCAAGTGCTCAGCTGGAAGCAGCAGTTGTTTGCCTGTAACCCTAATATCTGCAAAGCAGCTCTATCCTTGTATGACACAGGACATCAAGCTGCACCAAACGGCCCCTTTAGACAGCCATCACCAGATCTATGACACATAAAGTTTCTTTAATTCTGCCCCACTTCCCCAACAGTCAAGCTGTATCAGGCCTCAGAAAAAAACACAGGGCCATCAATAAATAAACAGGAAAGCAGGTGGTACGGAGAGTGCGGGTGTCCATCTACTTTAACGTCTTTCTCAGCAGCTTCAGATGGGTGCCTATTTTTGGATGCCAAGTACTTAGTATTCCCTGTTTCAAACTGCCCACTAGTACTAGATAAGAGGAAGTCTGTATGTGAGTCTGTATGTGAGTGTGTAACAAGGTTAGAATAGTAATGGCATAGTTGCAAACAAAAAAGTGAATGTATTCTCTTAAATTACCTTGAAATGATCCATTTTGAAGACGCATTTTAAAATACTATTTCTAGAAAAATTATCAGAAGTCAATGGATGTAACATCAATCTGTAAGTGTCCCTGTGTGAAACCAAAAGTCAGCGTTGACTTATTTTAACTTAGGTAAGTTATCTTACCTAATGCCCTTAACCTACTCATGTTACACAAGTTAACTTAAGTAGTTAACTTAAGATATGTAAAAAACATAACCTATATATTTTAACCCAAACCATGATCTTTTCCTAAACCTAACCATGTAGTTTGTTTTGCCTGAACTCTGACGATTCACTATGTTAACCACTTGTTTAAAACTGCAAACATTATTGGACATATATGCACCAGGCTTTGAAGCAAATTTTGTCATTGGCCAGACAGTGGAATTGCGACTTTCGAGTCAATCACATGAGGCTGTTTGGTCCACAAAGACTTTTCAAATTATGAATGAGACACATTTGTAAATCTGTGTATACATTTTTTAGCGTCACAGCTATGACCAGTTTCATCTCTTCAGTCCAATAACATTTCAAAAGTCTAGAAAAGTTCTAGGATGAAATCATTTTATCCCAATTTAAGTAAGCAAAACACTTGACCAGAAGTAGCCACGCCGAACAGCAAAAGTCTCTAGTGGGCCTGCTCTAAAGGCTTAATGATGTGATGGCAGTGCAGATCATCTGGGTATTTTCATACCTGGCTGTTGAACATTTTTGGCTTTATGTGCCACTGAGCAGCTTTCACAGGAATGAACAGGGTCTTGCCTCCAACACTGTATCCAGATATCTTAATACATCCATGTTTGGGAGTCACTGGCAAATGAGCTAGTCTGATGTTAAGGTATAAAGACGTGTTGATTTTCTTGATTGCCATTGCTAGGAGCACTAATTTAGGAGTCTCTCCTGTAGGCTGCATCAGAGGTGATAGAAACAAACACCCTATGTGGTGGTAAAAGTGGGACGACTTGTTTGAATAATTAAACTATTTGGAAGTATGCTTTTCTTGTTCTTTTGCTGAAAGTTAAAACAGATTGCTACCACTCTCACATCTGTTATATCAATTAAATATGAAGCTTCAGGCAGTAGACACTTAGCTTAGCATACAGGCTGAAAGCAAGTAAACGCAGGTGAAACAGCTAGCCAGGCTCTATCCAAAGGTCCCAGCACCTCTATAATTCTCGAAATGATGATTTTGCATCTTATTTGGTTTTTTTTTTGTCATTGTTTTCTCCCTTTAAGTTCTTCTTCTTACATTCTTCTGACTACAGTTTCAATGAAGTGATGGAATATTTTTTGAAGGTAGCAGTGAATTCAATCTTCCATAAGACTCAATACTGCTCCTGTTAACAATTCCTCTTGAGAAAAGTACATATAGAGGCTCAAAAAGTACATTGTGAGCCTAAATTGTCTCTTTTTCAGGTACAGGAGATTTAAAAAGATTCTATTTTGAAGATAGCATATCCAATCCCTTGTGTTGTGTATAAAAAAAGGTTGAGGGCAGGTGGCACATTCTTTCATATTTCTTAAAGGAGATCAATCATTTTTTTTCAGCTGAAGATACCCAGTGCAAAATCAAACAGTAATGTGCGTTTGCACCTTCATTCATGTGTGCTGCTGTGGGTGTATTTGTGTACATACACTCCACTAAATCCGCTGGACTACAGCTCAAGCTCCTCAGCCCTATTATTATCATGCCAAGGTCAGATGAGTGGGCAACATAGCAGAGGAAGACAGATAAGTATGGTAGAACGGTTAGATAAATCAGTGTACTACTGCATTTCCATTCACTGATAGCCACCGGACCAGAAATGTAAAGGTCCATGTTTGCCATGTCTTTTCTCTGTTTTGCCCTTTTAAATCCTTCTGAATCACTTTACATCAGCAGACACAAAGGAAAGCTCTGCACAATGATACTGCACGAACACATCATTCGAGGGCTATCATGGTACGACACTTCTGGGGAGATAAACTCATTAACCACTAAATAGCTTTTAGGCAGCTATCATGTACAGTGTGTACGCGTGTGTCACAGAGAGATTGGAGGAAATGAGGGAGAGAGGGAAAGAGGTGGAGGGAGAGAAAATTGATAAATGAGGCAAATTGAAACTGAACACTTTGGGAAAAGGGAACACCGCACTCCCAGAAAATCCTTTCTTGTAAGTCTTTTTTGTACATTTGTGCATTCGAAAAGACAGTAATGGTTTGTACACCCAGTGACCAAAAAGTACACATAAATGGGGTTTTTTCAGCTGTGGTGTGTGCTTGTCTGTCTGAACCATCCCTATCTCTATCCCTGTGCCAGTAACTACTGTTGACTTTCTGATGAATCAAAAGTGATGCATTTGGAGCCTACTATTTCCTTGTTATTGTACGTCCATTAAAGATTTACACCTCTAGTACTAAACATATTCCTCCTGTGTGTGGGAAGCAGCTGTCACCTGCTGTACATTGGCTGATACAAGCCTCTCGATGGCTGACGAACACTTGACTTTATCGGAGAGGTGTTGAATTATTTGCCAGCTTTGCAGGTGAAGCCCCAAGACGAGATGTAAATAAGGTGGAGTGTACACAGATGTTGAATACTGCAGCTTCTCCTAGCTCTGTGAATCCTGAATGTCATTATGCAGTTGTGAATATCATGGTTTCTCTGATCCCTGTAAAGCCTGCAGGATTAGAGCATATTAGGCTTCAAAGAATATGGTAAAGCTTTAAAAGTAACATACAGTAGCTGTACAGACAGGCCTATGTGATGGTCACTTATTAAGTCAGATGCATACACTATTATAGAGCAGAATAAATTGTATGGATGGACTGATTACTAAAGCGCACAATCTGAGCAATAATTTGATGCCTAACCAAAAATTGTTTCACTTCAGATATCGCCAAAAGCTTACAAAAGAGACAATGTGTATGAGGCTGCAGTGCTGACTTTCTGGTTTAATGGTGTTCACATCAATATCCAGTGAACTGCGTGGAAATTGTAGCCCTTTTTACACATATCCCCCAAGGGTATATGGGCTATGATTCTGACACTGCTCACCCAATAATCATCTCCAAACACCTTTAAAGCTCAAAGTCAGCACTCTAATCTCACGGTCTTTGCTTCCAGTGAGCTGCAGTACAGACAAAATAATAAAGAGCACATCACTGGTAATATAGACACTACTCAGAGCCTACTCTATATATGAAATATTAGCTGTGCATGTGTATGGGCATGTACTGATGATTTTTTGTGAGGTAATTCCCATTGATAGACCAACAGTATTGTTTCAGCTCACCTTTGTCGGTGCTGGCATATTTATTGTAGTTTAATCATAACATGTATGGTGTGTGGTATCTATGAACCATGAGAAATCACTGTATCTGTCATTAATTATCATTCAGGTGTTAAAACAAATGTTGTGTATTTTTTCACATTGGCCAGTTATTGCCAAATCACAATAAAATTTAATGTTTTTGTGAGGAACACTGACAAATTGTTTTTTTTCCGGTTTTTTAAGCATTACTGTGTCTAATACTGTGGTCAATCATAAATCAACTTCTGCAGATTTATTTTCAAGGACCTTTTCCGTTTCTTTCTATTTTGGGAAGCTGATTGGCCGTGAGACAAAACGTGGGCGGGCTCATAGCTAGGTAGACGTCGGTGATTGGTTGTTTACTTTAAAACGTAGAGTAAGCGCTCCTCATTGGAGGGAAACGTCATAAGTCCTTTTCTTTGGTTGGCCAATGTAGCACGCGGGAGAGGTTTCCTCCAAGTTTCAAATTTTCGAAGCGGGGCTTTGAATCACTCAGCGTTTAGTGCAGTCGGGCAGAAGTTAGTTTTGGGAGTTAGGTGTGCATTGGTTAGTTATAAACGTAGTCAGAAACTGTTACTAGCACTAGGGGTTAGCAGTCAATACAAGAAGAATGGCTGAACCACTGAAGGTAACTTTATTAAACGTTGATATTTGCTGCTAACATGCTAACTTACCGTGGACTAGCCAGCAGCTAACGTTACTGTTAATGACAGCTGCAATGGAACTGCTAAGCAACGGTTACAGTTACAGCTAATGCTAGCTGAAATCGTTTGGTACAATGTTAACGTAACGTTAATTGTCGTTAACGCACACGTTAGGAAATGAGATGTTTGATGTGCTGCTATCAGTAACGCAATAACTCTCCTCCCAGACACCTGGCACGACGCCAAATGTGATATAGGCCATTACATTTTTAAGGAACCATATCGGGTCCATAACAATACCAACAAGCTAAAGTTATTTAGCTTTTAGCTAATGTAATGTTGCAGCAAACGCTAACGTCTTACAGCACAAGCAAAGCTACTGTTGCTTTTCTTTAGCAGTTAACGCTAATGTTGCAGTTAGCTTAACGGTAATTGTTTATGAGCACTCCTGCGAAGTCGATTCGAAATGTGACGTTACCATGTGCAGTTATGTTTATCCAACGTTAAACTGTGTGTAAGTAACGTTAGACAAAAGTATAACTTGTCTGGTCTACAGTGTATAAATTTCGAAACTGGTGGTATTGTGACTTTACGTTAGGGGAGGAACTTAACGTGAAAGGTACAAAGTGTGGACTACATGTGCCACTTGTGTCTGCAACCAGTAAACCCCGGTTCAAACATCTGCCCTTCTGAAGTGTCATTGAGCATCACAATTAAATCAGATCCCAGTAACATTCGGGGGTGTGTGTTGTAGACTGTGCACCGATGAGTGACATTTTTAGTAGTGCGTATTTATGGTCACCAAATTGTCCCAGGTTTTGTTTTGTCTCCATGCAAACTAGATATTAAAGCAATGACAACAATGTGGAGCTGATTGTCATTGCAGATGTTGTTGGTCATTGCATGTCATTACTTGTAACACAAATAAAACTCCTGCTGCAGTCTGACTGCAGTGCAAGAAAATCCACATCAAAGATAACTCTGTGTCATTCTCACCAGTCCCTCTTTGAAAACAAGCCGGTGGAGAAGACGAAGAAAGATCCGAAGCGGCTGTCAGTGGAGAGGATCTATCAGAAGAAGACGCAGTTGGAGCACATTTTGCTCCGACCGGACTCCTACATAGGCTCTGTAGAGCCTGTCACCCAAGTAAGAGGTCACACAGAAATGTCTGTGTCTTTGAAATTGATGGCTTCTCTAATAAACCCTTTATTGATCCAAGTCCTTTGGTAAATCTCACAGGAGCTGATGTAAGATTGCACTATTTTAGATATTTTCTGAAGAATTTTGCTCCCACTGCTGAGTTGCAGGGTGTTGACAGAGCATTGATGGCTCACATTATACAAATTTATGCTGGATTTTTGTAGTCACCAGTTGACTTCTTTCCGTAGCAAATGTGGGTGTATGATGAGGATGAAGGACTGAACTGCCGTGATGTGACATTTGTGCCTGGGCTTTACAAGATTTTTGATGAGATCCTTGGTGAGTATGTAACTCTTAGAATTCTAAATGTTGTATAATGTAAATAAACAAAATAGCATGTCTGCTATAATGAAGCAATTTGTTTTTTTATTCTCTCTACAGTAAATGCAGCTGACAATAAGCAGAGGGATAAGAACATGAACTGTATCAAGATCAACATTGATGTGTGAGTAATATATAATACTGCACCACCAAGAAACATCTCAAAATAGCTTAAAATCCTACCACAGTGTCCCTTTGCTTGTAAGTTGTCAAATAGCCCCAGCTCATATCCAGCTCAACTGATTTCCTTGGTATCACAGAAGCACATGATGAAATGTGGGTGTCTGTTGTTTTTTTTTCCTTTCAGTGAAAACAACACCATCAGTGTGTGGAATAATGGGAAGGGTATTCCTGTAGTGGAGCACAAGGTGGAGAAGGTCTATGTGCCTGCTCTCATCTTTGGACAGCTCCTTACCTCCAGTAACTACAATGATGACCAGAAGAAAGTCACTGGTGAGAATGATGATGGGACTCCAAAGACTCATTTGTTTTGGTTACACTGCAGAACAGTAAATTGAACAACCTCGGTTTTATTGCTGGTTACAATAAGATTTTTTTCACCAATGAAATTATAGAGATTTAGGCATGGGATGACAGTGCTTGACAGAACTTCACCATATAGTCCAACAGCATGAGCAACATGTTCAGTTAAATGATCAGAAATGTTTTAAACAAAACCTCTTTAACTGTAATGTCGTTAGTGAATATTACAGTAAACAACCCCAAAATACCTGTTTAAAGGATTAACAAAAAAAAAATAATGAATAATTTCATTGGTAAGAGTAGAGTTTACACACACCCCATCTCCTGAAAAAATATTTCATCATAATGGAGAAATGGCAAACTATGAATGTAAAACCAAGGTTGTCATCAGATATGTAACTAAAAGCCACAGTTTGGGTTTTGTTTAAACAAGCTACAGCCATGTTTCATGTTAAATCAGTAGGTCATTACTTTTCTCATATCCTAACCCACATCTTCATACTGATACTTGTTCCTTAGGTGGACGCAATGGATATGGTGCTAAGCTTTGCAACATCTTTAGCACAAAGTTCACCGTAGAGACTGCCTGTAAAGAATCAAAGAAGACCTTCAAGCAGGTAGGAGGAAGGCTGAAGCACATTTGCTTCTTTGTAGTCATTGTAACTTGTAAGAGAGAAATGTGACTTTACAGTGTGTCCATGTTCTTCACAGACTTGGTATGACAACATGGGCAGGGCAGGTGATAGTAACATCAAATCCTTTGACGGAGAGGAATACACCTGCATCACCTTCAAGCCGGACCTCGTCAAGTTTAAAATGACCATCCTGGACAAAGATACGGTGGCTCTGATGACCAGGAGGGCATACGACATCGCTGGATCCACCAAAGGTGTCCGTGTGTACTTCAACGGCAAGAAGCTGCCAGTAAGTTACCATGCTGTTTTTCTTTGCCATCTACCAACAGTCTCTGCCTTGAGTATGAATTGGTTTAACGGGGTTGCAACTCAGGATTATTTTCATTAACGACTAATCTGCCAGTTATTTTCATGATTAATTGTTTAGTCCGTTAGAATTTAAAAAAACTGAAAAATGCTCATAAAAATTTCCCAGAACCCAAAGCGACATCCTCAGTTAGCTTCTTTTGTCCAAACAACAATTCAGAACCCATGAACTCTTTATTTACTATCATAAATGACAAAGAAAAGCATCACAATTCTCACATTTAAGAAGCTAGAACCAGCAAATGTTTGACATTTTTCCTCAAAAAATGACCGAAACAATTCAGCGATTATCAAAATAATTGGTGATTCATTTTTGTTTTGATCGACTTATTGATTAATTGACAAGCGATTAAAGCTCTGGGGTTTTATTTATCCTTTTGATTATGATTAATTACATGTCCTTTCACATATGATTAATTAGGTAGATTCAACATTAACTCTTAACATTATCAAAAAAATGTAAAGACAAAGAGAGTTTTTTTTGTTTTTAGCTTTCAGGCTGCTACATATCATGCCACTTCTCAAAGCATTTTTACATCTTAAACTGCAATACTTACTTTTAACGATTTTCCGGATCATTGCATAAACCTGTAGGAGTTTAATTTTCTGATAAAGACTAAGACGACTCTTGTACTCCAGATTACAGGTTTCCGTAGCTACGTGGACATGTATGTAAAGGACAAGGTGGACGAGCTTGGCGGTGCCCTCACTGTAGTCCACGAGATTGTCAACGAGCGCTGGGAGGTCTGCCTCACCATGAGTGAGAAAGGTTTCCAGCAAGTCAGCTTTGTCAACAGCATCGCCACGACCAAGGTAATGTCACAGCGTATCAGGTCTTTCGAAGTGCATTTATCTTACATGTAATGGAGTGATTGAGTGTGAGGGTTGTGACCTCAATGTCAAACCAATAATTTAATATTTTTACGTAGACTGTTGGAATACTGAGCACCAATTTTAATTTAATTTGTCAGCCCTGTTTGAATTAACATTGTAGAGCAGCTATGAAGCATTTTAAGGCTGACTGAACTAGTCGACCAGGGTCCTTTGGCAGCTAAGTACAAATTTGGCTGCTCTCCCAGCCACTTTGTGTCACTATGATTAAGACGTATGTCATTTATTCTGTAAATGGGATCTTGTGTTTGTCCTCTCAACCTTAGGGAGGGAGGCACATCGACTACGTGGCCGACCAGGTGGTTGGCAAGCTCATTGAAGTGGTAAAGAAGAAGAATAAAGCTGGGGTGGCTGTCAAGCCTTTCCAGGTACAGTCATTTTGAACTCTGACCATAGAAGGGTTTTATATGAAGCTGAAATTGTGTAACATACAGTGAGTATACTCCGTTTTCTCTCCATCCAGGTGAAGAACCACCTGTGGGTGTTTGTCAATTGCCTGGTTGAGAACCCCACCTTTGACTCTCAGACCAAAGAGAACATGACTCTGCAGCAGAAGAGCTTTGGATCAACTTGTCCTCTCAGTGACAAGTTCATTAAGCAGGTGTGAATGAAAAACCACTGGCATTGCCTTGTTACCCTCAGAAGTGAAATTATTTCAGTATCTCTAATTCCTTCATTCTCTGTTCTATAGGCTACATCCTGTGGGATTGTGGAAAGTATCATGAACTGGGTGAAGTTCAAGGCTCAGACCCAGCTAAACAAGAAATGCTCAAGTGTTAAACACACAAAAATCAAAGGAGTGCCCAAACTGGATGATGCCAACGATGCAGGTATTGTACACCACACCATTTTCTGTCTTTTATAAGAAAGTCTAGCCTCACGAGGAAGCACATGAGCTGCCATTGTCCTGCATTAACCGTGCTCTCTGGCAGGTGGGAAGAACTCCATCGGCTGCACACTGATCCTCACTGAGGGAGACTCGGCCAAGACACTTGCTGTGTCTGGGCTGGGAGTGGTCGGCAGGGACCGCTATGGCGTCTTCCCTCTCAGGGGAAAAATGCTCAATGTTCGGGAGGCCTCACTCAAACAGGTTAGGCCTAGCAGCCAGTCATTATATGGCAGCATGTGTCTTACAAATCATAAAGATAGATCTGTGTTTTTACCTTGGATGGACACTGATGCATCAATAGTGTCTTAGAGCAATTGGTTCAATCAGAGAAAACCATGAGCATCATCTGTCTGTAATGCAGTCCAGCAAACAGCTAAGAGTGAAAATTGTGCGGTTTTCATCAGATCATGGAGAATGCTGAAATCAACAACATCATCAAGATCCTCGGCCTTCAGTACAAGAAGAACTACAGTGACCCAGAATCCCTCAAGACCCTGCGTTATGGCAAGATCATGATTATGACAGATCAGGTGCGCCAGCAGTTGCGTTTGATCTTTATTCTCATCTTAGACATCTGCTTTTCTTTTTTAGTGTTTCCAATTTGTGTTAATCATTTCAAATTTCGAGAGGTATTAATATTAATCTTTACTGACTGACATTAATATGACTCGACTCTACTGTCTTCCTGTGATTGTGACAGGATCAAGATGGCTCCCACATTAAGGGCCTTCTGATCAACTTCATCCACCATAACTGGCCATCACTGCTGCGACACAACTTCCTGGAAGAGTTCATCACCCCCATCATCAAGGTATGAAGTCTCACTCTGCAGCTACAGGAGTTTATTGATTATGAAAGTAGCTAAGTAAATTTAGGATAGAGCATACAGTGTGAGGCTAAGGTGATTTTTAGTCCTGATAGATTCAAACTTTCTGAGTAGTCTCCCTAAATTTGTAACAACAGTGCCACCTGCTGTCAAAACCACAGAACACTGTCTTGAATCCTTCTTGATACGGATCATAGTCTATCCTTATTTTACCATGTTGTTGTCAAACATGTTAACTATTTAAGTGACATGATGGGAAGATGAGGTGATTGCTGATGTCTGTTATTTCCCTCTCTTTAGGCATCTCACAAGAAAACTCAGCTGTCTTTCTACAGTATCCCTGAATTCAACGAGTGGAAGGAAAACCAGCCCAATTTCAAATCTTGGAAAATAAAATACTACAAAGGTTTGTTACAAAACCCCTGTGTGGTAGTAAAAGATTACAAGTAAGCAACCCTTCATACCTGGCCAATGTCATGGTGATGGTCTTGTGTGTCATTAAAATGTTCTATCTAATCGCTTCTCTTTCTTTGTGGCCTTCGTCCATCCAGGTTTGGGAACCAGCACATCGCAAGAAGCAAAGGAGTACTTCTCTGATATGCAGAAACACCGTATCCCATTCAAGTACTCTGGACCTGAAGACGATGAAGCTATCACCCTTGTAAGATGTTAACCATTTGTTTTGCTCATTTATTGGCCAATGGAATGTATACTACACCCTAGAAAGGATCATGTCAACTTTAATTTAGCCTTTTTAGACTTTGAATTTCATTTGTAAATTCATTACAGGGTGCCTTTTAGGTTTAATCCAACCTCCTGGCTTTTTTGTTTTGCCTAGGCCTTTAGCAAGAAGAAAGTGGAAGAGCGTAAAGAGTGGCTGACCAACTTCATGAACAACAGACGCCAGCGCAAGGCTCACAACCTGCCTGAGGTAATGTCAGCAACAGTCGGTGACCTTTATGTGCTCTATTAGTGTTTTGTGTGTAGTTTCATCGCATCTCTTGCTGTCTCTTCACAGGAGTACCTGTACGGTCAGACCACCAAATCTCTTTCGTACAATGACTTTGTCAACAAGGAGCTGGTCCTTTTCTCCAACTCTGACAATGAGAGGTCAATCCCCTGCCTGGTGGATGGTGTGTGAAATTATTTTGATCATCAAGAACATGTTTGTAAATATTTACGAAGCACTGATAGGTGTGAGACTGGTTTAAAGTGTATCTGCATGTGTGTGTACATCAGGTATGAAACCAGGCCAGAGGAAGGTGCTGTACTGTTGCTTCAAGAGGAATGACAAGCGGGAGGTGAAGGTGGCCCAGTTGGCCGGCTCGGTGGCTGAGATGTCAGCCTACCACCATGGAGAGGTAAGATTAATTTTTTGGGACTTAATGCAAAACATCCTGATCAAATTAATATTAGGCTGACTCATCCTGGTGAGCAATGCTAGCTATGTGAAGTGTTTTTGATTATACTGTTGATGTAATCTCTTTATCTCTTAATTTTCAGGTCTCTCTGATGATGACCATTGTTGGTTTGGCCCAGAACTTTGTCGGAAGCAACAACTTGAACCTGCTGCAGCCTCTGGGTCAGTTTGGAACCAGGTTGCATGGTGGCAAGGACTCCGCCAGCCCTCGATACATCTTCACCATGCTCAGGTCAGCAGCCCTACAAACTACAAATAATCTGAAGCCACAGACCTCCTTCGCACATTTGAGAATGTGGGGGGAATTAATTTCATGGTTAACAGAGTCAGTGATTAACTCAAAAACTCTCCCAACTTTCTTTCCTTCCAGCTCCCTGGCCCGCCTCGTTTTCCCATCTGTGGACGACAACCTGCTCAAGTACAACTATGATGACAACCAGCGCGTAGAGCCGGAGTGGTACATGCCCATCATCCCCATTGTGCTGGTGAACGGCTCCGAAGGTATTGGCACAGGCTGGGCCAGCAAGCTCCCCAACTACGACATCCGAGAGATCGTCAGCAACATCCACCGCATGCTCAACGGTGATGAGCCTCTGCCCATGGTGAGGACAAGAAATGGCTGTTGCTCTTTCTGAGATTTTATTTCCTCTGGGTTACAAATCAGATGATGAGGTTGTTTTGCTTTTCTTATAGCTTCCAAACTACAAAGGCTTCAAAGGGACAATTGAGCAGGTGATGGACAACCAGTACATCAACAGTGGAGAGGTGGCCATCATTGATTCAACCACCATTGAGATCTCTGAATTGCCAGTCAAAACCTGGACGCAGGTTAGTCACTAAAGCTTTATCCTTCCTATTAGGGACATGTTCAGGATGCTCCATCATTCATTTTAAGTATGTTCATTTTAATTGCCTCTATATGTGATTTCCCACCATTCCCTGTGGTCTAGGCCTACAAGGAGAACGTGCTGGAGCCAATGTTGAATGGCACAGAGAAGGCCCCTCCTCTGATCACAGACTACAAGGAATACCACACTGACACCACTGTGCGCTTTGTGATTAAGATGACCGCAGAGAAGCTGAGTGAAGCAGAGGCTGCTGGTCTCCACAAAGTCTTCAAACTACAGACCGCCCTCACCTGCAACTCTATGGTAACTGCTGCCACACTTAGGCACATATCTAATGTTTCAGAGACTGACGGCAGCTCAAGTATTCTTGTACCTAACTGTAAAATCTCCACCTGCTTCCTTTTGTTTTTTAGGTTCTGTTTGACCATGTGGGCAGCCTGAAGAAGTATGAGTCTGTGCAGGATATTCTCAAAGACTTCTTTGAGTTGAGGATGAAGTACTACATGCTGAGAAAGGACTGGTTGGTTGGCATGCTGGGGGCAGAGAGTGCTAAACTCACCAATCAGGCCCGCTTCATCCTGGAGAAAATCCAGGGCACCTTGGTCATTGGTCAGTAGCTTGTTTCAATTTTTGTTTAAAACATACACTGCTACAGCTTGATTTGAAAGACACACAAACAAGAAATATAAATAGTTCTTATTTTTACATTACTGTCCACTATCAATGAGTGATATACTAGCCTTAAATTAGATGTTGAATAATAACTCATTTGGAACAGCCTCTGAAGTTGAAATATTTATGGCAGTCATAATTTAGATGACAATTTAAGCCATAATTGTGCAGACCTAGATTTTCCTTGATCAAAAGTATTAACACTGTTCATCTGCTTGTAGAGAACAAGCCAAAGAAGGAACTCATTCGCATGCTGCAGCAGATGGGCTACGACTCTGACCCAGTCAAGGCTTGGAAAGAGGCTCAAGAGAAGGTGGGATGCTTTGAATCATGTGGCTTTCAATTACATTCACGAGGAGTGCTAGATAACCTGTCTTCATCTGTGCATTCAAAATTATATATTTGTGTTAATGCTCTTAGAACCAGGAAGAAGAGGTGGTGGAGGAAGAGGAAGAGGAGGAAACGGAGAAGGACACCAGCGGGCCAGACTACAACTACCTGCTGAGCATGCCCATGTGGTACTTGACCAAAGAGAAGAAAGATGAGCTGTGCAAGCAGAGGGATGCTAAGGTGTGATGTTTAGCTATCCTGCAATTTTATTGGTTGGTTTATCTTGTGTAAAAGTTGCTTATTCGTGACCCAACTGCTATTTTATAGATGACAGAGCTGAACACGCTGAAGAAGAAGTCTCCAGCCGACCTGTGGAAGGAAGACCTCGCTGCTTTCTGCGAGGAACTGGAGGTATTGGCTCTTCATCTGTCTACACTTTATCTGTACATCCACCTCATATTGCCAATCACATGAGCATGCATGCACTGATTCAAGCCCTGTCACACTTTCCCCTCCTGAGTAATCTTTCAATCTTGTTCCTCAGAACATTGAGGCCAAAGAGAAGGAGAACGCCAGCATGCCCATCGTTAAAAAGGGGGCTGGAAGAGGCAAAGCAGTGAAGGTGAAGCAAGAGACTCTGCCCACACCACAGGGTCGCCGCGTCGTCCCGCGTGTCACCAGCACCATGAAAGCTGAAGCTAACAGGAAGGCTGATCTCAAGAAAGGAGAAGGCAAGAGGGGCAGGAAAGTCAAGGTAGGTGCTTTCAGATTAAATTAAATCACAAGAACGCATTAAAAAACATGAAGACCTAATGTAAAAGCAAAGGCTAGAGAGTAGTAGTCAGCTTGACCGAATTTCTGTGATTTTAGACTGAAGACGTCGTGATGAAGATGGAGTTTGGAGAAGATGCTGAGAACACAGAGCCAAGTGAAGAGATGGGCTTGGCTGCACGACTTGGCAAGAAAACTAAAACCCAGACAAAGGAAAAAGGTGAGAATGGCTGAAAATGTTTTGAGGTGTCAGAGGTTTCTCTTAAGAGAAGCTCAAACAACAGACCAACATATCAAACTGTACAATTTATCCTCTCTGATGTACAATTTTCATCATATATCCTATAAAAATTGAATTGCAGTCAAACAAATTAACAAAAAGTAAATTAAAATTATTATTAAATCATTGGAACTTGTTATGTTCAACAATAAATCCTGTGTCCTGTTAGAAGATGCAACCAGTGAGTCATGGCTCTTTAGTGACATCTAGTGGCAGCTCTGAGAAACATCATTTGCTCTTCTACAACCCTCAGAGCATTTTTAAAGTAAAAAGCTGAGGTTTTGTTTATACCTTCCTGATAGGTAAATTATATTGTACTTCAGAGATAAGATACAAGGCTGTGTATCATAACAGTGTTTATTATATCTACCTGCATCATGATTACAGACTGACTCAAGTGACGTGTCATACTGCTCGAGCTATCAAAGCAATATAAAGTTTACATGCCTTATGAAACAGGCACACTGACAGACTTCTGCTGGATGTTTGTAGAGTAGTAACAGTGTGCAATGACCATTTAAAGTAATGGGTGAAGGTTAATTATTATTGCACCTTTTTAAATACTTGATCTTAACCGACTGTATAGAAGCTGCATTGCATTTGTATTGAAGATGACTCCGATACACACTTCTCTGCAGCAGCAGCATCGAAGACCAGCAAGCAGGGCACTCTTCAGTTTCAACCCGTTGCCAAGAAGACCAAGAAGAATCCGTGGTCAGATGAGGAGTCTGGCAGTCTGTCCAACAGTGAAATCGAGGCAGAGGAAGTGGCTGCCCCCAGAGAGCGAGTCGAACGCAAAACTAAAGGTGAGTGCTAGATGACCCTGACGCATATCTCTGCTTATAGGTAGACTGCTTATGTTTCCCATCTATTGTCCTCCTTTGAAAAGACTCTGTTCATACATACTGAACACATGGCACATCACTATTCTAACTTCCTTTACTCAGACAGTGAGACAAGATGCAATCACTCTGTAAATGTTTGTGATTCAAACTCAGTACACTGACAGAATGCATTTCCTGAGGCTAATTAGCGCGCCAATCTCAATTTACCCCAAACTGATTTTCGCAACAGTTGTTTTGATTATCCCTCTATTATGGGAGGACTTTAGTAAAACAGAACTAACAAATCCTCATCACATGGCAGCATTGTTCAATTAAACCCCTCTGTTACCTGTTTCTAAAGCTGCGGTGAAGTACAACATGTCCGACAGTGAAAATGAATTTGATGACTGGGGAAAGGAGGGCGCTCCAAAGCGGAAAGCTGCCATCAGCGACGATGATGATGACAGCTTTGTCCCCGAGCCCATGGCTGACAGCGAAGTTGACTCTCCAGCCCCTCCCCCCAAAGCTCCAGAACCCATGTGAGTATTAAACAACCTGATGCATGGAGCTTCTTACACATCTTTGCAGTCAAGTTATAAATCAAGTTTTTTTCTACACAGGAAGAAAACAGTAAAGAGCAAATCTACAGTGAAACAAGCTAAAACCACTTCAAGCTGTAAGTATTTTCACAACGCCCTTCATGTGATAAACCTGACAAGGGTTGTGCTATAGGTCTGAGGTTTAATTATTTGCTCTTTGTGGTACTTTGCAGCTCAATCAGATGATCAGGTGCCTGCACCCAAGGCTCCAGTTCAACGTAAAACAAAGGAGGCAGCACCCAAGAAGGCTGCTGCTGCTAAGAAACCAGCTGCACCCAAGAAGAAGGCTACAGGTATTTAAAAAAGTTTGCGTAGCGTAATTAGGGACAACTCAGAGTGGTGTAAATGTCACATGAACTGAAGAGCAGATGCAAGGATGAAGTATAAAAGTTTTAATATTGCTGTTTTTATTGATTTCCTCATTGTCGCACTGTAACACTACGTGTACACATTTGTCACACATATTTCAGGTAAGCACATGTTTGGTGTGCGAATAAATTCAATGCATCTTTCCCCCATCTGCGTAGTTATTTCTCCTGTTATCTCCTAATAGACGCAAAGCAGCCATCCATCCTGGATGCTCTGTCCAAGTCCAAACCTGCGTCCAACACAGCTGCCAAGAAGGTCCCTTCATTTGACTCCAGTGACTCAGAGGGTGAAGTCAAAGCTCCAGTTACAAAGGCCAAGCCTATTGTGAAACGGAAACAGATCGCCAGCGACGACTCCGACAGCAGCTCAGACAACCTCATGTCACGCATCAAGGGCAAAACAACTGCCAACAAGGTCAGTTTCTACACTGAACTCTGATTTCAGAAAGGTCTTTAGGGATTAATGGACCATGAGGCCTCATTTATATTGATTTACATGCTGAAATGCCAATATTAGTGAAAATTATGATTAAAAATTGTACTAAATTGGTCTCTTCTAGTGTGTAAATTAATTTCACATAAATATTTAGGTAAGAAGTTATAGGTGTCTTTTCAATAACTTCCATGTAATGTGTCCCAGTGGCTTAAATTTGATTTCAAAATGTATCACTACACAGGACACACTACTTTATGTGGCAATTTGTAAAGCTCTATTTTGAGCGCTGTATTTAAAGTCACTATAAACACATTTCCTCACATTTTCTCTGCAGAAAATCAAGAAGTGGGACGATGATGAAAGCTTCCAGGTTTCGGACCAGGAAGAAGCAGCTCCTGTATCCAAGGCACCGCGAGACAAGCCCTCACGTGCCCGCAAACCTGTAACCTACAACCTGGACTCAGATTCAGATGAAGACTTTTAAGGTTCACTCTCTGAGTCAGTTTTAGATTTAGTATCGATATAGAAAAGTTATACAGTTTATGCCAAGCGATTAATACGGCATTGTTTAATTACTTGAAGAATGGTTGCATTTACACTCGTGGTTTAAAAAGACCTGCTGTCCTAAAAAAAGATTTATTCTAGCAAAGGTTCTCTTCTGCTCTTTAACAGGATGTTAAAGAGCAGAAGTCAAAGAAAAAGCTTGGCCTACATTATACATGTGCACAAGTCTAGTTTTAATCCTGGAATTACATACTCCTAGGCTTCTTGAAATGTCTGTTTGACTCCATTTATTTGTGTTTTGTCTTGTCTTGTAAATATTTCAATGGCTTTTCATGTTATATTTAGAAAAATAAATTTGTTTTGTATTAATTCTGCTTGAAATTGTTATTTGCTTTGGGGCTAGCATCTGGGGAAATCTGTTATCTGTCTTTACAAGTCATTACTCAAATGTGTGTGTGAGGGAGGGAGGAGCATCAGCTACACATGAGGTAGATATACTGTAGTGTGATGGGAAACGTCATTAGGATATGTGGATGGGTGAGTAGCATTTTATTTCATTTACAGTAGAATTTTCATGTATATAATCGCTGGAAAACATTCTTGATGCATGCATAAAACAACAAATCTTGAACTTCAAACTTCTAAGTGCAAATAAAATACTGAGCTGTATTTTAATGCTGCTAACTGAATGAAGTACACTGCATGTAAAACTAATCAGAGGGTGCGTTAAGCAAGTTTCGTGTCCACCTTGGCCCGGGGAAACTGGTGGTACAGCTTAAAACAGATCCTTCCTGCCATTTAGGAAGCTCTTTGAAATGCTCATCAAGACTTTGCCTTTCTTGGGTAAACATCACTTTTCTCTCTGGGACCCTTGATGTGTACAGATTAGCAGGAATTTCCTAAACTGTTGCCGCCCTCTCGGTTATTAGCCCCGGCAAACCTCAATCACATGCCATTGGGAGAGAGTGTGGAAGGAATATAAGCTGCATATGAGCATAATGATTGGTTTGGATACTAGTTAATTGTTTTCAAATCCCCTGTTAGTTTTTTCCAAGGACATATGAGTGGTGGAAGACAAACTAGAAACTGGATTTTTCAGGATTATCAAAGAGGGTAGGTTTCACATTTCTGCATTAGGTACATGAAATGCCTCAGGCTGAATCTGTTATCTTAGTGCCACTGGCTTGTTCCTGAACGCTGTACCTGAGGAGAGTATCATAACGGTAAGTGGCTCTTCCAGTCAGTGACTTCCACATGTAGCGGCTTGCAGCTGATCGAGACTGTATTACAACTGTCGGCCTTAAAGTTGAGTTCAAATGAGTATCAAACATTACTGGATAGTACAGGGTGTCCCATTGTGGAGCTCAACTGTTTTCTCTTAAAATCTCCAAGAGCATGTTTTAAATTAATCTAGGGCTGCATAATATGAGGGAAATATGCTTCATATGTTTCAACATTGAGGTCCCCATCCAGAAAGTTTTGACTGTCAAACAATTTCCTGAATTCTGGTGATTTTTTTTATGCACCAATTTGTGCCTTTTCTGCATCAATTTATCCTGTAAATGTCTTTGATTATGTCAAAATAAAAGTCATCTGCTACTTTCATGCACGCATTACAAATATTTAGGGGGATGTGTCCCTATTATTTACTCAAGATTGTCAAAGTGTTCTCAGTTCTTCCTTCCTATACCTTCAGTATACAGTGGCATGCAAATGTTCGGGCACCCTGGTCAAAATTTCATTTGCTGTGAGTAAGTAAGTAGTAGATGAACTAATTCCCAAAATGCATGAAGTAAATATGACACATTTCTTCAACATTTTAAGCAAGATGACTTCTTTTTATTTCAATATTTTACAGTTTCAAAATAACAAAAAAGGAAAAGGGCCTGAAGCAAGAGTTTGGGCATCCTGCATGGTCAGTACTTAGTAGCACCCTCTTTGGGAAGTATAACGGCTTCTAAATGCTTTTTGCAACCAGCTAAGAGTCCTTCAATTCTTGTTTGGAGGATTTTCACCCATTCTTCTGCTTCTAGCTTTGTGAGATTCTTGGATCGTCTTGCATACACTGCTTTTTGAGGTCTATCCACAGATTTTCAATGATGTTTAGATTGTCGGACTTTGATGGCCATGGCGAAACCCTCAGTTTATGCCTCTTGAGGTAGTCCATTGTGGATTTCGAGGTGTATTTAGGATTATTGTCCTGTTGTAGAAGCCATCCTCTCTTCATCGTCGGCTTTTTTACAGATGGGTGTGACGTTTGCTTCCAGAATTTGCTGGAATTTAACTGAATCCATTCTTTAATCTACCTGTGAAATGTTCCCCGTGCCACTGACTGCAACACAAGTCCAAAGCATGATTGATCCACCTCAGTGTTTAACAGCTGAACCGGTGTTCTTTTCATGAAACGCTACATCCTTCTTTCTCCAAACATACCTTTGCTCATTGTGTCCAAAATTTCTATTTTGACTCCATTTGTCCACAGGACTTGTTTCTAAAAAGCATCAGGCTTGTTTAGATGTTCCTTTGCAAACTTCTGACACTGAATTTTGTAGTGAGGATGCAGGAAAGGTTTTCCTTCTGATGACTCTTCCATGCGCAGGTGTCTCTGTACAGTTTAACAGTGCACCACCACTCCAGAGTCTGCAAATTTATCTGCAGATCTTTTGCCGTCAAATAATGGTTTTGATTTGCCTCTCTAACAATACTACAAGCAGCTCTCTTAGAAAGTTTTCTTGGTTATCCAGACCTCATCTTGACCTCCACAGTTCCTGTGTTAAGTGCCATTTCTTAAGTACATTACAAAGTGAGGAAACAGGCAGCTGTTTAGACTAGTCCATGGCTGCTAAAAGTTTCAGGAGTCAGAATATTTATAAAGCTTTAAAATTTACTTCACTTGGCCTTTCCTAAGGATGACTGTGAACAAGCCAGAGTCCTAACAAGCTAATCATGGTCTGAGACCCTGTAAAAGTTGTCTGAGAGCTCAAATGTCTTGGGGTGCCCAAACCTTTGCATGGTGTGCCTTTCCTTTTTTCCACTCGTAGTTCCACTTGTACGTAACAAAAATAATACACAAATCTAGCATGTTTGATCTTTAACTTCATGCCCTCTGGAGCTCAGTTCATCTTTTACTTACTTTACAGTTCACAGTGAATGAAATTTTGATCAGGGGTGCCCAAACTTTTGCATGCCACTGTACCACTAAAATACTGTACAACAAGCTGTTTATGTTGTGCAACCCTTAATGAAACCTAAAGACCTAGGCCAGTGTTACTGTTTTATTTCTTAAGTGATGTGCTTAAGTGGCTGTTATTGTAGGTGGTATAATAGTGTTATACTTTTGGTTTCAGGTCACTGGAATGTGAACCCTATCACTACTGTGGGCACTTAAACCCTGGAGCAACCTTTGATCTGCAGGTCAGTCTGTTCAGTCTCGTCATGACTCATGGATTGGATATAATAAGATACATTTTAGTTTCTTTTTTAAAGCTGAGACAGATTTTGCTCTGAGACGGACAGGAAGGACAATCTTCAGACTTCCAAGAAGCACTACCCAAGACAAGCACTGTAGTCATGGGTGAATGGGGCTTCCTCGGCGGGCTCTTTGATAGCCTCCAGGCCCACTCGCCAATGCTTGGCCGTTTCTGGCTCTTACTCATGCTTGTCTTTAGGATACTGATCCTGGGAACTGTAGCCAGCGACCTGTTTGAGGATGAGCAAGAGGAGTTCGCCTGCAACACCCTCCAGCCGGGCTGCAAACAGGTGTGCTACGACATGGCCTTCCCTATCTCCCAGTACAGGTTCTGGGTGTTCCACATCGTCCTGATCGCCACACCTTCCCTGGTTTTCCTCATGTATGTCATGCATCACCACAACAAGAGGACCAGTAAATCCAAATCCAGCCAGGTTAGCGCCCAGGACTACAGAGAAGACCTCCGGTTAAGGAGGCTTTACATTGTCAACGTGGCTTTCCGCATCGTGGCGGAGATTGGCTTTCTAGTGGGCCAGTGGCTGCTGTATGGCTTCAAGGTGGAGGCCCAGTTCATCTGCAATCGCTTTCCTTGCCCCCACACAGTGGACTGCTTCACCTCGCGCCCTGCAGAAAAAACAGTCTTCCTCTGCTTCTACTTCATCGTAGGGGTGATATCAGCTATTTCCAGCATCGCAGAGCTTTTCTACAGCTCCGCAAAGTGGTTCTGCTCAAGCCAGAAGCCCTTCATCCCGGAACGCTCCTGCGTCTGTCAGAACCTCCACAACAGCAAGAAAGAGGAGGTGGAAGCAGAGGAGAAACCACAAGGAAAGAAGGTGTCAGAGAGCACCATGAGGCTGAAGGGAGGATCACTGAGGAGCAGCGCAAGCAGGAAGGGCTACAGCATCAGCCACAAACACAGGGGCAGCAAATATGTGAGCAGCAGGACATTTATGGTGTGAGAGGGCCTTGATTGTAACACACTGCAATTTATTATTTTATCTAAATTTCATAACAATAATCCCTATGCCGCTTCACTAAAAAGTATCTCGCTGTTGATGACTTTCGTGATGAGAGACATCATAAGGAAATGCTCAGGAGACAGTCCTAAGATCAGGAAGTAAGCAAAGACAAAAAAAGACTGATGGTTGTGATAAGGCGGACACATTGTTGACTTGTGTGGTTTGATGAATCATTACAGACCATAAACAAGTTCAGGAGGGGGAAGAGTCTGGATTACACTTGATTCTTTGTTTCAAAGAGAACTGATTGTACATCCTTGTGCCACACCTTTAACGGAAAACCAGTGAACATTGTGAACGTTGGATAGGGTGTCTCTATGTCCTTAAAGAACTTAAATTCAATTATACAAATATTACACCTTAAAATTCTTTAAATAGTCTTGAATTTCAATTTTATTTCCACGTTTTACAAGTCTTTAAATCTACAACTGAACCTAATGCTGTCTTTTTACTTCACACTCATACTTACCCGTTGGCAGAACCTGACTCACTCTAATAACCATATTCCTGCATAACACCTACCTCTGCATGGAAGCACATATATACTGCATATCTTTATAGGATTAAGATAAACTGGTCTGATATGATTAGGATGGGCACAGCAAAGATAAAAAAATCACTGGTCCCAGAACCTGTGAAGTAAGCCATGATCTTCTGTTTCTGGTTGTAAGAGTGCTGCAGCTAAAACAACAGGGGTATGACAACAAGGTGGTTGTAGGATGTTACATTTTATTAATTTCCTGATTTCTAATACACTTCACTTTTTATGGGAAAGGGTTTTGAGTGAGTACTTACTGCATTCAGGAGGAATGGGACATTTTTCTAAGGTGAGACCAGCTTGTTTTTAGGCTACCAGGTGCCATGCAATCATGACTTGGGTTATTGTGTGCCACCCTGTAACATTACATTTTAAATATTTTTGTCACTTAAAGGGTCAGTATTTTGTCAGCCAAAATAGTTGAGAATTAGCCATCAGTGTTACACACACACAAGCACACACACACATGGCACCAAGGAAACAGGTGTCAAAGTAACAGGGAAAGCACGGGAGAAAAGGTGGAAGACTTTTTATAATGAATAGCTAGGTTACATTAATGATTTACTGAACTAATGACTAAACCGATAAATGTGTTGGGTGTCCTTGCTAATCAACCAAAAAGTGTCTCAAATGATCTGACATCACCCTACTTACCCGCAATGCTTAGACAAGAAAAAGTTGATTTGTCTAAAAATCAGTTTTTAAATTTTGAGAAAATGTCTCAAAATCCACATGTACATGAAAATAAGTGTCTCTGTGAGTTGGAAACTTTTTCTTATCTTTACTTTAGTGTGTAATTTTGCTTATAAGAAAAAGTTATTGATTCTTTCAGAGGGTTAGAACAGCTCTAGACATCTCTCATGTTTCTGTGGTTAGTATAAAACTGTGACCAGCAGCAGGCTAGCTTAGCTTAGCTTAGCTTAGCTTAGCACAAAGACTAACGGGGAAACTGGCTGGCTCTGTCCAAAGCGCACAAAATCTGCTAACCATGTTATATCTTGCTTGTGTAATCCATACAAAAACAAAAAAAAGTGTATTATTATATTATTATTATGGACCAGTTTTTATGACTATTTTTGGGACCCATTTTTCTTGAGCTAGCTGTTTCACCCTGTTTCTGGTCTTTGAGCAAAGCTGAGCTAAATCACTGCTAGTGAAAGCTTATACTGTACAGACATGAAAGTTTGATCATCTGGTGTAACAGTTATTGTGACAGAAAATGGAGGCATTAACAGCAGTGAATAGGCTAAAATAAAACTTTAGCTGCACTGATCAGTGCGGTTTTATTGTTTGCACACGTATCTATAACACAGTCATGAATGAATGGATGCACAGATGATTTTGTGAGATCAATTATGTTTCATCCTCTTTACTTTTGACTTTGACATGATAAACATTAACATATTTTATAATGTTTGTCAACTGACTTTGCTGATGTTTTTTATTGGCACCTTTGTAATGAATATTTATGTGTACCATATTTTTTAAAGTGCATTGTAAATGGGCCAGTTGAGTGCAAAGCACGTTGTGCAGTAGACTGTGACATAACTGTGCAAGACTGAGTCTACAGTATGTTTCTGTTTGCTTGAGACACTGTTTTTGAGAAGTGTAAACTGCATGTCAGAAACAAGCTGAGTAGATTTTTTTTTTTTTTTCAAATTCATTGATGCTCAGGCTGTGAAACATAAACCAACTTCTTACTTTGTTCATCATGCAACTGCATGTGGACAATTCTATGTTATTCTGCCATATTAATTTACATTTTTAAATCACTCTGTTCTTAACTGCATCCTAACCTGCCTGTACCTGTAAAGGACTCTGATCAAACCAGCCTCATATCATCACAACTCACCTGCAGAACATCAGTATTAAAGGTCCCCTCTACTCAAAAATATGTTTCACTCATTCTTGATTTATTTCGAGGTTTGTGCAGAGTTTTACACATAAAGGCTAATTGTCACTCTTCATTTATCTGTGACTACTTTAAATCCCAGTTTAAAGCCCAGTTCAGACCAACGATTTGCGACAAGGTGAAACCATTTAGAACATTGCAGAGAAAAGTTGCAGCGGTGTCAACTGGACGGTCTGAGCTTGCCTCAAGCTGGCTGATGGTGTCACCTGCAACTCCGCTGGTCAAATCGCCGGCGACTGGTCTTAGAACGTAAAGCATATCACCTGTTCCTACTCGCCAAGCCCTCTGTTTCACTCCTGTTGGACAGTGGGTCGCTGCTGCTGACCACTCTATGTGCCTACCCCCCCCCCCCGTTTCATCACTACTACAAATGCAGCTCTAGCCAGTATCTCACTGTCACTATCCTCATTCATATTTTAAGCAGCTGCAAATTTTATTCAGTCACAAAAAAAGCCAGAAAAGCTTGAAATCAGAATGGAAAACGCTTGTTGCATAGAGATGATACACCATCTCATCCAGTTGCATTGGTGTGAACCGGCAGATTTTTAGAACGTTGCAGAACGGCACATTGCAAGTAGTTGCCTGTTTCAACTCATCTTGAATCTTGGTCTGAACTGGGCTTAAAACGTGTGTGTACGTGCAGAATTTATAACATCACAACTAGCTGTTCAATTTTGTGCTCAAAATTTAGAACTTTTGACATTAAAATATTAGCTTATTCATGGATCAAAACGCCTTTTTTTCTTCTTTTTTTTTCCTTTTTTTTGGGGAGGAGTGGGAGTATATCAGATGTAAATAATTATTTACTCAGGATAATCCACAGACTTTGTTGTGAGCAGTTTTGTGTAGGAAATATTTTCTTTCTACCAAAACTACACCTGCCAACTGTATAATAACGCACTGCTACTGCTAGCTCACTCAGCACTGCTGAGCTAGCTAAGCAGCTGAGGAGGACGCCATTATTGTTCATGTTTTGCGCTTTTACGAGCCTCTGGTCCATGAGAAAATGCACGCTTCCCTCTGCACTGTGATAGGGTTGGCGTGCTTATTTCGGTAGAAATTCCTACATGAAACTGCTCACAACAAGGTCTGTGGGTTATCTTGAGTAACCGGGTCATGATTTCTGGAAAGAGACATTGCTGTTGAGTTTTTCAAATGTATTTTTTTCAGCGCTTTGAGCACCACAAGCTGAGTGCCATCTAGTTCCATTATAATAGAGAGAAGGTAGACATGGCCTATGGCCGATATCTCCAACATTCTGGTACTTACACCCAAACAATCTTGACTGATTAACAGTACTACAGACAAGAGGCAAAATATGTATTTTTGATTTGGGGTGAGCTGTCTCTTTAAAGCACAATATTTTAATATATCAAAACTTTAATATATATTTACAACCTTCGACCGTATAGATGTCAGATGATACCTGCACAAAATAAACCAAACACAACACTTTTCTCTGCCGCTGTAAATTCATTTTCTTAATGCAAAAATTTAAGGGACTTTTCGCTGACGTTGATATCGGAAATTTAACGTTCCAGCTTCTGAGGAAACCGTCATAATGTCTGCATTAACATGAAAATACAGTATAAAATCATCTGGAAATCCACACAACACACCATTAATTACTGGTGACAGAATATGTTCTGTGAGAATATTTGTCAAGAATACTCAGATAACAACAGCATCAAGCAAAATAATCTTCCCTGCCTTCTTCTTCAAGGTGCATTTTGTCAACAGTAGGTGGCAGCAGTGTAGCAGGAACTCATGCCAGCTTGACTTATGAAGCCCTCATCAGCAAGATGACTTCATTTACAGCCACATTATTAGACTGACAGCATCCACACGTCCCATCACCAGTGGCTGATTCGTTCTTGAGACCTCTGCATGACACCTCAGCTGTTAATGCATGTATATTATCATGCCCACCGAATGAACTAGTTCTTTGTTTTTAATGGTTACTGCTGCATTTGCAATGAGAGCACTCCCACATGAAGAGAATGTGATTGTCGTTTGAAGGCTTAAGCAGTCACAGATCCAAGTGGCTCATCTAAACACAAAGTAATCTAAATACTCTTCAAAGAAGCTTATTTTTGACTCAGACATTCCTCCCAGAAACACACACACACACACACACACACACACTCTCCTCCTGCTGTTCCCTGGACGCATCATATATGCAGATTGCAAAGCGGTGCAGGCTCTTTGATGTGCATAGAACAGAATTCTAGATGTGTTTTATATAACCACTCGAGAGGGAAGGAAGGAAGGAAGAGGATTACCGTCAAAACTTTCCCTGTTTCCTTTTGTCTGCCTGCGTCTCCACCTCTTCATGTCTGCCTTGTCAAACTGGAAGTCTGCCTGTTTTTGTCTTTCTATACCTTCCTTCCCTCAGACTCTCTTTTTTCTCTCTCTCTGTGCCTTTCCATACTTCACTCTGTCTCTTGTGAATCTAGGGAGGCCTCGCTGCTGGAGTCTGTCTCAAAGAAAATGTAGGTCATCTGTTTTCAGCGACTCCCTTCACACCAACACGGAGGAGGAGATGGAAGTGATAACATCTTTCTCTGCGTCTCTACCTCCAACCCCCTACCCCGCCGTACCTCCTCCTCCTCTTCCATTCTCCCTCCACCTTGAATGAGACACTTAAGGGGCTCCCTGTGCTCTACCTGTGTCCCCAGTCCGCTCCATGGAGGCTCTCTCAGTACACACCGACCTGACTGACAGCTCTACATGGTCTCTGTGCATCTCACATTCTGCTAAGTCATGCTTGACAAGAAGCTTTTTTTTTTTTTTTCATGGGGAGATTCAAGAGACAGCGCTCCTATAGTTTGCTATCTGTGCTCTAAACACATTGCTCTTGCTCCTGTTTTCACAAGTTTAAATTAAAGATATGAGACTTAATGCACACAAAAGGCTTCTTTCTCTCGTTTGTGCACACACTTCAATCTGTTTTGATAAGCACGTGGATCTTTGCCATTATAATGCATCCACCTGACAGATGTGGCATATCAAGATGCTGATTAAACAGCATGGCTACCACACAGGTGTGCCTTGGGATGGTCACAATAAAAGGCCCCTCTAAATGTGCATTTTTATCTTAAACAATACAGTTGGTCACAGAATCAGCCAGTATCTGTGACACCATTTGCTTCATGCAGTGCAACACATCTCCTTCACACAGAGCTGATCAGGTTGTTGATTGTGGCCTGTGGGATGTTGGCCCACTCTTCTTCAATGGATGCATGAAGTTGCTGGATATCGGCAGGAACTGGAACACGCTGTTGTACATGCCAATCTAGAGCATCCCAAACATCTTCAGCTGGGATGTTGCAACATGAGAATGTGCATTATCATGCTGCAACATGAGGTCATGGCGGTAAATGAATGGCATGATAATGGATCCCAGGATCTAGTTACAGTTTCCCTGTGATCAAACTGCCATCAAGAAAATGCACCTGTGTTTGTTGTCTGTAGCTTATGCAAGCCCATACCATAACCACACCAACACCACAGGTCACTCTGTTCACAACGTTACCATTAGCAAAGCGCTCACCTGCACAATGCCATACACACCATCTGCCAAATATCTCCCCAGAACAGTGTAAACTGGGTTTCACCTGTGAAGAGAACTCTTCCCCAAAGTGCCTGACTCCATTAGTGGTGAACAGTTGCCCACGCCAGTTATGATGGCAAACTGCTGTCAGGTTAAGACCCTGGTGAAGTCAGTGAGCATGCGGATGATTTTCCCTCGGATGATTTCTGATGGTTTGTGCAGGAATTCTTCAGTTGTGCAACAGCTGTTCAAGTGGCTGGTCTCAGATGATTTTGCAGATAAAGATGCTGGATGTGGAGGTCGTGAGCTGGTGTGGTTACACGTGGTTTTTGGTTATCAAGATGGTTGGATGTCCTGCCAAATTCACAGAAACAACACTGGAGATGGCTCATGGTAGTGAAATAAACATTCACTTCAAGGGCCACAGCTCTGGTGGACATTCCTGCAGTAAACATGCCAAACTTGTGGCATCTGTAGCACTGTGTTGTGTGATCAGACTTAACATTATAGAGGGGCCTTTTATTGTGACCATTCCAAGGCACACCTGCGTTGTAATGATGCTGTTTAACCAGCATCATGATATGCCACAGCTGTCAGGTGGATGCATTACCTTGGCAGAGGTAGGAGTGTGCACTAAAACTTATTTTTACAAATTTATGACCAAAGTTTGAGAGAAAGAAGCCTTTTGTGTACATAGAAATTTTTTTAGATCTTTAATCTCAACTCGCGAAAACACAAGTGTTGCTTTTATATTTTAGCTCAGTGTAGTATCAACAGCTCACTCTGTTGCATTACTCTTTGATTGTGTTTATTTACAGTCCAGTGTCCATTTCTAAGCAAATCAAGCTGTTTGTTTACTGGCCTGATTTCTGGTAACTTGTGACTCAACAATGTTGATTCAAGTCCCTGTAAGTTCGGACAAACACCACTGACTTGCTCTGGATATTTTAAAAACATGAAAAAAAACCACAAACTGAAGTTTGACATGTGCTGTAATTTCTAATTTTGAAAGAAGGTTTCCTAGAAATGACTTAGAAACTCCTGCGACAGTACACGTGTTAAGCACTCACTCATTTAAGATTAAAAACAAACAAAAAAAAACAGGAAATGATATAGCCTAATATATTTAAATGTGGTTGTTGATTTTCAGCTAAATTTCCTAAGCACACTGAAAATAATGTCTTAAAAAACTCAAGCACATCATTTAATATTGGAAATACTCTTCATTTTTGTTGAATTGTATGCTTGCCTGTAAATTAAAACTACAAAGGAAAACACATTTTACATTTATGCATTAGCTGACTTGTGCTTCAACAGAGCTCAGACTAATGTAGGTGAAATAAGGTTATGCTATTAGTTACTTGGAATTATCTGAATGTGTACCAGCTGAACATGGTTTCCATTTCCCCTATAATTAGTACCACATTACATACTCTTTTACAAGAACCTTCCGAAGAATTCACACCCGTACACGTCAGTTCCTTTCAAGGAAATTGAAGGGAAACTACCGCACACCTAAAATAAAGTGTTACCAAAAGAAAAAGCAAGCTAACATGAGCACTGGTCCATGCTGTGTTGCATTCTGCTCTCCTTTCCAAGCATGGGTACCTGCTGGCTATCAGATGTCAGCATCTCCTTCCTTACAACCCCCTGCCCTTATGTCTTGATGTGTTGGTGTATTTACCTGCAGTCAGGGCCAGATTAATCCACCAGGGGGGCCAAGGGGCTAAATTGATCTGTGGCCCCCTGTCAACCTCCTACCTTCTCCCAAACTTATTGCATGTATCCTTTTACCTTTAAGCACCCATCAGCTGCACATAACATACAACACATGGCAGCTTCATTATATTTATATTAGAACATTTTTATTCTGGAGTATTATCCAGCACCAAACAGCAGATAGACACAGTTAGCAACTAGCTTGTGAACATAGTGGAACATTTAGCAGTTAGAGAGCCAGATAGCGCCTTCAAGAGTTGGTGGAGACCAAAAACAGAGCTAAAAGAGAGTAATTTTTTAAATGTTTATCTGTTTCGGCTGATGTGTAAATAAACATCTGTTGGCTAGCAATTTTCCAATATGAACTTAAAAGGTGATTATGTGTCAAAGTTGTGTTCACAACATGTTTTGCTGCACCCAAGCGGCCAAAAATTAGTTAATGCACATTTAAAGCCCTTATCATTGTAGTTTATATTGTGCTTTAGTGGTGCATATTGCTGAACAAGTAAGAAACTGATCATATTGCCACACTGTTTACATGGGGCCTATGGTTCTCCAGAGGATCTGGGGCCCGAGGACAGTAAATATAAAGCCGGCATGGCAGGCAGATTTTGATATGTTTGGACAGAACCATCACAGTCTGTCTCTCTGTCCCTCCTCTCAAGCCACATCCGATATTACCCAGGTCCCTTTAGCCATCGGGTGCCTTCGGACCTTTTTTTACTTTCCCCCAAGGCTATTCAACAAAGGCCGGGACATGCTCTTTGACCCTCTTGGAGCTATGAGGTAGGACACTTGCGTAAGCTGCGGCGTTGGAGGTTTACAACAGATGATGCTAGAAAAAAGGGATGGTGTCTGCTCAGGTGCTCTTTGGGTTTGCTCGGCCTGACAGAACTGTTGGGAACACTCAATCAGATGGCAGCCAATATACAAGAGAACATCTGCATATACAAAGCATTTGTTTATTGTCTTTTATGAAGGACTTCTTCAGTGATTAAAGGATTGTAATTCCCAACCATATTTCAGTCTTAGCTCCTTACTTTCCCCATCACCTGACTGCCACACCTATCTACACACCAGTTCCCACTTTCCTCATCAGCCTTGCAGTTACTCACCCTTTCCCGCCCACCTGCTCACCTGCATCTCATTCCCTCATCAGCCACAGCCCAGCTCCATGAATTTCTTTCTAGATCATCATATAGTTGCTTTTGCTTGGAGCTTCTGGTACTGTGCCCCTGTCTGCTTGTCTTCACCATCCAGTAAGTCTACATTCCTTCAATAGGTTAATGCATTGATTCAGTCTGCCTGCCCTCATCTGTATTTGGGTCCTATCACTGTTACTTGTATTCACCACATTGCAACAGGCTTGCTGTTTCCCTCTATTTCCAGAATTTATACTAAGCTAAGCTAACCAGCTCCAAATGTTAAACATTCCTTTAAGTAAAGAAATCACACCACAAACAGTTGTGTCACCGGCATGCAAATAGCATGATCAATGCTGCTTTCACCAGGAAGTAAACACTCCAGAGATTGAATAAACTCATCATAACATCCCTGCTGTGGTGTGAATGTGCCCTGATAACATAAAACAAAAGTTGTTTGAGAACAGAGGTATATTGTGTTGGATATCCAGGCTCAGTTATGTAACCGTGACCTTTCTGACCCTCTGTGCTGCCAATGATGCCCCTATGCATTTCGATGTGTACTTGCTGACCGCCGGCCTGCCACAGAGCCGGTAGCCAAGGACGGCTTATATCTCTCTCCTCGCTCAAAGCCGCTGAAGCATGCCTCCAAGTTTATGGCGTCACCGAAGAGCTCGGGTCACTGCACATCACACCTCACCACTCTATCTCACCCCCCCCCCCTCCTCCTCATCCATCCATCTGTACCCTCCCCCCCTCTCTTTGCGTTGCCACGGGGTGCACAGTGTGAATGCAGCATTTACAGTGAAATATTCTTGCTGCCTCTATTCCTTTTTCTCATCTCTCCCTCCATCTGCTTTCTTCACGTCTTCCTGCCTGGAGGAGGGGTGCAATGTGAATGGGGCACCGTCATCCAAACTCACTTTGTCTCCCTTCCCTCCCCCCACTCTTCTCTCATTTTCTCGAAGAAAATATTGCATAAAAGCCCCTGGGCTCAGGCCACTTAACCATGTTGCATGTAGTGACTCGAGAGTGGATGAGTCGACTGCTTTGCCCCCGCTGACACAATAGCTTTGTTTGATGACGATGATGCTTCTTGGCTGCTCTCTTCGCCCCGGCGCGGCAATGTGTTTGACGGCGGTAAAGTAAATTGTTATGGTTCATTTGTAGCTTTGTGCAGTCTGGACATCTGGGTTTGAAGAGTTTCTTTCCAAAACAAAGATATTGCCTGTGTTACTGAAGCGCGGAGCCAAGAACATCAGGTTGCAATATTTTCCCAAACATGAATACACAGTATTTTGGGGACAGACAGGCTTCATGTGGTTCTGATTTATCCCTCTCCAATCAATTTTTCCATTCAGTGTGCAGAGTTTTGTGAGAATGGGAACAGGAAGTTAATATTCCCCTGTGATGACTGTACCCACAAGTGGCTGATGGCATGCATACAGAGCTGTAATGATGGATAAATGGACGGATGGATGGAAGTGAAGTTGGGAGGCTGAGCACTCTCCCCTGGTTTCTGTCAAACCTCCATCGGTGCTCACTTGTTTTGGATGTCCTTGTGGTCCTCGTGGGAGATTACAGTGCTTGCGTGCTCAAGTGTAGGCACTGTGTGTCCTTGTGAATTCAAACCTGTGTGTGTGTGTGTGTGGTTCACCCCGTGTGTGTGTGCAGAGCTGTCCAGAGTGGTGCGCTCAGCAGTCGTGCTCGGCTGCACACTAACGCGATGTGACAGGGTAGAAATACCAGTACCGACCGCGCTCTCGCCCACCCACCGTCACACACACCAACTCCACCCGCCACAGCTACCATCACCCCCCCCCTCCCCCACCCCTCACTCACTCCGCCGCACTGCGCCCACACCCCATTGGCTGTCTACTTCCGTCACTCCACGTCTTCTGCTCAGAGACAGAACCATAAGCTCTCCATGTTCTCCCTTCCTCCTCGTTTCACCTAAAAAAATCCTTCCCCCTGGTTTCCCGCTTATGTGGGGACCTAAAATGCCTCACTGAGTGACATGGTATCAAATGGGACATATTATGCAATATCCCATTACGCAACGCCACATTTTCATATGTTCATCCGCCCAGCCTCGCGAGACAAATTCTTTCCCTCTACTTTCTCTCTCCTCCTTTCAATATCTCCCCCCCGGATGGTTGGCTCCCTAAACGATGAGCCAAGGTGACAGTCACAGTAGGGGACGAGTCATTTGACATTTGCGGTTGTCACAGTTTGAACCCTGACCTCTGTTCCTTCACAGCTGGCGAGTTCAAGCTGATATGACAAGGAGAAATTTAAATACCACACTATGTTCTCATCTGAACATCCTGCTGTCGAAGAACGAGAAGACACCTTTCTTTAACCTTCAGCTACAGTGTGTGCAGAGAGTTGACTTATCATGCAACACCTTGCCTCATATTTATACCATTACACGTTTTCACGCCTGGATGCTGCTGGATAAAAGCACGATGTTTGGCTACTAAGCAGCTCCACTGGAGCATTCTGAATTTTCAGTGCCTTGCTTAAGGACATTTGCACTTTAATTGTTGAGTGAGGAGAGGGCTGCTGCTTACTTCCCAGTACAGTGGGGTTTTCTCATTACTGCTAAACAAGCAACACAAGGCATAAAAACAAAAAGAGACAGAAGACAGATCCCTCTCTATTCACTCCCTGGGTTACAAGATGAGGGCTGCACACATGTTCTAGCTGTCTAATACGTATCCATATACTTCATAAAAGTTATACTCAACAATGTGAAACTTTCACTTTTGTGCCTCTATAGATCCAGTTTCCTTTGTTCTGAAAAAAATTAACTAATGTCTTTGAGATAACACAGGAGGGCTCTTACAGCACACTGCCGCCAGTTCTTTTGCTGCTGTCAGACTTATAAGATACACTCCTCATTGCACTCATGATGACTTAAACAGAGTCATTACGTCAAAGTTGGACAGCATGGGAAAAAAAAATAAAAAATTTTATCTAAAATTTTAGATATACTCTTATGGTTCACACAGTGGACATGTCGACTCCAAGTCCTTGGACTAGAATATATTCTGTGAATTTATTTCTTGTGCGCCAAGTGATGATCAGTATTTCTGCAGAAGTGGAAGGAGTGGTGGAGGAAGTATCAAGGTACTTTGCTTGAGTAGAAGTAGCAACATTGCAATCTGGAAATACGGTATTATGAGTAAAAGTACTCATAATTAAGGAGAGTGGCTCATCTAACAGTTATGCTATTACATACTAGGGATGCGCGATAATATCAGCATGTCATTGGCTGATATTGGCTTTACAATGAACTATCAGAATCAGCCAACGTGCTTTTTCTTATTTTACACAATGAATGAATATTACATACCTTGAAAAGCATTATTTTTGATGTCTCCATCTGCTGGTGGGCCATCAAGATAAGAGCATGCATGCATAATATGATGTTACTTTCACTACAGAAGAGACTTGATGATCACTAAAATTAGGTGGGGAGAAAAGGTGGACATATTGTAATCGGTATTGGTTACCAGCCAAATGAGTTGTCATGTATTGGCATATCAGGTATTGGCAATCCAATATTGTGCATCCCTATTACATAGTAATTTGTTTTATTTATTATCATAGATGCATTAATTAGTAAGCACTGGTGGAGACAGTTTCAACTGTTTTTATGCTGCATGTCGGACCGTGAAGTCAAAAGTACAATATATCCCTCTGAGCTGTAGTGGAGTTGAAGTGTAAAGTAGCATACAATGGTTCAGTAGCACAACCTCAGAGGTAGCCACCTCCTCCCAAAGGACAGGCAGTATTGGCTTGATACTGGGCTCCACAGAAGTAATGAGCATGGTCTCACTCCGAAGTCGTCGAAATCTGGCACTTGGGCAGCGGGTTGCAGCGTCAGAAACCAATGAAAAAAGGCACCCTTTAACATTAGCATCAGGGGTAAACGAGTCGAGCCAAAAAATAAGGTGGATGGGTCCAACAAACATCGACCTTCACCTGAGAGAGTGGTGTTCATGTCCCTTAAGATACTAAAGCCAAGCCTGGTCTTTTTTCCTAAACCTTACCACGTGCTTTTGTTGCCTAAACCCAACCATGTGTGTTGCTGAAGGAAAAAAAACATAATTTCGTGACGTTGTACCGATGTAGTGCATTTATTTTGAAAGAGACTGTATGTAAACGGTAAATTTCCTGTGAAAACGGAAGTGTATTTTGAAAAAAGACAATGCATGTAACAGGCAGAACTTGACACTGCATCCCAGAATGTCAAAAACCAACACACCCAGGGTACCTTTCATGTCGTATGTGGATGTGACAAGTCCATGACCAAACATGAGAATGTGTTGGAGCAATTGGTGGAAAGAAACTTGGTATATTTACTCTACTCCACAATAACTTTATCATATTTCCATTTTACTTACTTAAACCAGTGGTTTAAACTTTTTTTTCCCCCTTGGGACACAAAAACAGTGTCTATCCTGGCCCCTTGTTTTGTTTCAGACCTGGTTACATTAGTTGATAGCAGTTCCACCAATCAATGATTTTCTCTCTAAACTCCATCCAATATTTTACAAAAAAAAACATGGGAGAAAAGTCCAAAAAATGAGTACAAATGTGTAGCATAACTATCTTCCTCTATTGTCTATCTATTACGTTGAGTACAGGGGCCCTTTTTCAGCAAAACTGACCTACTTTAACTTTTAATATTTGCTGCTAATACCTATGTACTGTTACCTAAGTAGGATTTTGAATACAAGAGTGAAACAGGGTATGTTTCCACCACTGTAGATGGTGAAGATGGGAGGCTGAGAGAAGAAATAAGAGGTTAGGGGAGACGTAACTCTCCCTTTTTGACCTTTTATACAGAAGAATCTATATTAAGACTGAACACCCTGTCTACATTTTCTTCACATCACTCTCTCTCTCTCACCTCTCCTCCTCCTCTCTGTGGGTTTACGTGCACTTTCTCCCCCCCCCCCCCCTCCTCCTCCTCCTCCCCCTCCATCTCTCCTCCCCTCCCTCCATCCTGTGTTTTTTCTCTATCCTCAGGGAGATGGCTGCATGCAGAAGCATTGTGGATCACTGAGCTTCAAGACACCGTCTCTAAAAATTGCTCCATTTTTCCACAGAGCGTTTTTCTCAAGCGCTGAGGGGGACTGGCGGCTTGATATGATGCTGCAGTTCCTGCCTTGGAATTTGTTCTGTGAGCTGATGGATCAGGTTTTGATGCATTATTGATGTGAAATGGTTTTCTTTGTCGCAGATTATTAAGTCATACTGGAGTTTTAAAGTCGTTTAAAGTTGGACTGCTGGGGTCTTAAAATTGTGTGATGTGAATTTGCCCCCAAGATCAATCATTTTTAATAGATAAATTCTGAGCAGTGATGGATGCAAAGCTCCTCTCCATCAGATTTCATCTACAATAGTGTAAGTTTCACAGCAGCGCAGCCCCGGAGGCATCCATATTGGATCTTCTCCAGTCCAGTGGAGGCGGGGGGAGGCCTGGTAGAGACTACATTTTGGCTCCCTTCCAGCCTAGTGGGCATGAAGCAGGCCTCAGAGGCTCCAGGGATTTCCCCTTACACCAAACCCCTGTGCCCTACATTAACCAATTAGAGGAGAGAATTGCTTAACTGGACATATAAAAGACTGCGTGCAGGCTGTGGGGAATGGGAATAAATCAGGAGTAACGGGAGTCACAAAGAAGCGCCATGGGAAAGGAGATGACGGAGAGAGGGGGCAGAGAGAAAGTGCGCGTGAAAACTGTGCAGCGCTAATATAAAACGCAGAAGATATCATAACGTAGCCTCCTCTTGCTCCATTGCATCTGATTCATCTGCTGTGCATTCCACACTCAGATGTGTGCTGCCGAGTACACAGGCCTGTGATAGATGTTTATGAGCTAATGTCAATTTTCTTCTGTGAATTTACTGTCAGCGGATGATGAATGCACTCAATATCACTGGTTATTCATCTCATATATTCTCTGCTCCCACTGCACAACGATGTAGCACATTCACCAATAGGTGTCGTCATTGGCCAGCTTGTTCTCAGGTTACCGTGGAGATCAGGCTGGCAAAGAGAGCCTCCCCTCTCAGAGCTGCAGGGGCACAATGTGGCGTAACGCTGCATTGTTGCCATAGCTCTGTCAGAGCAAGTGTGACAAAGGCAAGGAGTTCTCTGTGTGTGTGTTTGTAGGAATTTAAGTGTGTTTTATGTGCACAGGTTTATGAATAAACAAATATTTTATATTCAGACACTGAAGCAGCGGTTCAGAGAGTGCATGACCCACACCGCAGATGAAATCAGGTGACAGGTGAAGGACAATGTTTGTACACAGTGTCACCTCGCCCTCGTGGTTCACCTTTATGTGTGTGCGTGTGCGTGTGTGTGCCTGTCCTTGTCCCGGCCATGCTCGTGTAAGCGACCCACATCAATTCATAGGGCCTCTGCCCTTTTCCTGAGGCTGCCTGGGAAATGTGATGTGACAGTGGGATGAGGAAGATGGAGCAAATGGGGGGAAGGAGGAGGGGAAAGAGGGATTGTTGTAGGTAGATTTTAAAGGAAACTTTATGTCCAAGAGATGCACAAAGTCAGGCTGTCAAACAGTGAGACATTGACAGGCTGCAATTTGACAAACCCCTGCATACTTTCAATAGATAGTGTAAATGTCACTATACATACAGAGACATAAACAGTTACATTAACAGGACACAACAGCACTTTAATCCATACACACAATAAACTGAATGCATAAAACCAACACAGCGTTAATATTTGTTCAATACCATATTTTGTTGCAACAAAATGTACATCACTAATACAATAATACAACAATTATGGCACATTAGCATTTTTATGATGAACTGATAGATCTTTTGAAGACTAGCGTGCTCTTCACCTCATTAAACATTATAATCCATCGCAGTGGACTGGCTGAAATTGAAATTTGATGGACTGCTTTCAACCACAAAAACAGGAAGTGTGTCGAGTTTTAAAGAACTGCATTTTTCCCAATTCCACAATGATGAATGCATTTCCGCCCAACTAGCAACATGGCTCTATGAGTGACAATGTCTCTGTCGGTCAGCACTGTGGTCCAAACTAAAATATCTGAAAAACTATTGAATGGATTGACATGAAATCAACAGTCTTATCGCCCACAGAATGAGTTGTTACAAGTTTGGTGACCCAGTAATTGTTATCACTGCCATTATCAGGTGAAAACTTTCGTCTTTTACATTAGTATAGGACCCTAACCTCAACCCTAACCCTAACTCAACACAATTTAACCCCCAACTTGTCAAATACTGATGCTTGGTCAATGGCCCGTCACATCAAAATATGCCATGGTCATGGTTTAGCTTAAAATAAGCATGTTAAGGTACGTTGTATAACTCTACCATAATAGAACATCACGTGGCATACATCGCTAGCATAGTATGCTAAATATACTAGCACACAACATTAAAACAACATGTTTGATTGATGGTTCCATACTGGACACAAACAGCAGCCTCCTGGGTCACAGTCCTGAGTTTGTTTGACCCATCCCCCTCCCCTCCCAACTACCTGGAGCATCAACAAATGCCACCAGCTGAGTCGTCTCATACCACAGCCAAAGGGTGCCTCTGTGTGTGTGTCAGTATTTGATGAGCTGGGAGCGAGAGTGGCTGTTTCTTATCAGCTTTAGCTGCACTTTGTGTTTAGTGCTAATTAGCAAATGTTAGCACGCTATCATGCTAAACCAAGATGGTGAACAACTTCATACCTGCTTCACATCAGTTTGTTAGCATTCATTGTGCGCGTGTTAGCATATTGACGTTAGCATTTAGGTCAAAGCCGTGACTATGCACAGCTGCAAGCTTCACTGTAAATTCAGGTTTTACTGTCAGGTTTTAAGTGACTACAATAAAATACGTTGTTGCAGTTTTTACCAGTCTTTATCAGATTTTCAAAATCTGGGCATGCAGAGTAGCTAATGCCTGAGTAACACCAAAGTAGCCTACTAAACTTAAAGTACTCTTGTCTGCTTGTTTTTCACATGATGTAATGTTTTTATAATTAAGTGTTTTTATCCTTTAGTGATATAATTTTTATCCTCTAGCTTTGTATGTTATAGTGTAGTCAACGTCTGTTTATCTGTGCCAACCTATTACATCTGATGCCATAATTCTTTGATGTACCTGCCCAGGGACTGCCGATGAAATTGAGCTGTATAGCTAACTTTTGGACAGTCAATGACTGCCCATTGTCCCTATTAAAAAAAAAAATAAATGAACTGTAGGGGGGGAGCGGGTTCGGTTGGAACACTTGTATCGACACAAAATAATTTGAACACCTTATATTTATATTGTCATTTGTTCTCACATTTCTTGAGATTAAGTAAAACATTTGTAAAATCATTATATTTTCATAAACTACTGAGATATGGAATTTGACTGTCTTCCAAATCTTCATTATAGTGGCACCTATCAGCTCAGTGTGGTTAACATAAGCTACATGTAGCATGTTGGTTAATGTAGGCTATTGAGTGTGTTTAATTAAAAGGAAAAGTCAAAAACAACAATGTGAGAATTTAAAAAAAAAGTTAAATTCTGCACATTTAAAATATGCTCGGTTGTTGAAATGTGGGTCTATATGAAGTTCATGAACTTATTTTCACATGGCATATTAAATTCAATTCTCTTAATAGATTTAACATTCACTCAGCCACTTCACAGTGGGTCTTATTCAATCAGGAAAAGCCTTTGTCTTGTTTACATGTCTTCTTTTTGTTGATTTGTAGCAAGGTAGGAACTATAAGCAAACCCAACCACCCCCGGGTAACTCTCCCGACTGTCCGAAGGAGAGCAGACACACTCTGGACTCCTGTGTTAGCTACTGACAAAAATTCAGACAGCTAACACTAGCATCAAAGATGGGCAGAAAATGGGCTTTCCAATAAAATTTTTTGTGTGTGTGTGTGTGTGTGTGTGTGTGTAGCATAACTGAAATCATGATGGTGGAAGACAAAAGAGCCAAAAATGTACTAACACACAGCTCTCCACTTTGGGGTTGAAAGTGAAGAGGGTGTGGCTGAGTATGAGCATGGTGAATGGCACAGTTGCTTTCTAACATCGGTGCCGAAAATGCACTGTCCCAGCCGTCCCACTGTCCCATCCCACCCCGTTCTCCCCTACTGACACCCTTTGAGGCAGCAGCCTGTAAGAAATGTGTGATTGGTTTAGAAAAATGAAAAAATCTGCACAAACATGTTGGAATACGTTTAAAAAAAACTATTTTAATTCCCTTGTAACAGTCGGCTACTGCAGCTTGTGGTGAGCAGACACTCGTGCCCGTAATGGGCAGCAGATGAGAAGGAGGGTGAGAGAGGGAATGACAGCGAGAGAGAGAATGAGAGAAGGTGAAATCTATTAGTGTGACAGGACTCCCATAAAGCCGGAGACCTCTGGGGACGCACCAAGTGCTTAGCGCCAAAACAAGAGAGAGCAAAGAGTGGGTACAAGACATACTAGATGAGACTGGAGACTAGAATTAAAGAAAGTAAAAGGAGCTAAAACGACAGAAAAGGAAAGACAATAGTTCATATATGCATGTTAAGAGACATTGAAGCTGATTCTGGTGAAGGAATTCATGACATTCACTGGAATGCATGTGTCCTGAGAGTGTTAAGCCTGTACTGTATATGCATGTGCACCTACGTATTCGTGCATGCACCCCCCTCTCTTTTGAGTGCTACCAGGATGAGTGTGTTCCATATGTATGTCAGCTCCGATCACTCAGTGAAAAGAGGGGTGGGGGGGTGAGGAAGAGGAAGGGGAGCGCGCGGAGCCTCCCATTCACGTCTACATCAGTCTACGGGTGACTGAGCATCTCAGACCTGAGGTGAGAAAAAAAAAAAGAGTTACTCTGTTTTTGGGAGGAGGTGATAGATGAGAGCTGAGGAAGGTGTTCTTTGGGGATGGAGGGATGGATGGAAATAATATTCTTTTTAGTGGTTTCAGCTTCTCAGGAGAATTATTGGTTTACTGCTAACATTTGTCCCTCCCTCCCTCACTTTCTTTATTTCTTTTTCCCTCCTCTCCATATTTCTGCCTCACTGTTTCTCTCTCTCTCTCTCTCTCCAAGCTGTCAGTCTCCATCCTTCTCCCTCCACGCCGCCCCACCCATGTGTACTTTGACACCCAACTCCTGCTCGGCGGAGGCAGAGGGCCGGCCCCAGCCTTCAGTGTCCTAGACCTCAGTCATGTGACGCTGACCTGCTATGTTTTACAAGGCTGCAGTGCAGCGAGGGGGCCTCCGAGGAAAAGGGCTGCGTTCACCAGCGGCAGGAAACAAAGCACAGCTTGGAGGGAGCAGTGTGTGTGTATGTGTGTGTGTGTGTGTGAGAGAGAGGGGGATTTTGTGAGTAGGGGGGTCAGGAAGCAGTATTTCAAGAGATGGAACTCCACTATAAAAAGTCTGACATCAAGTAAGCACAGAGTTTTCATGCGAGGCCGCGTTCAAACATGCTGCGTTGTTGTCTGTCTGAGATGGAAAGTCTTTGATCAAAGCAAGTTGGATTTTTTCCACCTGGCTGACGTTAGATTTTTCAACTCTTATTGACATGCTTAGATGAGCTCTGGCCTTAATCTCCTCTCTCCTTCTCCCTCTCCCTCTCTCTTCATCTCCCTTCCTCTCTCCCGGCATTAAATCTCACGCATCTGAACCTCATCTCCCTCTCTCCCCTCCTCTCCAACTCTAGTTTATTCCCAAATGAGTTGACCTTCACTATCACAGAGCTCTGCCTCTTGCTCTACAGCCATAATCTATGGCTGTAGATGTAGACATATCCTGTTGCCCTCCCCCGCACACATGCACCAACATGCACACTTCATACAGCAAAGTAAGCGCATGAAGGATGACCACAGATACTTGCAGGCACGGCGTGGACACACACAAATACACTCGCACACACACATCTATGTCATTCCTGGGAGATTTTAGGTCATTAAAATGAGAGCAGGCCGGTCCAGTCTCTCAGATCGCTGCCGTTCCCCCCTCTTTGTTCCCCAAATCAGGAACAGCTGTGCTCCTCCACAGTTGTAAGTCACTCACTCAGTGGAAATTTAAAAGCCATTAACCGAGCCCCTCATTGCTACCCCACCCCTTTTGTGTGTAGTAAAGTGTGTGTGTCTCTGGGTCTGTCTCGCTTATCTACGTCTGCACACAGAGACACATTTGTATGCACGCTTGTGTGTACATGTTGAAAGCCAAAATACCCCCACGGCCCAGCGCAGCACATTTGAGACAGTGTCTCTTAAAGCGGACTCTCTTGTTGAATCACTGTTTTCAAGTAAAACATGTCGAGCAAAGCGCGGACTCGTCTGCTGTTTGGTGTGCTCTATGGTTGTGCCGTGATCTTGCCTCCCACACCTTGAAGACTTTGCTGTGTTCCAGCCGTGCGTAGCTGCAGGGGGGTCACATGAGGTCATGTTGTCTTTGAGCGTGAAACAACAAAAACAAGGCCCCGCTGAAATAGCTCGCTGCTTGTCCACTTTCTTGGCTTAGCCAGCGAATTACTGTGCCAGGAAAAAACAACAAGCCCGGAGCCTTTCATAAGGCGAGCCCTTCAAGCTCACTATGTAGACGAAGCCACAGCTGCATGCACGAACACACACAGCAAGCAGATGTTCACGGAGACGGAGACAGAAAAGACAGATAGACAAGGAGAGGAGGTGATTTAGGAAAAGGGAGCGGGACTGTGACATGAAGAGTGGACACTTGGATGCCAAAAGTCAAATCTGTGGTTCTTTCCGCTGTTTTTCTTTTGTCTCCTCCTCCACCTTCCCTCCCTCCTCTATCTCCTGTGGAGATCTCTCATTTCCTGCAGGCCCAATGTTGATTTCATACTGGAGCTCAGGGCTTAGAGTGGGAGTCTGTGAGATGGGTAAGGGGGGAACATGGGGAGGCGGAGTGTGGGGGTATTTGAGTTCAGGCCAAAAACAACCTTCACCTCCACTTCTCTCAATTACTCTGTGCTGATTTTAAAAATGTGAGCATGCTCGTAGAGGTGTTTTATGTTTTTTTACTCAGCCTACAATCACACACACCTCAACAGCTGGGAGAGGCCACAGTGCAGCTACAGTCTTATATCAGTCAAAGAGTGCTCCTCTGGGGCTGCTGGTGTAGGGTCTTGCTCAAGAGCACCTCAACAATAATTCAGGGAGAGGGGAGCACAGCTTATCCTCTTGTTGAAAGAATGGCAATGACCGCTGTTAGCCGTTTTCATTCATTTGCTGTGAAGTCAGTTTTGTAGCTACAGTGAAAAAGATTCACCAGCTCCACATAGCACTGTAGCACAGATGACAGCTTCTGCTCCATCTGATTGACGACAAAATGCATAAGTGTTTAATCCAGTACTGTGTTAAATGTTGTACTTATGATCTTCATCTTCAAGTCGAACTGTAATTAAAATGCATGTTTGAAATACATAGTGGCTGACAAGGGCGAATTTGCAACAACAGCACAAAATATTTCTATTAGCAGTGCTGCAGCTTCCAAAATATGCTGCAAATGAAAAAAACATGATGCCAAAAGCATTAACAGCAAACATGTTGCAAATACAGAGACAATGCAAAGTCAAAAACACATGAACCCCAAAAAGAAATGCAACAGAAAATGGCTGCATATCCAGTCAACACAACAGAAGTTCTCCAAAACTCCAGTGGGAGCAATGAGAGGAACAACACAACAGCTTGATTTTCAACCCAAGAGAGAGACCAGACGAGAGAGTGTGTTTGTTTTTGAGGCAGGCAGAAAAGTGGAGTGAAGAGGCGACATAAAGAGGTCCTTTTTACATTTGGCTTTAGTCTTTTATCGTGATAACATATGCTCCTTTATAATATTATAGTTATTTTGAACTGGCACCATTTTGAAACTGCAGCGCATTTTTTCCTAATGGAAATGTTTTGGGCGTCTGTAGCACATTTGCTCTTGTCGACCACCACAGAAACCAGTTTATGTCCTTGGTCAAAGTTGTAATCACCAAGAGGAAGAATTTGAAGTTTAGCTAGGTTTTCTGCCATGATAGCCCCACATGCGGTAGACTCTGCGTCAACATACAGCCTATGTTGTACCCTACACTATGTAGCTACATATCCCGGGGATGCAGACCTCCTGTCTATTTTTGTAAGCCGAAACTGTCTCTCTCAGTAGAAACAAAGCTTTTATTTACTTTAATTTCACAGATTAACAATAAATTGTGAGCCTCCACAAAAATAGCATTTCAAATCTTGTGTGCGGTTTATCTTTCGGGGATTTTATACTTAGGGATTTATCCTGGCTTCCTATGAGTAGAGGACATCTCCACTCATCGCTAGACTAATTTATACAATGTGAAATGCCATACGCTTGCGCTAATAGCGTTAGCATGTCGTATTTGTTTAGAAAACGTGTTTAGTATAAAACAGTTGTTTTGTCGGTGAACCTTGTGAGCTGTAATGGAGCAAAATATCGCAACGTTAACTTTTTTAAATGTTGCTGTTGTCCCTGGTTTCATATGAGTAGAGGGAAAGTCTGCTAGCCGTTAGGCTAATTTATACGATTCAAAATGCCATAGGCATTCTGCTAAAAACATTAGCATGTTGTATTGGTGGGGAAAATGTGTCCACATAAAGAGTGTTCATCTGTGAATGCTGCGAGTTACAGTGAAGCTGATTTGTGTACTTGTGTTTAAAATTGTCTCGATTATCTATCCTTCCTGCCTGCTGCTGTCAGGTTGCATAACCAGCACTGCTCACAATAAACTGCACTATGGACACTTTATAAACACCGCTATAAGCATTGATGTACCTCTTGTTGTTGTCTATTTGCACATACAATATTCACTTTGCACTAAATATGCTCACTTTAAAGCTATATTGCGTAACTTCTGTCACCTCCCAGCGGATAATGCGTTATTACAACTAATAAGCCGGCAGCACTTCCATGTACACAGAGTAACACTCGCCACACACCGTACACAGAGTAACACTCACCAGTCGCCACACACCGTGTGCGAACACCAGGCTGCTAACATTACATTACGTTCATAGCACCATTTCCAAGAAAATAATAAAGTACTAGGCCCAGTACATGTAACAGCAACACATACTACTCATAATATAATTATAAACCAAGTCACTTACTTATCCAACAGCAGCAAGGCAACATCCATGCCTGCCCTCAGCCCAATTTCTTCCTTCAGGGCTCTCCACCGAGGAAAAGCGAATCCTTGTTTGCCTTCTCCGTCGGTCACTTTCCTTCTTTGCTAATAGACCTTCAGCCGAACGTCCAAGCTTTTTTCTTTGTGGTAGGATCCACTTCTGAACCGTGTCTCGGCCGCTTCTCCGCCATGTTGCTTTCTCTTTCTACCTGCGCTCTACCTCTTGCTATGACACTCTCCGCTCTTCCTCCCCCTCCCTTCTTGTTGTGAGGAAGCATTTCCTGTGCGCCAGCACGGGAATATCGCCGGTCGACACGCAAACTAAAAATGATATATATTGAAAAATATCGCGAGATGTTAGAGGAGCCAATCGGCTTAATCAGCATTGTGTCATCTCCTCTAGTAGTGGCTTGGGTGAAACGGACATTTACGGACCTGTAGAAGTTACGTACTATAGCTTTAATCCACTGCTCATTATTATCATTATTATTATTATTTATTGCTGTTTCTTGTATTTTTTGTACTTTTTGCTGTAACACTGGAATTTCTCAATTGTGGTATCAATAAAGGTGTATCTTATCTTCTCTTATCTCTTAATAAGCCATGTTTAATGTGTGTTTTAGGTGTGTTTTGAATCAACTAAACTCTACAGCACTTCACAGAAACCTCCACCGCCGACTAGTGTTTTGGAGTTGTAACTGCAGAGTGACAGACACCACCGCACAGGTATAGATGCTCACAACGGTGTAGGCCATGTGCGTAGGCTACTGTGTAGGCTCTGCATAGAGCTGATGCACAAGTATAAATCCCACGTTAATTTGACTGGTGCAAATCTGTGTGAGACTAAAAATAGTTCATAAAGTTTAAAAACATTTAGGTTTATTAGGTTTCACATTTTGAGTGGAAGCCAGTTAAGTGGTCTCCACTTCCCAAGTGAAATGTTTATAAAGTTTGAAAAGTAATGCCAATTAATAATAAGCGTTAACATTAGCATACTATGTTAATTAGCTTTCACCTTCCAAGTGAAATAAAAACTTATCAGCATGATGGGTCCTGCTAAATGTTGAATGTTGATGTCTTAAATTGAAAGCGTAGGCCACCTAGCCTACACTATGCAGTTTCAGTTTGACTTTGAACTAAATGAAAGAGAAATTAAAATACAAGAAATTCCTTTGATGAAAATTTGCTTCGGTTTGAATCCAAAAGTCCTCAAATAGAATACGAACAGCCAGTCATCGTGACCTTATAAAATCCAAGACCTTTGTGGGCACAGATGACACATGGAGGAAATAATCTAGATGAGGTTTCAGAGTGCCAGTTTCTATATGGTGTCAGTTTGACCTTTACTTGTTGAGGCAGATCAATTTGTCAGCATACAAAACCAAAATGAGTCACTTCAGTCTTAGTGAGCTGGATAGAAAATAACAGCTTTTTACACTTGATTCTCATTTATACTTCTCAGCATGTGTTCATTGTGTTAATCTCACCAGCGGTAACCAAGGAAGAGGAAAAGGGCTGCAAAACGGAAGTTTAACTGTTGTGTCTTGCTGGCACAGACGCCAATAATACGCACAGTTAGACTCACATGCACGGCAGATTGTAACACTCAGATAACTGTGGCGCCCGGCCAATTTCTGCTCTTCACTTCCTTTCTCTTATTGTTAGCATAGAAGAGGCCTTCTAGACATGAACAGCTGCGGCCCTCAGCTTTCACTTCCCCTTCTATGAAACCACACATGTATCTGTTACCACAACAAGTTCCCCAAACGTGGCCTCTGATGCCCTCTGTACCTCCCCTATGCCAGCACATGCACACGTGTGCCTGCAGGCATGCTCGTATATACATATATATATATAGAAAACCGCTGCCACCAAGCCTTGTTTAAGGCAGTCCAGTGTGGTAGTTTGATAGTGAGGTTGTCCGTTGAGTCCATTGCTGTAAACTAATAATTTTTCCAGACATGCAGCAGTGAGAGATTTTGAAAGAGACAGGGTTTATTTTTTTCAAATTTTGTTTTTGAGCATGGAAGGGTGGTGTCAGGAACTACGACTTCCTGTGTGCAACGTCAGATTTGTCACCTTTGTATAGATGCAATCGCTAGCTAACCTCAACGTATATAGCCAATTTGACATACTATTGCCACCACCCAAAACACACACACACACACACACACACGCACACACACACACACAGAGCACTAAACAGAGCGGCATTGCGTGACTGAGGCTTCACACCTCTCTTTCTCTCTTTCACTCAATGAAAGCATGAAAAAATCCCTCACCCACAGCAATGTAGGAGGTGTGTGTCTGTGTGTGTGTGTGTGTGTATGTGTATGTGTGTGAGTGACAGTGTGTGCATGCTTTCGATGTCCATGTGGGGGCACAGACTGACTATGCCCTTGTTTGGCCTCTGTCTTTGTAATTTACTCACCATATGCACACACACATGCAGAAATTGACTAAACCCTCTCACACTCTGGCTCCAGGTTTGTCAGCATACATAGTAGCTAGTCAGTCAAACTTAGATCACCACCTCACATGCTCGTGAGGCTTCTTTGTCTGCAACTTCACAGCTCTGTTTGCATGCAGACCAGAGATGCTCCTACACATTCACACTGTAGCCTCAGAACTCTTCCTCAGTGATTTGTGAATGAACTCGCTGACACAATGGCTCAACCCTCTCATTGTCTCCCATTGTTTTCTCTTTGGATGTGAGGTGTGGGCTACGAGTGGTGAACAACAGTTGATCTCATTCCCTCCACCAGCACTCCTGTCATGGAGACGGTTTATGGATGATTAGGAAATATAAACAATATCCACTGCGAAGGAAGGTGTTCTCTTAAGCCTGTGTGTGCAGCTGGCTGCCAAAATGCTCCCATCCTCTTGATTCATTGCACCTCTGCCCACGGGGCTGAAAAGCTCAGTCTTGTGATGGGGAGGCAGTGGCCAGGTGGCTAATTGAGCTGTTCCCAGGGCAGCCTGTGACAGCGTGCCACCCTGTGCCAAGGTGTTGGGGTTTCCCAGGGCTCAGTAATAGATGATTTTAGTCGCCGTAAAGTGTGTCCAATTGCCCTGCCCCGCTGGCACAGAGCGGGCACACAGTACAGGACGCACAGGACAGAGTGGTCACACTTATCCCAGTGGAAAGATGTTGGGTCGAGTGAGCCTCTTGATAATGTAGTGGATGGGGATTCAAACACATGATCATCATTTAGTCATTTAATTTTGTCAGTTTACCCATACTACCATAGTATTTAATATGCCAGAGAAAAATTAGTGTGCCCTTTTCATTGGTACTTTTTCTTTTTACTTCAAAATTTGTGCAACGGACTGCCTCAGATACATGAGCAAGAGAGGTGAAGTTCAAGGCACAATGTTACAACAAAGTAGTATGTCCTAATTGTATGCATACTCCATGCAACTTTGTAAAGATAGCTGCAGTATGTAGTGAAAGTAAAAAGAAAAGTGCGTGATTTTGAGATGCAGCGAAAGTGTAAATCACATCTTCACTCTGCCATTGCTTGTGCCTGCTACATGGTATGTAAAGGTATTGTTTCTTTTCATGGTATGCGTAAAGGTTGCTTGCTCACTAAACTTGCACAGATCAAGGAGCTGAAGGTCTGCTGCACATCCTGCACTGACGGAAGTGTCTGCCAGAACGTCATCACTGGGCAACACAAGCTGCGTCTCCTTGAGTTTGCTGAATATTCACACACACTATATATAGTACAGGCAGTACTGTCACACTTTTCCTCTTGCACACATTGCCATCTTTTCGAAGGAGTGTGGTTGGACCTATGGGTTGGACAGATAGCAACAACGGGCTGTCGGTTGGTTGTACAATTAGTCCACCACTTTGGTTCAGACTGACACATCTCAACAACTCTTGGATGGACTGTCATAATTACTTTGGTAAAAACATTCATTTTCCTCAGAGAATGAATTCTAATGACTTAAATGATGCCCTGACTTTTCCTCCAGCACCAACATGAGGTTGCCACTTGCGGTTTTCAGTGAAATGTCTTGACAAATATTGGATGGATTGCTATGAAATTTGGCAAAAAAATATCCAGAATGATCTGTAAAACCTTTGGGGATTCTTAAATGTTTCATCGAGTGCCATCATCATGGTCACAGTTAGTTTTTTTTTATCACCAAATACTTGCAAAACCAATACATTCCCATCAGCCTTTGCTGTACTTTGTGGTGAATGGCAATTAACATAGTTCACCATGGGCAAAAGAACTTTGTACAATCATTGAGGAGGTGGATATGGTGTATATTTACAGGAATAACTTATGTTGCAGTGTTAACTCGATTAAGAAAAAGCTGTCACTGAAATTTGAAGAGAAATGGTTTGGAAAAATTCTGTCAATGCCTAAATGAAGGACATATGTGCATATGAAACAGAAGTTTGGCCCTGAACCATATGTAACATCCCGTTTATCTAGAAACCAAAGATCTTTAGTTGCACAGCTGAGAGCTGGTATTCTTTGTCTGTCCATTGAGATTGGGCGATTCAGCAATAATCAGGAGGAAAATAAAATGTGTGAGTTATGTGACTGGAGTGAAGTGGAAAGAGAGTCCGATTTTCTTTTATATTGCACAAACTATGATGACTTCTGAGAGCTTATATTCAATGAGAAGATTTCATTGGTATTTATTTTGATGTCTTTCTTTCAGTCTTACATGACAAATGCCTTTGTGAGTTATTCACAAACTTGGTCTTCCGAATTGATGATCTGATTGTATGTGATGCTTTTGCTGCTTTGATTCATTTGCTTTCTTTTTAATGCTGTATGAAGTAATGTTTGTTGGACTCTGATCCTGGCTTGCTCTGATTTTATGGTGTCTTGTAAGCCCATGTGGGCTGAGCATAACTGATTGCATGACACAGTAATAAAAAAAAATCATTCATTTATTTAGTCATTGTTAGAAACAAGATGATGAACACTGACATTAACATGGGTGGATACTGTTATCAGACAGATCATGGGACGTAAATGCAACCTTAACCAAAACTATCGATATTTATTTATTTATTCAACCTTTATTTAACTAGGAAGTCCCATTGAGACTGAAAATCTCTTTTACAAGAGAGACCTGGCTGAGGTAGCAGCCAACCAAAACACATTTAAAATGCAACAAATACAACACATAACACAAAAATCCACAATAGAACAAAAACTGTTCAAACATAGTGGCCTTGCAAGTAAAACAAGCACATGTCTCTGTCACCACTTTCTTTATGATGCCCTTGAATTCATCAATGAATATAAATGTTTCTAATTATTTTAGATCTTTTTGAAGATTGTTCCATGTCCAAGGTGCAGAGTAGGAAAATGTAGTTTTCCCCAGATCTGTTAAAACATAAAAGTGGGTACATTAAAAAAACACGATTCTATTCTCATTTAGTTTTGACAGCATTTTAAAAGAACACAGGGATTCTGAGTTTGATGGCACTGAAAGGTCCAGTGTGTAGGATTTAGGGGTATCTACTGGCAGCAATGGAATATAATATTCATAGCTAATAAAAAACGTGTTTTTGTTACAGAGTGGGTCCTCTCCCATGGAGTCCGCCATGTTGTTTTACTGTAGCCCAGAATGGACAGATCACATACTGGCTCTAGATAGGGTCATCTATGTTTCCGCCTCGGCCACCGTAGTTCTCCTACACGCTTAGTGCGCTGGAGAAGTTTCAGTTCTGCAACATCACAGCTAGATGCCACTAAATCCTACACTCTGGACCTTTAAGTAATCAAATACAAAGCACTGGTGACAGAAAACTGACTTTTAGTTGCTGTGCAGAAACACTTCACCATGTCTTTGAGCGCTGATCATCTTGCATCAGTATTTTCAAAAAGAATTTTAAAGTGTGTCTTTGAAATGTTTCTTTTGTGGTGGAGTGTATATGCCTACTTGTTGTGGATGGAAGCCTCAAACGGAGAGAGAAAATAAAAGGATGCCTTTTCATTTATTTTCATGGATTTGCCGAGACATGGTCTTAATACTGCTCGTGTTTCCCCCGAATTCTTCTCCCGGCATTTCATTAAAAGGTGGAACAAATGCAACATAATCATGGGAAGCTGCATCTAAACTGACATGGGCTACAAGTACAAACGGACATTTGAGACATTCATATATCAAAACAGTCATTTCCTGGACAATTTCTGTGAACAAGAGTTTTTTTATTGTTGGGTAGTGATGGGGTCGGGGATGAAGCTGGAGGGAGATTGGCCGGCTGTGAGGGATCAGTTTCAGGACTGTAAACATGGCGGGTACACCCCCCCCCACTCTCTCAACTGAAAAGTGCCTCTTTTGAAATGGTTGAGCTTATGGGTGTGACCCCCCCCCCCCCGCCCCCCAAAAAACACCCCACCGCCCAAAACATCCCAGTCCCCCCCACCCCCCTTTCCTCTTCATGTTTCCTGTTGAGCTGGCTAGACTCCTTTGACAGATTTACAACTCTGGGGTCAAAGTTTTCCGACGGCAGCAGATAAATCTTACACCGCCCCCCCCCTCCCCACCTCCCTGCTTCTCCTTCACCTGATAAAAAGACACACTCTGAACAGCCGCCCTGTGCTGCCCCCACCACCAGTGCACCAGCCCCCCCTGCGTCCACCCACATCCTTTCATGTGTAATGTGCCTTTTTTTTTTCTTGAGAAAAACTCAGTGCACCTATGTGTGTGAACATGTGTACGAGGACGCCTGTGTGCATGTGTGTGTGTGTGTTCGTGTGTGTACGCAGAAGGGTAAGTGCCTTGCAGTTTTGTGGTTAAGAGAAAAGAATGCAGGACATTGTTCTTAAACCATAAAGGCAGACTCTTCATGTTCCAATCTTTTCTTGGGGGGGAGGAGGTCTGATGATTTCTTTTCTACTCTCCTCCTTCTTCTTTTCCCTCCATCTGATTTTTATGTTTTGGTCCCAGTGTGATACTCACTCTACTTTCGTCTCCTCTCCTCCCCCAGATAGATAAGAGGAGCAGGAGCAGGGGTATGCTTCATTCCACCAGTGTGCAATCATTTGTACCCCCCTTTCTTTCTTTCTCTCCAACACACTCTATCCCTCCCTTTCTCTCATCCCACCCACTGTAACATTCATTTCTCTTTATTCGCCTGTCTTTTATCACCATGTCTGTGACAAACATCTTCAGCTCCACCTGGGCAGACTGTGGAGAAATGGAGAGACATATTGAAGGAGAGTCTAAAACACACACAGGTCTCGGGGCCAAGTCTCTCCCGCTCTTTTTTTTTGCTCTCTCCTTCCTTTCTCCTTCCTCTCTTTATCTGCTCTGATCTCTGTTCCAGAGTGGGAGGCAACATGATCAGTATTCACAAGCTCCAGCCAAAGCACATAAAACTTTTTCTTTTTTTCAGTTATTCTAATAAAATCTTCAAATAACTTTATTTTTTTCTCCCTGAGCTCCTCAACCTTGTAAATCAGCATCGATTTCCCTCTAATTTTAACGTTACAGTAATATCATATTCTTTACAGCCCACAACAACAACACATTCCCCAATATACACACACACATTCTTCCCATGGTGTTGGATCAATGGACATGACTGATTTGATGGCGTGCTGGCAGCCGGTGCTGATCAATGTTAGCTTGGCTGATGGCCGCAGACCGTCCATCACTGTCATTTACAATGTGTGTCGAAATAAGTGCGAGTGAGTCCTCTATCACTTCCATCATGCTTGATAGATAGTAGTTTGTTTTTTTCTATTGCATCATATTACGTGGTTTCATTTTGTTCAGCAAATGTTGCGGTGAGGTGATGTTGCTTTTCATAAGACTGTTTCTTTGGGCATTTTTGCCTGTCTTTGGTGACAGTATAGCGGCAGACAGGACAATGAGAGGGGACATGCAACAAAGGTCCATGTCTGGAATTGAGCGTGGGACATTGCAGCTATCAGAACAACCTGTGTTCTCACTTCTGTTAACAGATCACTATCTCCTCTATGGTTGAGAAACACCCTCTAATCTTAGGGGTTTATGAAACTCTTTCAAAAAGACGTAGACTCAGAATGATGCCATCACGATCAAGCTGAAACCAGTTTCCTTCCTGGAAAGTCGTCAATGTGGAGATTCAAAGTTTGCACCAGACATCAGACGCGTGTAATAACATGCCAATTTAAGAAACTACAACTAACCCCTTATGAGTCAACTCAGCCTAAAAGAAGTATTTCACTTCTGGAAAGGTAGTCTTTTTATAAAACTGGGCTGTCTGTGCAGTAGAAAGATACTTTTGAAACTGGTGCTACATGACAAGAGAAAAAACAGAGAAAAGGGCTGCTGCATTCACTTTTGCTCAAGAGGTAGAAAATCTACAACTACCGGAATGCTCTGCACCGCACCGGACCAATAAATGCTCCCGCTCATGGGTGACGTAATGTGCAACACAGCACAGCTATCCTGGGTGCGTCAGTTGTTGACGTTCTGGGACACCGTGTCTTCTTTCAAAATACACTTCCCTTTTCCACAGGAAATTTTCCGTTTACATATGGTCTCTTTCAAAATAAATGCACTATGTCAGTAAGACACTGCGAATAAACCTTTTCTATTCCTTCAACAGCTAACACGTGTTTGGGTTTAGGCAACAAAAACACGTGGTTAGATTTCGGGAAAAAAAAACAGGGTTTGGCTTTATAATCTTACCGGATGCAAACACCACTCTCCCGGGTGAAAGTCAGCATTTGTTGGATCCATCCACCACCTTTCCCCCTGCCCTACTCGGACTTTCGCTACCTATAACTTTAGTTGTCCCGCTGCATTTACCCACTGACTCCAAGTGCTGTTAAACTGTAACAGCGACAGTATCATGCCGATATTAAAGGATGGCTTTTTTCGTCAGTGTCTGACACTGCAAGTCACTGCCCAAGCATTGGATTTCGATGGCGTGAGACCAGGTTACAATGCAAGCCTGGCCATTTTTACAGGCTTGAGCTACATGACTCACACACCATACCTACACGTCAGTCGATGATCAGCTCCCTTCGCTCCTTGACCCAACGGTCACGTTAAAAGAGAGGCAGTAAAGGTTAGGGTAAGGGTCGTAGTGAGGGTGACATCTCATTACTTATGAGGTGAATCACGACTTCATATATGATGGATTATAAAGTGGATTATTGCCATGTTTGACCTCATATTTGATCTCTACAGTTTTGTGTTGAAGCAGGGTACAAATAACTGTCACGTTGTTAGGTTTGTCTTGAACCAGTGGTAGGCGCGCTTTGTAGAGGTGTGTCATGTATGCTGCAAACACAATGTGTCTGCAGCTATACAGGTCTCGTTTTGACACTGGAAACAAAATGGCTGCTAGCTAGTTATAAACAATCTCCAACTACAGTAACTATCAGTGTGCTAAAAAATGTTTCTGAAAACATTTGAGGCAACACATTAACAGACTCATATTTGAGCAACACTGCTTAGTTTATCTGTTGGAGCTCAGTATTTTCAGCCTCCGTTTTTACAATACAGGAAACAGTATGGCACCTACTTCCTGTTCACAAATTCTCATAGTACAGCCAAACAGTGCACTAAAATATGTTGCTGAAGACATTTTAGGCAAGAAATAAACAATGCAGTAACAGAATGGTATATATTTGATCAACACAGCCTAGTTTTACCATTTTATTAGAGTTTGGTCTGAGTTTTCAAGAAAGAGAAGGAGAAAGGGGCGGGTCTCTCTCTCTCTACACTGTTTTGCTGCGTTCCATTTACCTTTGGAAGTCAGAGGATGGAGTTTAGAATGATATTACACCTGACTTGACTGCATTCCAGTACAACAAGTTCTAAAACATAGATGTTGTTAGCAATACCAGTTAATAACAACGCATTACACTGTATTTTGTGCATACAAACACTGTAGAAACATGTCAACTGATAGAAGTTGGACAGTACTGTATGTATGGATATTTAAATGAGATGCAAACAAGACAGAAGTACTGATAAACAGTATATTACCACAGCTTTGAGTATTGATAATGCACTGAGTGGCCATTATGGATTTTGAGGTCAGAGTTGGTGAGATTCCTCCGACTATCTGAGATGGAAATACAATTTAGGGGGCATTCCAGTCAAAATTTCCGACTGGGAACTTGGATATTTTGACTTCCCTGTGCAAATGTAGTGCAAAATTTGTGTCCATGGTTGTGGGCAAATATGTGGAAGTACAGTTTCTAATTTGAGCAACAGCCCAACAGCCAGCAGAGATCTGCAACGGATCTGAGCTGCAAGATGAGCAGTTGTGTTTGGGCACTGGTAAGATGGAGGGAAGTTTACCAGAGTTCATTTACACATACAGTATTACCCACACTGTTATTATATAAAGCTGGTTGTAAATCGGCAAAGTATCTCTTTAAGAGAGAGTGATGGTGTTGGATCAGATAATCTAGAGTGTAAACACTCTCACTGTCATAGGACACACCCTGTCCACAGGTCATCCTGTTTCGCAAACTGCACAGACACACACACACACACACACACACACACACACACGTGCAAGCACACTAACGCACACGCAAGCACATGCCATCAGATTTGCAGGGAAGCGCATCAAATATTACAAAACATCACATGCCTTGTGAAACACTCCACGCTCTGCAGCGTTTCACTTTGTCAAGTGGTGACCTTGAATACTTAAGAGGCCCCTTGGTGGAGGTTTCTCCCCCCAGTGCTCTTCACACGTCAGTGCCATGGGAATGAGTGATATGATGGCAAGAGAGGAAGAGAAGAGAGAAACTCGCCGAGTGACAAGAAGAGGAAGGTTAAAACAGAAAAAGGAGAGGTAAAGAGGGGGTGGGGGTGGGGGTGGGGGGGGGGGGGGGGGGGGGGGGGCGTTGGAGTGGTACCATCTGACTCTCTCCAGGGAAATCTTATCACAGTGTGGCGGGGGGAGGTGGCTTTCCAGTGGAGCGAAAGATTGGGATGAACACGTTGGAGGTGGGGGGGCTTTGGAGGATTACCAAATGAACAGACCTGTTGTCCTCTCCCACTCGCTCTCCTGCCCTCCTCTGTCCAACTGGACATGCTCTAGATATCTGGCTAAGTCCCCGCATAACCTCTCTGGAGTTTTTATGGTCAGCTTGTCTTTTCACAAGACCTGTTATTGGATTACAGTTCGCTCCACAGACTCTGTTTCTGTCCCTCATGTTCTGCCCTTCCTCTCTCTATTACCGCCTGTGCTATTCATTTCTCTTTTCCTCTAAACCCCTCTTCCACACTTCCTTTCTCTCCCCTTTTTGTTCTAAGCATTTCTGTATTTGTTCTTGTCCTGCAGGGATGAGGTAAAGATTGAGCTGATATAGTTGTTTGGTTTGTTTTGGGTGGATTTTTTTTTTCTTTTGGCTCCACACACCTTGTGTCACTCCACCGGTCCTATGTCAGCTGTAATATCAAGCGACAGGCCGGGTTTCCACTTCAACAAGCTTGTGTCCTTAAAACAGGGGACAAGAGAGGATGTGAGAGGCTGACAGAGAGACAAAGAGGGAGAGGTATAGAGGGATGGGAAAAAGAGGGGGATATCAAAAAATAATGAGATGAGTAGATGGAGGGGTGGTAGGTCAGGGGATGAGGGAAGAGAGGATAAAATAAAAGCAAAAGTAATGATATTCTACCTCCAAAACCGCTGCCTTTATTGGCTTACCTCTTTTCCTCCAGCAGCACAGAGGTCGGCTGCTCTATGAGAGATCCAGTGACCTTTGAGAGCGAACTTTGATGTAAACTTTGCATGATTTGTTTGGCTGCTCCGCTGTGGTGCTGACGAGCGAGACAGAATAGAAAGAGAGAGAGACGGCATGGACTGTATTCCTGAAACTAGGCCAGTCACTGTCTAGAAATGTAGACTCATGTTCCCGTTTCCAAGCGTTTCCCGGAGGAGCAAGCCTGCCTGCCGCCTGCTCGGCCAGTTCACTGTCCGCTTTGCTGCCTTCGCTGTCCTTGTCTGTTATCAGTTCCCTGCTCTTGTGGTGTATGATATTATGTGGTGCTGAAATGATGCTCTGTCTTTCAACAGAATATTAATCATTAAGAAATTAGATAATCAATTAATCCTTTAAAAGATATTGCTGGTGAAAAGCTGAGAAAGCTGAGTTAAAATTAAATGAGTTGCGTCTTTACACTGGGTGAAAAGTTCCTTTATTATCATGATGGAAAGACTGTAATTTATTTAGTATCAGTCCTACATAGACTGTCCTGCTGCCATAAATACTGTGTGAGGAGTATTAATCCATGGCTAAAAATAGTCCCCAGCAACTAGGGCTGGGTATCATTTAAAAAATTACAATACCAGTGCCAATGCAAGTGCCCTTAAAGTGATACCAGTGCCAGTAGAGTACTTCATCTGATAACCATCGTGTGAATGGAAGCATTCAGATGTGTAAAATGCCACCATACTTGGTCGAACGTTTGCTTGCCACCTCAGCACACACTGAACTGCCAACTCTGTCAAAGACACAGTGCTTGACTTCACCACACCACAGACTGTATGGCTTGTAGCTGCTGCAGTAGTGGACCAATCAATTTTGTTACAAAAGAATTGATTGCAGGTATCGTTGGATTATAAAGTTTCAATACTACTTGGTGTTGGGTTATTTTGGTTGATACCTTAAAGGTATCACGTACTGATCCCCAGCCCGACCAACAACTGGATTATTTACACCTGTCTGAGCAACATTTGCTACAACGTAAAATCATACAATGGTTTGCATATCCGACGAAACAGCGCCCCCCAAATGACGTCCTCACATTACGTACTTAACATAAAGTTATACAGATTAGGTTTTGGCAGATAGAGTTACGTATGTTAAGTTTAGAAAAAGAGACATGGTGACGACATATTTCAAAATAACTCGAAGTTCCTGAACACCGGTCTACTGGGCGAAAGTCCTGTGTTTTGTGACCCATCCAGCACCCCAACCTGCCTCCTTAATTGGACTTTCACTCTTAATACTACTTCCTTACGCACGTGATCATAGCCTTCCTGGCACATAATTTCATGCGTTATACAAATTGTGGTGTGTTATTTTTTGTATGTGTATGTACAAACAGTGCATGAGAACATTCTGTTTACTAAAACTTACAATGCCTGGCTGTTTCAGTAAATTACTTCGCATTTAGAAAAATTGCATATTGTTGGTTTTGGTCTTTTCAAGGATATTTTTTGACAATAAGAAGAATATAGCCTAATGCTAGCCTCATCCTTCAAAAAAGAATCTATTCATCAGACAAGAATGGCAAATATTTGCTGGCTCCAGCTTCTGAAACGTGTCTCTTGCTTTTTTTTCATGTAATTGTAAACTGAATATCTTTGTGTTCTGTCCTTCAGACAAAAGTAGCAAATTCAATTAGTAAACATAGGCTCAGGGACATGTTCTGCTATTCTAGTCAAGTTTAAATGGAGAAACATTAAATTGTCGCTGTAACATTCTGCTTTGTCAGGTTGCACTTAGTTGTATAGTTCGATAGATGCCTTGAAAAGCATGGCACAATAAAGTAAAGTGTTAAAGTTTTAGCTGGAGTTGCACATCTCACTGTGGTACATCCTGTGGTTCATTTTTTGCTACATCTCTGCTGTTTTCCCTCTATCCTGCTCTAAGGTCAGCTACAACAACAGGCTTACAGTTATCTCTGCTCAACTCCAGCTTCTGTCCCTTACTTACCTGCTTCAAGCATACAGAGACAGAGTAACATGTAACACCTGTGTAGTACACTAATCCAATACAGCAACCCAACAAAATATGATCTCACAGACTGAATCAGTACCTCTCTGTTGCAGTTTCAACAATAACTGAGCATAATAAACTTCTCAAAGGTAATGCTTATCACAGAGGTATTACATTCAGTTGCATTAGATTGTCCAGGTGTCCACCCCCTGTACATTTTTACAGCACTCATCACATATGGCCACCGTAATGTTCTAGCAAAGTTTTCTTCCTTGTCTGACAATAAAAGATGAGTCATTGTAAAAAGCGCCAGTGTGTGAGTGAGGGACTAATGAGATAAAAGCTATACACAGAGTAAAATAAAGGCCATCGCTCTATCCACCAGCAGATCAAAAGGTTGGGACCTTTGTGTGCTGTGAAGTCTTTCATAACTCCAGCTGCTGCTACCAAGCCGCTCATCTGTTTGGGTAGAGTAAAGTTGGCTTGCAGTGGGACCAGGGAGCCGAGCGGAGGCAGGGGCCGGGCGCTAAACATAAAAGCCTCGTGTCGACATCTGCCAGCCTACCTATGCCTTCACTCTGCCGGGCACTGCCAGGCCATTAGCATCATGTAGTGCCTGGCGCTAATCCAACCAGGACAGTGCGACCTTAATCTGTGCCTGTCACTGAGCTCCCAACACATCTGGCCATCTCCGGATGCAACAGTCATGCCTGCCTCTGCTGCCCCAGTGTGCCCTGTGGTGGGCGTGATAATCCCTGCCTGTTTTTACAGCCTCCTCCTAACACCACTATAGGTTAGTCCTTACTAAACTGCATTCTCTAATCAGCTCTGGGATAATGAGTGGCTCAGACTTGTTGTGAATTAACACATGGCACTGCTCCAGGTGATACTTTCTCCTTTTGCCCATTTCCTCTTTCTGTGGTTGTAAAAAGGACTTTGCAAAGCCAAACACTGGCTCCAAGTTTGACAGAGAACTTTTGTACAAGACCCTGTAAATATAGCTGCAGTGCTGGTAACCTCACTGGGTAGAAGATTCAAGTGGTATTGGTATCAAAGCAATCAAATCATTAGGAAGTCCACCCAGAGGGAGTGTTTATATAGAAGCTTATTTACATTATTCACAGCCACAGCCCACAGATGTGTCACACCATCTACTTCATATAGATGTGTTTGTGTGATAAATGGTTCTGCAGAAGGAAGCATCATGACCTGAATTATCCTCTTTGTATATTTGTGTACCATGTGTGTACATTTCAGTTTTAAAAAATCATTAAAAATGTCATTAAAAATTACCCATTTCTTTGGTACTGAAAAAGCATGCAAGCAGCTCTAAATGAGAAACAGGAAAAGGCAACGCTGGTGTTTTTGGTGAATTAAAGTAGTTGTATGCGACATTCAGAGCTTATCAATGATTCAAATTATGAGCCATGGCTCTTAACATGAAGGTGGCTGAGCTGGCTAGCAGCTAATGGTGCTAACAGCATGAACAGTGCTAACAACAGCAACAGTGCTGAGAGAGCTAACAGTGTTAAACTGGGGGGAACCCAGAGGTGTACATTATGCTTCTGCAATGTTACCGTTCTGTCACCAAGGGTCAGGACGGCATTATGAGTCAGTCCCTCCAGGATCTCGTGCCAAAAAACCTTAAATTTGCAGCTGATTTTGTCAAAAAATGCGATAAAAATTTTGGCATTTTTATGTGATTTTTTGCTGGAAATTGCGGCAAATGACAAAAATTGCAGCTAATGACAAAAACTACTAAAACTACTACCTCCAAAAAATAAGTCATGTAATCACTTGCTATAATAATTATACTGAATATTATAAAAATAGATGCAAACGTTTTTATAGTTCTTTTTCTAGTTTTATTTAATTAGTTTCAAAACATGGACTCCAATAATGCTGCAAAAAATCCTGAGTGAATATTGTAGCTCTCAAACCAGACTATGTGACTGTAAAACAACATGTAAGCTCCATCTTCTGTAAACATAACATTTTAATAAATTCAGCACATATTGTATGCATTTAAACAGTGCAAATTCTTATGTCAATACAGTGTTTCTCCATACTGCAATGCCATTAGCGCGATTTGATGACACATCTGATGTTTAAAATGACGGCTGACAACTTCATGACAACCTCTGGTCAGCCGGAAAATGTGGAAACACGCAGAAAAATAGCAGGACTTTTGAAAAATTGCATGCCCCCGCAAATATTGCGGACTTTTGTTGAATTTACGTTAATTATTGGGTTCGCAAGATCGCGATTTTCTGGAGGGACTGGTGAGTGGGAACCATTCTATGAGTGCAGTGCAGAGCAGCGCCGACTCACAGGGACTCACATGCGTTTACATGCATGCACTGTATATAAAGTAATGATGCATCTCCACTTCCTTCCACTGTACAAAATGAAGCCAAAATATCCCAGATACAGCTGCTGCCATCTTGCTCTGGTGACGTCATTTGGAGCCAGAGTCTGCACTAAAGCAATATCCGTGTCAAGTTCCTGCCCATACGCCCCTCTGACCAATTGGGAGCAGCGTCATTGATCACAAACACACTAAGTGGCACACACAGCTGTCAATCATGACGTCAAACCCTCTTTTGTTTTAGTACCAAATAACTAGTTAGAATCAAACTTATCAGAAAAAATTAACACTAGAAGTTACATCAGCGTGATGAGAACTACTGAACATGACAGAAACCATATTTGGGAAAAGTTTATTTGACATGTACTTTGATCTGTTAGTTTGGCCCGTGTCCAATCGGCTTAGAGAGGGCAGGGTTTATGACCCACACTGAAGTCATCCGTGAGCTTTCATGTCATCTGTCTTTATTATACAGTCTATGATAACATTCATTCATTCTCTGCTCAGGACGCCATTACTCCACCATATCTTTAGTTTTGTCCTGCTATATTAATGCTCTAAATGTTGCATACAGCACCTTAAATTCAGGGGCATTCAAAGTTATAATGAGTGTGATGTTAAAAAAAAACTTTAACATGTGCTAGACAGCTAAACATGTTTATTTTACTTGCTGTTATTTAAAGCCAGAGACACGGCTATTTCAGATTGCCATCGTACTGCTGCGGTTCTCTCAACCCTCCGTCTGTTTTTTTTTTCCTGCAGAGATTAAGGGAAAGAGTTTTCCTTCTCCGCCTCATTTGGATCAGATCAGCAGCAGGTTCCTCGTGGATCACAGGGGGACATTTGAGGATTATGGTCACTCCTCGCTGCCTGCCTCTGTCAGTCTCTGTGTGGCTACTTGTAGCCCTGGGAAAAGCAGCAGGAGTCACAGATGAGCAACATCTGATCCCGGCTGATCATTATAAGTGGGTATCATTTCCCATTTGCGTGCCTGCATGCGATGACTCATAGTGACAGTGACTCAGAGTGCCTTTAAAGAGACCAAAACTAGTCTAAATATGTACAAGTGGCTTCACAGCTCCAGCACTATATCTTGATGGTAAATTATCAGTAGCACAGCACCGTCACACTGAGCGTTTCTTTCCATTTACAAGTAGTAATTTCTCGATTGAGGGCGTTGAAAGTGCCTGATCTGATAAAATCTACTCTAACACTCATTTGATCTCAAAAACACTAATCTACAAAGTTCCCATAAAAGAAACAGAGTCATTAGATTCTCCTAATCACTGAAGAGGTTCTGTTTCACACGGTATACTGTATTCATGTATCATATTACTCTGGGTGCTTTTTTTACTTGTCCCTAAAAGTAAACTCTGCATGTTATTTAAACTGTGTGTGACTGCTTGTGCAGAGAGTCATCAAGGGCACATTTAGTGCAATGGTGACTTACACAGGAAACCCAAAAGAGATAGAGCAGAGGATTCGGGTGGTGATAAAAGCCTAAACCTCAAACTTCCGTTGCCAAGTTCATGTTGTTTTTCTCTTTCACGAAAGAGAGACGTACTCCATGCCCAGATGGTGGCTCCTGCTTTTTAAACTGGAACCCCTTCTGTGAGCCAGTACAAGGCATGTTTTTTTTTTTTTTTAAATCTCCTTTATTTACTCTCCAGGAGAGTTTGCTTTATGCTCACCCCCCTCTGAGGCAGTCTCCTGCTCAGCCATGCATTATGCCCCTAAATTCTCATCACTTCCAGGTTTTCCTCTGTTTTTTCCCCTGCTTTTTTTTGTCACAGCATGACATTGCAATCAATAAGCAATTAAAAAAGCCAACATGGCACAGAGCATTACGTACTCACTTCCAGTGTATGCGCAGCTTTTGGAGGGAGCAGGGATGAGACCACTGGTATGCATCTGGGGCTTTACGGTCACATTGTGTGACACAAGGCAACCATGAAAAATAAAAACGCAGCCCAGAGATTACTTACACATAAGCACATGACATTTATAAAAAGCTAACTGCACATGCTTTTAGCTTTTGCATCCGCGGTTGCAGATATGGGAGCATTCTTTATTGACATTACTGTGGTATTTGCCATTTTCCTGACATTTGAAGACGTTGACTATGCAAGTTCCATGAATAAGATTTAAAGCTCCAGCTTACGATCAGTCTTAAAGGAGGAGGGGGGGGGGGGGGGGAGACGAGCCAGCTCAAGGTCAGACGATACTCTGCAGTAATCTTAACCAGGAAGAGATGCTGAAACCACCCATCCTGTGTGAAGGAATAGCTGCTGCTGGTTTACGAGGAATTCACACGCAGCGGCTGGACCACTCACGCTGTTTACCAGCCTCTGATGTTCCACTGTCACTCTGCACCCGCAGCAACCGAACGCCTTTACGACACCATCTAACAGAGTTGCACTGCATCGCTTGACATGACCACTCATCCCCAATTACAGCCGTGTTTACTGTTACTGTAACATGCACACGAGCATATCAAGTGTGTCACTTGATGGTTTAGACTGCGCTGTCTGCCGGGTGGTGGATATGTTTATGGAGTGGGTTCCTTCTCTCCCTGCACCTTGTATTTTCTTGTGTGCATATGTGTGTGTGTGCATGTATGTGTGGGCTGTTTTATCACAATGCTGACACCTCATTCTATAGTCTTTTGACCCTGATAGACAGGCGGCTGGGGCAGATGTCTCCCATCAGCCGTGTCCAGTGCACCCCCCAACACCTCTGATATGACAGGCCTGCCTGCCTGCCTTCCTGCATAGCTATTGGGAAAGGCATTTTTGTGTGTGTGTGCGTGTGTGTGTGTAAAGTCTCTGCTCCCCTGCGTTAAAGTGAATAACTCACTGTGTCCATGTGTGTGGTACAAGCCAGGAAAAAGTATAAGCATGGTATGGTTTGCATTAATGCAAGGAATGAAAAAAAAAAGAAAGGGGAAAAAAAATCACCTCTGTTGAAGTCCAGAAACTTCTCCCCTTTACGTCCTCCTCTCCTCCTTTCTCTTAACACTCTCCGCTTTTTACAGGCTGCCATTTCCACTAAATTAGTGCCCAGGGTTTTAATTGCAGTTTATGAAGCTCATTTATTGGCGCGAGAGTCTGTGTTTGTGTGATCTGGCATCCAGCGAGGCAGGCCAGTCCTCTCCAAGCCTCCCTGCGGTTTTTTGCATTTCTGTTTTTCCCCCTTTCTCTGTTGTTTTTTTCTCTCCCCTCCTTCCTTTCTTTTTAACACCAGAATGTTGCTGGGCTTAACCGTACATGCTGCTGTTTTTATAGAGAATTAGCACTTCTCTACCCAGCGCTGGCTGTGCGGCTCCACACTGGAAGTGTTGCCTTTAAATCAGCCCTCCCCTTTAAAACCGCCCAGGCACGTGCCAAGAACCACACATTTAGCATACAGAAGCTAGCGTTTCTTATGACTTTAATCAAAGCCTTGAGAGCATCAAGTGACGTTATCATGTCGAAGCATGATGCACAATAAATGTAGTATGTCTTTCGTGATTGTTGTACATGCAGCAGGTTAAAGAACAGACATTGTTCACGTGACCCATGACGGTCTCACTTTCTCTAAATTTCTCTTTTACTTCCCCTCTCTTTCTCTCTCCCTCCACATCATCCCCTCCGTGGCATTCCAGTGACACCCTGGAGGCTAATTAAGCCTTAATTACATTTGTTGGAATTGATTTGTGATTTAGTCTTTCCTCTGTTGTTCCAGCTCATTGGCCCCCATAGAAATGTCATTAATGCGCCATTATTTTCACGGGCGGTCTAATTAAAGGGACATACTCTCTGGGTTTCCTCTGATGAGATGCTGAGAAGGGGAACATGTTGGCGACTGGCACCCCAATGATCCAAAATGGAAGACGCGGTGGGAAGGAGGGGGGGTGGTGCAACATAACCTTATGTGTGGGTATACAGGCGCTGTGCAGACGGAGGCTGCCAGGTGGTTAGTTTGGGTAGTATGTCTCATTCATGTTGCGTGACATGACATCAGCACCAGACCTGTTTGTTTGGCTTAGAAGTTGGAAGGTTTTATTTGTTCTGCCAGCTTTAATTGAATAGCTCAATTTTTTGTAAAATATAGCCTTGTAATTTTTTTTGTTGCTGCGAGTTTGATGAGAAGATCAAACAAATCTCATGTGAGTGAAGTAAATATGAAAATAAAGGCAGGAGACTGTTAGCTTATGTTAGTATAAAGTCTGGAAGAAGAGGTAAAAGTTCAGAAATCCGCCTACCAGCATCTTTAAAGGAAAACTTCACCTGCAAAATCACCATTTGCATGTCAGTTACTCACCACGTGTTACCTGAATTTGTGAAGAAAACTTTGTGTTTCTTGCATGCCTCCACAGTCAATGGAGAATCCAAAAAAGGCGAACATTCTTTATGAACTTAAGTAATCTGGGTCAGTGTTTAACAACAGCGAAACTTTATCGACACATTTATTAATTCATTTATAAACTCTCACGCAACTTCTGTAGGATGATCATAGTTTCATTTATCTAGTCGTATGCTCAGTACTTCCCAAACACATGCATTTTCACTACATTATAATTTAAAGCACTTCAGTACAGTCTCCCATGGATGAGTAGCATGCTTAAGCAGAGTTCAGGGTGTGCTACTTTGGGTGTTAGTGTTTTAAATAGTAAGGTTTTTGCAAATATGCATCTGTTTGGGAAGTAATGAGCATGCAACTGGATAAATGAGACTTGGGTTATACTGCACAATTTGTGTGAAAGTTCGTAAAAGGATATTTCAGTATAGTTTTGCTGTTGTTAAATGTGGACCCCAATTACTTCAGTTCATGAAGAGTGTTCACCTTTGTTGGATTCTCTGTGTACCATGGAAGCATGCAAGAAAAACAAAGTTTTCTTCATGAGTTTAATGCAACACAGGGTGAGTAATTAATACACAAATTTTCATTTTTTGAGTGAAGTGTTCCTTTAAAGCTCAGTAATTATCATGTTGTGTCTGGTTAGATTCAGGTTCTTGTGCTGATGGGTTGATATTATTTTTTACTTTAAGGTTAGCCAGGCTAGCTGTTTCCCCCTTGCTTCCAGTCTTTATGCTAAGCTAAGCTAAAAAACTCCCAGCTCTAGCTTCATACTTAATGTAAAGACATGAAAGTGGTATAGATCATCTTATATGACTCACATTTTCCAATATGTCAAGCTATTTTAAAATATAAACTCTAAACCTTAAAGTCACAGTGGGTGTGGTCTTTGATATCCAGCACTTGTTGTTGAATGCTTCCTCTTGCATACTCCACCTGATAACACACAAAGCAGATAATTGATGGGATGAGGCGGAAATGAAAGGTACACAAACATGACACCATCGCACATTTTGGCCTAATCCCCTCTGGATGTGATCCCAGGCCTAAAACCTTGTTCTGACTTAATGGGCGACCTGAGCAACAGAGCATTGGGCTCCTTGCAACACGACACAGCTAAGGAAGCAAAAGCACGCTTGATTCCCCTTCAGAAATAAAAAGCAGAATTCGGAGTTGGCAGTTGTTTGTGCTTCTTTTAAAACGCTGGTCTTTCCTTAGGGAGGCTTGTGGGAGGGAGGCAAAAAAAAAAAAAAAGGGAGAGGGGGTTTTGCGGTGCAGTCACATGTGGAAGCTCAAAGCAGTAACAATCTTTCCCAGCCTGCTCTGGCCTCATATGGCCTATGGTATCCTGCTAAGTGCCTCATAGCGCAAGACTATCTCTCTTTCTCTGACTGCTTCTCTACCTTTTTCTTTGCTCACCAACTCGCTGCCAGAGTGACTGCCTGCCACTCTCCTCTGCCCCCAATTTTAGTGCAATTCTATCAGTTGTCTGCTTTCTGTCTGTTATGATTGTGTATAATGGGACTGGGTCCAACATGCTGGCTGGCAGGCTGACGGGCGTGTTGGACAACTGCTTCACAGTTGGCTGGGCTGGTGAGAGAGGGGGAAGTATAGAGGGAAGGAGAGAGAGCGAGAGAAAGAAAGAGAGAAAAAGGCAGAGGGAGGGAACGACAGAGCTGAAGATAGAGAGGGAGAACAGGGAATGGGGTCACTTGAGTTTGTTGCTCATAGGATATCAAGCGGCTCACTCTCTCCACCCCGTTTAGTACTTTGGCTCTTCTGTTACCTCCCTCCCTATCTCATCAAAACCGCCATCTTTGGGAGTGTTACAACAACAATGTCCTTCATAAAATGATCCAGCAACCCCTGTTTGGAGTCCCGGCTTAATCGTACCATGTAAACAATGATGATGAAGTTCAAGTGAAGCATTAAGTAAGCTTAAGTCTTGTTTTTCTTTTATATGGCATTGGCAAAGCTCAGCAGACTATATTAAATGCCTGGAGAGACGTTGCTTTCGAGCTGATACACAAGAAATGTTATGCTTTGTTACAGGTTGCTTTGCAGGGGGAAAAACAAGCCAAGAAAACAGTCTGTTGAGCAATGCCGAGAGAAGTTAACCATGTCAGGAGTATGCATTGTCCTCAATAAAGGTGTTTTCCTTAACTTTGCCAGGTCCCTGCAATTGCTGAGTCATCTGGAAAAATCAGCGCTCTCGCATTCTTTATTCTTGGGTAATGCAGCATAAAAGGACTTCCATTTTTAGCTTTACGGCAAATTACATTAAGCCACAGTTCAGTGGGCCCTAATGCTTTGAAAGTAACAAAAATCGACGGAGAGGGATAAAAGTTTTTTGATATTGCTTAGACTTTCTCCCGGCAAGGCCTCCTTTATACCTCCTCCCTGCCGCCGAGTAGGAAAAGAATGGGTTAAACCTGTCTGCGGCCCACATCTGGGAATCATTTGAAACATTCCACAAGGCTTACCACATGTTTTCAGATGGACTAAATCCTGCGAAAGGCTCGGCTGTCAGAGGTTTGAAAAATCATCTTTTTTTTTTTTTTTTTTTTTTTTGCCAGGAGGGGAAAAAATGAGAACGAGAAAATTAAACTGTATAATGGGTTTTCTCTCTTGCAGGTGAGATTAGGTAGGGACGTGGGTGGGTATGTAGGGCTGTCCCTGCTGTGTGTGGCAGCGTCGGTGGTGGCATGTGGAAATTTCTGCGTCCTACTTGCATGTTGGTGGCATGTTATTCAAATGTGCTCTGAGTGAAAGCTATTTCTTAACAGCCATTCTCAGTTCAAAGGAGGCTTTGGGGCCTGGCTAACTGTTTCCATGCGGCTGATACGATCTCATCTGAGCTCGCTCTCTTCCCCTCGCTCATTTCTTCTTTATTCTTCACAACCTCGCGCCATGTAGCGAACCATTGAGAGAGCCTTATGTACCTTTTCAGCACGCTGTCCAATCACACTTACAGACATTGGTGGCACATTCAGCTGCTGGCAGGATCGCTACTTTTGAGCATTCAAGTGGTTTTATATCTTTATCTACTTGTGATATAGTCAGAAAGTCTCTTTTATTAAGCTCAATCGTCTAAGCTTCAGCCTTGCCATGAAGTGCTTTCTATGGTGGCTACTTGACGGTTTCACCACTCAACTGTGGAGGACAAACTTATAAAGGAGAGTCGCAGAGTGATGAATGGTTGGCTGCTGGGAATTCCAAATAAATATGTGGTTTTAAGAAGGGAGCAGCAGGCAGGACAAATTAAAAGCCAAAGGACTGTGGATGATGATTGACCAACAAGCCTTGGCACCTTCTAGGTTTTCTCTCTTACATCAGGTCTCAGATCTTAATTTATACCCAAGAAAGGCTGGTAGACTACTGGCCCGTCTGACGTCAGGCCCCTGGGCTCTCATGTTGCTCAGTGCGTTAGCCGCCTCACTGTAATTGTCCACTGACATTTGGGGTACTGGAAATGTTTCTGTTGGGTGTGGGTGACACTGTATGTGGAGGAGCCCTCCTCCCGCCTCAGCCTGTCTCTGCCACCCTCTCTTTCTCTCTGTGAACCAGGCCATGACATGTGGTATGTGGCCTCACGCTGGGGGTGAAAGCATTGATCAGGCTGGCTAATGTTACCACACTTTGGAAATAGCACTGGACTTTCACAGTGGACAGTAAATAGGAACCTGACGTGCAGAGGCGGAAACTGAGCACCTGCTAAAGGGCTCACCAGGTGCCTTGTAAAATGAAACATGAGAGAGACACTCCACTGCAGCCCTGTAACAATGACCATCTACAGGGACTATTTTATGTTATGGTTTTCATAGGAGGAAATCGCAGGACCAAGGCAGCTCTGTGAGAACATTGGATATTGTGCTTCTTAAAGTGTCAGAGTTTGTCTGTATTAAAGGAATACTGTATCCCCTAAATGTTTCTATGACAATTATTTAAACCATGTTGTGTCGACTTTGTGAAGAAAACTTTTTTCTCCCATGCCTTCGGTGAACGTAGAATCCAAAAAATGGGGGAACTGAAGTCATGGTGACTGCATTCAACAACAGCAAAAGTATATCAAACCATCCATTTTCAAACGCTCACACAACTTGTGCAGTATAATCCAAGTCTTATTTATCCAGTCGTATGCTCAGTACTTCCCAAATGCACTACATTACCTTTCCGTTAGGCGGCTCTTTGCAACTGGGAACTGAACTAAAAGCAACACTTATCTTTGCTCTCTTCAAAGTCAGACTCTACTGATAAAATCAGCCCACTGAACAGCTGGTCTACCGCTGTCTTGATCAGTTAGTTAGTTAGTGTTATTGTGTGACTTTGGTGTGTGGAAGGGTTAGTTCAGATTTAACTGATACACAAATGGTCAAGGAATAAGCACATGTTTTGGGCTGATTTACTGACCTCCTGAGAGTTAGATATCTGTATGATAAATATAAGGCTACCGCCAGCAGCCAGTTAGCTCAGCTTGGCATAAAGACTGGAAAAAGGGAAAAACAATTTGCCTGGCTGGGCTACCAGCTCCAGGGGGAAATCCAGGAAGTGTTCCCAGCCAAGCCCGGCATCTCCCAGCTATAAAACTTTTTCATTTGGCTTTTGTACAGTTTAAACAAACAAGACATAGCATGCTAATTTATTTATCAATTATGTAGCTTTAGCAGTACTGGTATGCAGATTTTGTTACAGTTGAATAGAGTCACACTAGCTGTTTTTCTGCCCGTTTACAATCTTTTATGCTAAGCTAAGCTAACTGGCTGTTAGCCGTTGTTTCACATTTACCATACAGACATGAGAGTGGTCTCAATCTTTTCATCTAAATCTCAGCAAGACGGCGAATCAATGCATTTCCAAACATGTCAAACAGAACAAAGAAACCTACTTGTGACCCATCATGATTTTAATTCCCCTACTTATCATTTTCAGAGGATGAAATTGGTTAAATGATTAATGACATAAAAGCTGAGATAAAAGATTTTATGTAGTCTGTATAGTTTTGTTTGTTTTCCCATCCTGTTCAATCACCATGTGACCTTCTCAAACACTGTCTGACCCGTTAAGGGATTCTGACCCTCAACTTGGGATACATTAAAGTAATGGATCGAGCTGTCCCAATTTAAAAAGAAACACCAGTTAGTAGCAAATGTTCTACTAACCAGAAACATAGGCAGACATTATGTATGCATGCTGTATGTAATCCTTCATGTCAATGTCAGTCTCGTTTCCTTGAAAGTCTTGAAAATGGAGAAGGCAGCATTGGAAAACTTGGATCTTTGAAGCATGTCTAAATTCTGATGTTCTGTCTCTGTACAGTAGCCAGACACAAAACTAATGCCTTCCAAGCCACTGTGTTGAGCCTGACATTCTGAAGGTTTGCTTGCATAGAGGGAGGCTATGTAAAGCATGAAATGGAACATGCATCACATGGTTTTCCACTATGCTTGACATGTCCTTATGGCTGTACAGTATACGCTTAAATGCAGTCTGTGTCTCTGAGTAAAAGGGAGCGGTACTGGGCCGGTAAGCCATTAAGATTCAACTCCAGTAACTTCCAGTGTAAACCTGGCTACAAGTGGAGGATGCAGCTGGGCTAAGGAGACCCCAGAGGCCTTACTCTCCAACTTAGAGATATGTAGAGGAAACACAACGCTACACAATACAAATCCCCACGCTGCAGTTTAGCGGACGACAGCGAGCACATCCAGTCTACATGAACACATGCTACACGCACGCATGCTGGGCCCCAGTTCCGGCTGTCAGATGGCGGTGAAATAAGACAATTCCATCTCTTCAACTATTCTGTTATGACAGCAGCTACTTCCGCCAGTACATACTTTCAGCATCTTATGATTCCCTCAGTCCACAGTTACTCACATGCCTGTGTGTCCCATGTCACAACCAACCCCCCCCCCAGCACTGCATTCCTCACTTGTGTGGTGATGTGTGACAACTGACACAGCTTAGTGCCACTCACAGCTTTTGTATAAGAAAGCCTTAAAGGCAACAGGGGAAACAAGGAGGATACTGTCGCTCGCACTCTCTCTGTAGCAGTGTCAGCGCTCCCAGGAAAAAGATGAAAAGCAACTGAGAGGGTGAATGTGGTGGCAAAGTGTGTCACTAGCTGTCTTGTGGCCTTTTGTCCAATCATATGGGACAAGGGGTTTCACATCTACCACCTGTCACCAAACTTTGCTTTCAGGGGTGGAAAACTATTGAGTGTAGCAGTCATACCGGAGAGATGGGAGAGAACCTGTGCTTTACCTTGGCACACAACTCCTTCGCACGCAAACACAGATGCATGCACCTCTTTGCACCTGTTGGTATTCACACCTGTGTGCCCATACACACACAATTATTTAAATTATTGATCAAACTATTATTAATATTTTTTGATCAACCAATTGTTTGCATAGTCAATAAACTGTGAAAAATAAGGACAAACACCAATCACACATAACCGGAGTTTCAATTGATGGTCATAAAGAGATCAGCTGCCATTGACCATTTTGTCTTATCAGTGCAGAAAATTTAAAGGGTTTTCAATTCATATTTTTAATCTGTAAAATATTAATTAGACAAAAATGATACAACTTATTTGGCAGTTGGTCGACAGGTAAATACAGGTCCATTTGCAACCTATCCATATACAAAAGTTTGTATGATATCTAACAAATTAGCATGAAAGGCTTAGTCACATTACGTACATAATGTAAAGCAACGTAGGTTAAGTTTAGGCAAGTAAAGTTCCGTAGGTTAGGTTTAGGCAAGTAAAGTTACGTAGATTGGGTTTAGGCAAGTAAAGTTACCTAGGTTACGTTTAGGTAAATAAAGTTAGATAGGTTATGTTTAGGTCTGCAAAGTAACGTAAATTATGTTTAAGTAAGTAAAGTTACGAAGGTTAGGTTTAGGCAAGTTAAGTTACAGAGGTTATGCTTAGGTATGTTAAGTTAAGTAGGCTATGTTTAGATAAGTAAAGTTACGTAGGTTATGTTTAGGTAAGTAAAGTTACATAGGTTATGTTTAGGTATGTTAAGTTAAGTAGGTTATGTTTAGATAAGTAAAGTTAAGTAGGTTATGTTCAGGTGAGTAAAGTTATGTAGGTTAGGTTTAGGTGAGTTAAGTTACGTAGGTTAGGTTTAGGTAAGTTAAGTTACGTAGGTTAGGTTCAGGTAAGTAAAGTTGCGTAGGTTAGGTTTAGGAAAAGAAACATGTTGACAAAGTACCTTAAAATAAAGTTTAACACAATAAAGTTTAACACAGCACACAAACGTGGATCTCCTGAGGGAAAGTCCTGTGTTTGTTTGACACATCCACCACCCCAACCTTCATCCTGATATGGAATTTTTTCTCTTTATACTACTTCTTCTTTGCTCCGCAGCACATTGGTCACATGATCACAGCCTCCCCGATTGCATGGGCTATACACACATTACTGGCTCATGATGGTGTGGGAATTCTGGTGCATCACCTTTTGTTGGTATATGTACAAAAAGTACATGAGAACAGCCTACCATATGTATACGTGCACACATAAGACTGACACCCTTATGACTAGATTTATCTAAAACAATAGCTTACATATCACAGAAACAATTTGATTTGTGACCTTTCTTGGTTTGTTTTATGATTGTAAGACAGCTAGCCAAGCTCAGAGCTAGTTTTCACATGCAGGCACAATCAAAAACATGCACATAGATATAACACCCATCACAAAAAAAAGAGAAATAACATAAAGGCACACACAATAGTAGGTCACATATTTCACATCTACTAAATGTCAATTATAGAGACATTTAAAAATCAGCTAAAGTATTTAGTATAGAAGTAAAACGCAGAGTCAGCGAGTACAGAGCAAGATTGCTTATAAAAAACAAATGTATAATTTGGCTTTAAATATAAAAAGAGTTGCAGCTTTTTATGTGATCTGGCAGAGGGTTCCTCTGAGTGCTGGATTTAACAGAAGGAGCTGACTGCCCAAATGCAGTGTGACAAAAGGGTACAGTACAATCTGTGATGGAAGATATTTTAGAGCCTTTAATGGTGTTCTCAGCAGGACAGGGAGGCATAGTCACGCAATAGAGGAAAGGCCAGATTGTTTAAAATTTTATACAAATGATACATATTTGAATAAAATCACAAAGTTCTCCAGTTTCTCTGGTGTCCCACAGCTGTGATAGAGAGTTTACATTTTATAGGTTGATATTTTATTTTAAGGCTTTACAAAACAGGGGATAATACTATAAGGAAAACTACATCATACATGATTGATATAAGATGTAGTTTGTGGGTGAAGCCGTTTTTACAACACACCAGTGGTATAGGTTGTTAGGACGGGTCCCACTGTACGCTATTATACGCATCCTAGCGCCAGACTTTGCATCTCAACTAGCTATCATATATCGTATTGTCTCATCACATGATCATAAAGAGACTTGACATTGGACATAATCAACATACATGTTATCATCATCATTGCAAATCTGTATATGGCAAAAATACTAAATAAAAGAAGAAATTATTCATTGAATTTGATAATTGTTAAAATTTTATTTATTTTTACATATATATATATATATATATATATATATATTTTATTATGTTGTAGACTGCTATTGACTATTTCACAAAAAAAAAGAAAAAAGAAAATTTATAGCAGCATCTTTGAAAACATGCATATTTCTGAGGTGGCTATCTGAATATTTCAGTCACTTTCAAGGGCTCATTCTCTGTCCGTCCACAGAGCATTTTTTTCTCCGTGTCGGTGTCTTTTTTCAATTGTTCTCAATGAGGAGCAAGAACAAGCGATTGTATGCAGCCACCGCGCCCATTGTATTTTTATTTAAAGCGCACTTATTTTTTTGTGTGGCCACTTCAAACGCTTCGAGTTAAAAATCTCTGAGCTTTTCAGAAAGGTGCTGGTGATGTCACTGCAGCTTCTTTAGCTAGACTACTGTCTACCGTCACAATAAAGACAGAAAATCCAATTTTAAAAGTGTTGTGCCTTTATTATTGTTTGCTTTGTAAGCTTCTTTTTGACTGTGTAGTCAACCCTCTGTTGTGTTCACATCAAACACTCGCACAAGTTTGAATGCTAAAATATGTAGTGTTGACTGTCATACGCGCAAATAACTTGCATCATATGTGCGTGAAATCGTTGAATTGGTGAATGAACTTCCACCAGCGCGTCCTCAGTGTCATATGTCCCCAGAGGATCTCAATGCTGATTCTCTATCGTGGCTAGAGTTACGATTTTTCAACTCTTACAAATAAGCGTATGATGCGAAATTGAGCTACTTGCTTAATTCGGGCCACTCCTGCAAATTGTTTTATTCACACAACACAACATTAATGTAGCATTATTTTAGCTTCCTAGCTAATGTTAGGGTCAAAACAGTGTTGTCACAGTAACATACCCATGTGGAGCAAGTCATTGAAAATAGTACTCTTTTTTATGAAGCACTCTCCAGCACCCTGCCACTGCTTTTCTGCTAAAGAAAAAAGCTATGTGGACGCAGACCCTTGCACATTATTGGAGGGTTAGCTCTCTCCATGCCATACATACCCCCCACCCCATGGGCCCCAGTCCAACTGCACTGACTATATTTACGCCCCTGCAACAGTCTGAAATGTGTAACTCTTATATACTATATAGTTTAGATCTAGTTATTAATCTCAGTGGTTCTATAAGGAATGCATTAAATTCTGGATGCAACGTCTTTATTGTCCTTGCAAATGTAAAACAATTTTCCATCTGTTTTGCCAAAATTCCACATGTTTTTCGGCTCGTGCAAAATGAGCATTTTAGTATCTTTGGCTTGATACGCTCTCTGTTGCAAGCGTGTGTTTGGTTGCATTGCTTTTTAAAATATAATAAAAGTTACATAATCGCACATTCATTGGAAACACTATTAACTTTAACCTCACATTAAAGGTTAAATAGTTCTTTTGCAACACAAGAAACTGAGTCTTTGGCTGCCAGAGAGTAGAAAGGGGAGTTTTGTGCATTTTAGTGAAGCATAAAGAAGCTATTAGAAAAAAATGAGAGGATGAAACACGCGTAAAAACGCAACTAAACGAATACTGTACTTGTTGTTGCCTCACATCATGTCAGCCGAGCACTGGGCACATCTGGAGGGAGCAGGACATCCACTTTTTTAAGACTGGCCCCCAGAAAAGGAAAGGGGCGGGGTCAGAGCTGGTGTTGGATTTCACAGCCAGAGAACGTGACTGCGATGGTTGCCTTCGCGAAAGCCGTGCCAAACTTGCCTGCTCTGTGAAAGCGGCTCTCCGTCTCTTAACGCACCTTACGGTTCGCCGGTGGGGCTTAACGTCCCTTGGAACCGGCGAGAGCCACCGTTTGCAGATTGGAGAGTCGGCGGAAAACTTTGAAAAAGAGTACCACCACGGAGAAATACAGCTGCGCGGCTGAACTTCCACCAGCAGCCCGAGGGGACCGGGAGGAGGAGTCAACAGGTCCCAGGTATTACCATCCACTTGCCATTGACAGCTTGTCAACATTTGACAGCATGCGTCCATGTCTCAGCTTCTACAGGAGGTGAACCGGGCACCGTATTACACAGTTTGCCTTTTCACCTGGAGGGTTTTGAATGCGTCATGCATGGCCACGGTGATAATGTGCACGGGAGTGACAGGTTTTCTTCCAGACCGCGTTCGTTGTTAGAAACGGACTGAACAACCGGAGTCCGAAACTCGTGTCAAGTTAGTAGCCTGTTTCGCGGCCACTAAAATAAAATACAAGAAAGCTAATTGTGTGTGTGTCCGGGCGACATTATATTCACTGGATACGGCGTCTGTTAGGGCGGCTAGCATGCAAAGCTAACGCTCCTCTGCTCCTATATGTAGCCTGTAAAGACGTCGGGCACATTTCAGCGCTGACACTTTCCTCGAGTCAATTAACAGAGCCGACTTGCCCTTTATTCAGCTTTGCATTGTTAAAAAAAAAGTGCCCAAATATTGAGTTAAAACATGCAGTGCTGTGTGTCTGAGCGTCTGTACCCACTTGTTTGTTTTTGCAGCGTCAGGACAACGGAATGTGGAGAAAAATGTATTTTTAGACACCCTGCTTTCCCCAAATATGATCAGTATTGGCTCGTTGTGGGCTACCTTTGGCTTGAGGTGAACTTTGCTCGAGTGCACGGTGTACTTTGCTGTTAATACCGATCATATCAGGAGCCCATTTCCTCCCCTCGGTGTGCTGTAAATGGATGAACAGGCATAGCTCACAGAGGGGCAACCACAGCCTGCATTCTTCTGATGTGCTCTAATACTGAGCTGCAAACTTGATGACCCAAAACACACATGCATTCTTCTGAAAGCCTCAAAGTTACCCACTGCAAACTGACAGATATGCCCCTAATTTGCTAACACCCCTGATTAACCCCTGTCAGGATAATTTGGCAACTTGAGGTGTCTGGATCTCTGCAAATTAAATGTCAGGACTATGTTGTAATATCTGAGTTACATACCCTGCAGCATCAGAAAGTCATCAGCGTTATCTTGTAAAATGTTGTCTCGTGAAACCACAGATTGCACATTACCCTTCATTTACGGCTCTAACAAGTACTTTCTAGATGTTTCCCTTTTTATTTGAGTAATCTGTGAAGTCTGTGAGCTTTATGCAGTTGGCCCGGGTGTGATTTGTTGAATGATATTTTATGACACAGATTTATGATGCCTCGCCGATCATCTATAACACTGGCTGCAGACATGGCAGTGCAGACACATTTTTTACTGGGGTGGGGCTGGTAGGAGAAGAAGATGCCCTTTCCTGTGACAACCTGTGACATTCAGAGCAAGATGCATTAGAGGTCGAGTCACTCAGTGGGAAATTTGGTGCGTTTGAGGGTTTTCCCACCCTGTCACCTCCTCTGTTGGTGTGATTCACAGTTAAATGTTGTGCCACTGCCTTAATTGTGAAGGCTCGGGCTAAATGCAAGATTGAATACTTGCCCTGGAAACTGTCAGGTATTATAATAACTTTGATAATAACCTGTAGGTGCTTGATAGAGCTGTTTTAAGATGCTGCCTAGCTGTCTTGTAATACCTAATCCCATGTCATATAGGTCCTGTTTCAAAGAGGTTATCTAAAATGTATGATGTTGACATTCAAATAAATCTCAAATAACATAGTAGGAAAGTTTTGGGGAGATTATATCCTCAAATCTTTGTTGATAGCAGCTCCAGTCATGTGTTTTTTCTTGTGCTGCCTCCTCCTATATAGCAGAAATCATTCTTTAAACAATATATTCAAAACTGAAGAGCCCAGAAATTAAGTGTGCGTCTTTAAAATGCTCAGCTGCTCGGTGTTGTGCATGTTTGTCAAAATGCAGTGGTGTTCTGTTGCACAGCACGAGGCAGTGTTTTTTTTTTTTTTTTTTTTTTAATGCGATACTGTCAACCCTCTCTGACAAGCATCAACGGGAAGTTGGTTCTCTCCTCGAGTAAGCAATGCCAGTCAAAGGCCTCGCACGCCTCGGCTTCACGTGGCACTAAATGTGTCATCATCGTGACGGCGGTGGCACACTCACTTTGCCCCCTCACATCCCCCACTCCCTCGCAATGTCCCTTTCCTTCCTCTGCAGATTGTAAAGTCAAGTGTGAATGACACTGGAAGGGAATTTTTTTTTCCTTCTTTGTTCTGTAAAAACACAGTAGTAGTGCGTCAGTGGCTCCTAGCTCTGTCAGTTTTATTAGTCACGTTTGATGGGTTTAATTTTGCGTATCACCTGTGGAAGAAATGACTTTATTAGATGAGAAGCGATGAGTTATTAAAGGATGGTGAGATTGTTCACGTTTAGATACATCTGTGTGCAGAATGTTTGGCGGTTCAGTCTGCCAGCTGATTCTGCTCAGCTGTTTTTTTTCGAACACATTGTCTGTGCAATGGTATAAAACTAGCTTCGACTTTGCATGTTGAATTTATAAGTTTTGAGTGACCTATTTTTACATTGCATGTAAAGTCAGAGAGCGGGCAGAGTGTTTTTCCTTCCTCATACAATTATCAGACGTTTCTAAGTGTTAACAAATCCTTTTGATCTCAGTCACAAGATAGCACCCTTCACAAAAAACACATAAACCACCATTTGTAGGTGGTGAAAATGCAGATTTAGCAGGCTTCGTCTATTAAAAGAGAAAAGGAAATATTTGAGAGATACTCTTGCTGACGTTTGGCATTGGACCTAGCGTTCTGTGAAAAAGCCCTCAGTGTGTCAGGTGGTTTGGTTTGCTTTGGTCTGTAGTGGTCGACACTCGACACACAGCCTCGCCACAGCAGCCTGCTCCCCTGTTGCTGACGAGCCGGGCTGGCTCATGAGGCCATGCAGCACAAACTCATCAGGCACTGACAGATGAGACATGCTCTCTACAATGACAGGGCACCCTGGAGATGTCACCCAGTGCTTGCCTAACGGTAAACACCTCTACCCTGTCCCACCCACACACTGTCAGATTTTGACTGCTAGTAGCTCTCTTTCTGGAGTAGGAAGTACTTAAAATGGAAAACCACACTGCAGAATTAGAGTTTCAGTCACTGCAAATAGGAAAAACCAGTGGGCTAGCTTTTTAGACTTTGTTTTGATGTGTACATGTGTTGGTTTACCAATTTATTATTGTTGCCAATAGTTCGTCAGCAGGCCTTGGCCTAATAAAACAAACAGTTACTTCTACAAATGGAGTGCAGTGGAACCAAGCAGTGTAGCTTTACGCTAATAAAACCAGCCTTGACCTAAATGAAACAGGCCCCGACTCTGTCAGAATAAGTAGAAATAAATTGGGATATTACAGTGGTTTGGCAGTGGTGCCCAATGACGTAGTCATTGCCTTAGGGACTGGGGCGAGTGTGGGAAAAGCAGGAGAGAAGAAGGGTGGGAGCCGATACCGGGAGAGTGTAGCCGGAGCCGAGTGGGATTTTTTTGGAGGGGGAGTTCTGGAGCCGCTGTGATGTCGGGATGTGGGAGCTCCACTCACATTGGCCGGCGGCAGTTAGACAGGCCCGCTTTTGCATACTGATTCCCTTTCAGCTGCTGTTCTCTGGCCTGCCCGGCCCTACCAGCCCCACAAGGGTTAACTGCCCCCCTTTTTCCACACCGCCTCCTTTTATTCCTCTTTTTATGGCTTTGATGGTATTAAATAATCTTTACGTGTCAGAGTGCACAGCTCCCAGTGTTCATGTCAGGAGAGCGAGAGAGCAATTAGGTCAGAGTGGTAGAATAAGTCGGTTTCATCCCAGCCTTAAAGCGGCAGGGCACCTCACTTCAACTTGCTCTTTGTATTCACCTCAAACCTTCAGAGTGAGATTTTCAAAGAGGTCCAAGGCCAGTGGGGTTATCAAAGCACTCAGAGAGAGAACTTTGTATCTCTCCGTTGTATAGTCTCATGATAAAACATCCCAGAATGGATCATCGGTTGTGATATTTTAGGTTCCTCACTATGTTAATTTGCCTGAAGAATCAGGCCACGTTTGTCTCTTTTTCCTAATGAGGCTGAGCTAAAGACCCATATAACCTATTATCCTGGTTATTGATTTGGAATGTGTTTCAAGCTACTGCTTGTTTTGGTAGACCTTGAAATCATTGGCACATTTATATGCAGAGTTGTACTGCTTGTTCAAAGACAAACAGGTCTTTAACGTTGGGAATACACTATACAATTTGAGCTTGTTTTAGAAATGTTGTTCAGTGAACCACAGGTGGTCATTTGAGTTATATGGTTTGATGTTATATGGTTGTAATTATGGTTATATTCATGTATGTTGAAAATGTATCTGAAAATTAGCCAAATAAAATCCAAAATATGAAAACTTTATTTACAAAATCCATAGACTGAATATGTATCTTTATGTACAGTCTGTGCACAGTACGTCATACAAGTGTCACATCTTGAGTTGATTATAGAGACCACCAAAATCATCTACCTCAGTGTCAAGTAAATCAGATGTGATATATGATTGTAATATTTGATAATCCCATAAAAATAATATAATAATCCATGAACAATTTAAATAAGCTACTGTATAAATGTAGTAGTTCAATATTTTGGGAAATATCTATAATATATCTTTCTGTCTGAGAAAAGGATTTATGTTTACTTTTCACTGATTGAGACAATGAACAAAATGGTATCTTGTCTTGTGCGGGATATATGACATATACGGTAAGAAAATGGTGGCCGCCAGTGAAAATATTTTCAACACAGCGCGTTCGCTGGACAGTTAAACATGATCTGTCATCAACCATGTGAGTCAATGTTGTCGAGATGACTGAATGCAGTATCTGCTGTCACAGCAAACATTACAATGTAAGATAACATGAATGTCTGTAGTATTATCCTGTGTATATGTGAATTCGTTTTTCAAGAATACGTATTTTCTTTATTGACAATTTTCAATAAAAAAATAGGAATTTGAGCACTCTGGGTCTGCAGGCCAGGAAGAAGTTTGTTTGCTAGCAGAGGTCTCGGATGTGTAAAGAGAACTGGACACAGTGTTAAAGGTGGGGCTCTGTTCATTCCTATGAAAGTTGCTCAGTGGTGCATGAAGCCAAAAACCTTGGCGTATACAATTACCCAGATGATCGGCACTGCCTCCACATCATTGGGCCCATAGAGCAAGCTGAGCTGGCTACTTCTAGTTAAGTGCTGTACTAACTTGAATGGGGATAAAATGATTCAATCTTGCAGCTCTTCTAGACTTTCCAAATGTTATTGGACTGACTTTGTCATATATTGATAGTGAAATGAGTCATTTTGCGGAGTTAATAACACTAAAACAATAGGTCCACTGATTTATAGATGCCTCTTTTGCCATGTAAATCAATGGGAAAAAGTATTTTTGGGCCACAGGGCATCAGGTGACGGTGTAATTACACTTTTTGGCCACTATGAAATTTGGCTTCAAAGCCCGGCACACTTCCTGGGGGCCTGGTGTAGGTACGGTTTATGATAATGTTAGGACAGACATCCCAACAATGGGTCAGTCCAAGGTTTGATAAACTCTCTCTCTCTGTGCCTGCTTCTCTTTGTCTCTCTATGTCTGTTTACACACACACACACACACACAGAAGTAAGCAAGTTAGCTAGCAACACCAGCAAACCAGCTGGGTATCGGCTACACTGTACAATTGATTGAGAAAATAGGCACTGACCTTGGGGAATCAACGTGTGGCTTTGCTTCAACTGACTGAGAGCCTGACGACATTTGACCAAAATTTCCAACATGCCAGAAATTCATTGGAATGTACGGCAGCCTGTGGGGAGCAGTTGATCGTATTATGATTGGTCCTGGCTCCACCCGTACACTGCACTGCAAATGATTTGGTTCGACTCTAATATGACTTGTACAGCTCAAAAACCACGTCAGAAATTGGCTCAAATCGTACAGTGGTTGCTCAGACGCAAAAGACGCAACACAACAATAAATCGAAAGCCTCGTGTTTTCTGTTTTACATGATCTCACATGATCTGCATTGTAAAGTTTCCCAGAGTCTGTTGTCCCATGTTTGAGATTGCATTTCTACCATTTGGCACGGGAATGTTCTGGCCCACGTCACACTGTTTCATTGCCCTCATCACAGGGTTTCATACTATTTTCCACACTCATTTTGTACCTTGGCTTTTTACGAAAGTGTCTCTGCCCAGTCGGACAGTCCCCCGGCGTGACGGCTGACATTTCCAGTGAAAGAGCCCTATTGTTGGTCCTTAATCCCCCTCCACCCTCCTCTCCATAAAACAATGGTATCAATTGCTTCCACTGAGTACATCCACAGCTCTGAGTGAGAGACAGGCTGGCCGGGCCTGTTAGCTAGCCTGCCAGCCGTCCTACCAGGCAGCCAGGCCGACCTCTTCATTCCCAGTGATAGCTCTGTGCTCGAGCCCAGAGATTCCTCTTTAGGCATCTGCGCTAATATTATCTCTGTAGCATGAGAACCAGCCCTTGATCGTGGCTGCACTGCCACCTCGTAAATGCACAAATAATGGCTTGTGTATATATTTATTTTCCCGGAGAGACACTGAAGCAGACCGGTGGCTTCGACACACCCCCATCCCCCACCTTCTTAATGAATGGTCTCCATTCTATTTTCCTTCATTTTCCCCAGGACACTGCCATTAACTTTGACAGATGATATGTTCTTTCACTGAAACAGTGATCCTGAGCGCACTGTCACTGGAAATTGGATTCGCACACCCACCCCTTTTTGGTCCTTGCCTTTTCTCCATCTCTCCTTCTCTCTCCGTCCTCCTTTTTCCTGTTGCTCTCTCTCAGTCTGCACTGAGGGACATGCTGTTAATATTCCTTTTAGAGCTGCACTGTACAGCTGAGCTGCCAAGTTAACCCTCTGCTGCCATGAGTCAGACAGCTAGCCAGATAGCTGGTGTCACTTACACAGATGTCTGACCAGCCAATCTGTCCTTAAGCGCTCTTTTATAATACCAGTGCTGCTCTGTGCCAAGTGTGTGTCTGCAGTCAGTTATGACATTGTAGTGATTTTTGGGTGGTTTTCCAAAAATGGACAAAACCTTCCATTTTCATATTTACTTCGTTGACATCGGTATAATTTCAGTCTTACTCTTTTTTTTTTAGGTAATTTGAAAATTAGATTGTCAAATATGGTAAAAACATTGTTGAGGTGCCAGATATCCAAATAGACAAAAAGTTTAGACTCGTCACACTAGATGCCTTCGGATTATGGCTGCAACATGCACATGGAAACATATTTTCACAAAGAAGTGCTGCATAGTATAAACGTGCGTGCATGACTATGTATGTGCATGGGCTTATGCGAGACGGTCGCTGGCTGTAGACCATTGTTCAAGACCAACAAACAGCAAAACTAGTTGTTTTGTAGCGATACATTGGCGACATTTATAGCCACGATCGTGCCCCCATAATGGGGGGTTTTGGAGTGAGGCTTTGTTGGCATTTCAAGCTGTGATTGTGCTACCGTAAGCAGCTATTTTTCTGAACCCTAACCAAGTGTCATTTGTGCCTAAACGTAACACGTCAACCACAGCATCATTAAAACGCAAGTGATGTTAAGTTTCACCATGTCCTTTACATAGTAACGTATAAATGTTACATTTCCATTTGCAGAAACGCAGGAACACTGCTGAGTCATACTTGCATTAATCCAAAGAACGTGCACTCCATCACCTCAGACACATTTTTCCTAGGGACTGCATGTGCCAAAATGTCTAATATTTCCTTGAAACGATAGTTGGCCATCCTGTTGTCTGTTCGCTGACGCCGCTCACGTCCCCTGGGCAGATCATAACGTGACATCCGCTTGTCTGCCCAGGGGATGTGAGTAGCTCCATCTATAGCTGCCATAAAACTCCATCCTGATGGATATCCCCCCGCAGTCGAAGTCCCTTGCGTCCAAGATATTCTATGGAACTAAAAATCTGCTCCGAAACAACGATCATGGTCTTTTCCAGCCTGTTCAACCTGTCCACGCTATTGGTTAGCTCCTCCTACCACAGATTTGTCCCCAAGTTTAGCCTCACCCTCAGAACCCACCTTCCCATGCCAGCGGGCTGCAGTTATTATTTTCAGTATCGATGAATCTGCTGATTATTTTTCCAATGAGTCCACTTGTTTAGTTCATAAAATGCCATTAAACAGTGGAAATGTCCGTCCTAGTTTCCCAGAGTCCAAGGTGACATCTTCAAATGCCTTGTTTTGTTTCTGACCAGTTCAGTTTAACTATGATAAAAAGCTGAAAATATTCACATATGAGAAGCTGCAACCTGAATGGTTGGTATTTTACTAGTAAACATGACTTGATATCAACACTATTAACACTTACTCATCAGCTGGACCAAATCTCATCTTCCTGATTAAGACGCTTGACAGCCCCTGTGTCATTCCCAGTCCGCTACAGGGAACATTACATGTGAGACTCCTGTGCAGTGACCATGTCCAGTTTCAAAGCACTACACAAACCAAAGCATCTTAACACTGATTTCAGTGGAACAAATCCCCTCTATTGTGCCTCCTGTGTGGGCGTATGTGGCAGTTGACAGTGTGTTACCCAGCTGCTTCGGCTGCAGCTGCTTGCACATTAGCTTGACTCGCTAGGCCACATTTATCAGTGTGAAGTAAACACTACGGTGGAGAGATAATGGTCCTGAACAAAGATGATACCACTGTTGCTGCTGCTAGCTCGAACAGCTAGCCGGGTTGTAAGTGGCTCAGCTCATAGCATCGTTATCATGCCGCTCTGCTGCCTTGGCTTGTGCCCGCCGAGTCTGTGTAGCTAGTGCGCCTCTGCTACTTATTCTGTCTCCATGGGCTGTCATCACAGTGCAGAAGAGCCATCGCACCAGATATCTGTCATGCTGAGATGTTGCAGTACAGAGCCTGTTGGAGGACAGGATTTTTGTGTTTGCAGCTGGAGGAGTGGACATCAAGCCAAAATTACCCACACAAACAGTGCAGCAAAAGGCAATTACGGGCTAATTATATTAACCTTTGTGTGTGTTTATAAAGCAGTAATTAATCATCCATGTTTTGTTCCTATGAAAGCTAAATACATTGTTGTTTTGGTAGTATACACATACATAAAATGCATGTGCAGTACATGTATGTGTCAGGAAAGCATCTCAAAAATGCGCCCTGTGAGCTCAGTCTCAGCCTGCAGATGTTTGTCAGCGAGGAAGCATATCTCGTGTATGTAAATGATACCCATTCAGTCAGCGAGACTGTGAGACACCATCAATAACGGCGGATCCTTTGATTGGTTTTGTGCTTCATTTTGTGTCAACATAATTTCCATTTTTCTTGGCTTTTTGTGTCGCAGTAATAATTCTGTAATATGGCACACCAGGCAGCATATGGCTGCCATTTATGATCAACAGCCTCTGTAAAGAGGTGACTGGAATATGCAAATGTCTGCATGCTAATGGAATAGTAATGTAATGAAGTGCGTTGTATAGGGCCAATAATGAGTCTCTGGTTATTGAGTGTTGATGGCCTTTGTTGTTTCACAAGCTGCAGCTTTCTTGTATGTTGTTTGTGGCACACATGCGCGCCATCACCCAAAACACATGCACTCACACATGTGCACACACAAACACACACTCACACAGACACATGAACATTGCCTTCGTATTGATTCATGGCATTGGATGAAAAGCATATTGATAAATACCTGGAGTACTTGCCCATTGACATTGTGGAACTAAATTGGGCAGAACTGAGACAGATGCGGCGCAGTAAATTAAACAAGCAATCTTCTCTGTTGGGTGACAGCACAATGGTGATTAGGGTTTCATGTGAGCTGCCCTACATTATTTATGGCTGTGCTGTGGGCTGCCTGCAGTTGAATAAACCCACAGTCCATTGACTGGGCACATTATGGGAGGCCGACTCGTAGTGAGAGGGGGAGTTAAAAATGGCTTTATTTCCTCTCGAGGAGGTCCATTTTCATCTAAATGAAGGTGGAAGCCCCAAGCGTGTTGTTTCCAGGCCCTGCGTGTGTGAAATGTGTTGACTGTGTTCCACAAGGCTTCTCTGCGCCGCTCTGCTTCGTGTTCCAGGGTGATTTCTGCAGAACCTCTCATTTGTACACATCAGCCATTCCTAGTTTTCTTAGTCACTGCCTACTCTACTTGGTGCTCATTGCCAATTCTCAATTTGGCTGTTTTTCTTTTGTCCACAGTTATTCTTAGGGATGTCTTTTCCTACATAATAAGTGATGTTGTACCTGACTCAGAATTATGTCAGTCGAATCAGATTTGGCTGTTCAATTACGAATATTTGTTGATTCGGTGCGACAGTGGCATTCATGTAACATGGTAAACAAGCTAACTGCACTAACGAGGGATCGGAAATGTGCAACAACATTTTATGTCAACACTATATATTAAAGGAAAACCAGAGACTATGTTGTATTAAGTTGCTGTGAGCTGTAAATTCATCACTTCTAAGCAGAAGAGAGAAGTTGAAGTCTCAGAACCTCATGGTGGAAAGTTTCTCCTCCTCTGTGCCACTGCATTGTGTCTGCAGCTGTCAGCACCAAAGAGTAGCATGAAAGTCAAAAGCACTCCACAGCAAAATCCCGGGACCAAAACATCCCCAGAAGTACACTGCAAAACAACTGGCTTTGCTTGCTAACGCTGTCCGTCTGTTTGGAAAACATTAATTGGAACTACTGGCTACTGTTTATTTGTTAACACTGCCTTGCAGTTGACAACGCTTTGCTGGCTGTTAAGGAACAGGTTCTATTGTTTAAAGGAGCGCATTGGATTTTGACAAACAAAGGATCAGGATCATCCATTAAAAAATGCCTTGATGGCCCCAATCCCCATCCTGCAGATCAGCCTGGAACACACCTACTTTAAGCAAACTATGTTTTTTATTTCCACAAAAAAAAAACTAAAGACAAAATGGATGAGGCTACATGTGGCTATCATGTTGGAAGACCTCTCCATCACTACAAACCTATGTGTGTATTCCGGATTTTCTCTAATTTGAATTGTTGTTATTAGTTTGTGAATATTATATAACACCAAACATAGTTTGGGTGGAAACCCTAGCTTGGAAAAAAAACAAGAATTTGGTTGTTAAAACAAAAATAGATGCACACAATCTTGATTATCTTATCTTAGGTTGTTCATGCAGCTTCCTTGTGACACATTTCTAGTAGCTAACACAAGACCCTGCAGCAAACACTGTTCTTCTACATCAACAGAGGGCTATTTCCCACAATCAAGGACTACTCAAATATTGCATCATTTTTCAACTTCATAAACAGATATTGAAGACGGCTCAGGTTATTTTTCTGTGGAAGGCAGCATGTATAGAAATTAATTACTGTATAGCCTTAACAAGCATGTTGTATTTACACTAACACATCTGTCACACCCCGGCAATATATTTAGAAAGCGGAAGTAATCATTGGTATATGAGATCAATAAAGTGGCTGCAGAAAATGAGCTATTGTGCCGGGGGTCTCTTTAAGTAGAGGTGTAAGAAGAGTGAATCTATCAATGCAAATCTGTCCTGGCTGATATTGACCTTTTTTCACTGCAGATATATTGATACATCATAGCAGGAAAAGCGCAGTTGTAATTATAACATTAAAGTGGCCAGTTCTAGAGCGGCTGCAGCTTACTGTGATGCTTGAATTGAACTGAGTCATCCTTAATGTTATAAGTAACACCTGCTTTTCTGCCTCAGCTTTAACAATTTAAAATACTGGCTGTGAAGATTCTGTTCTGGCTTTGATGCCGATTTCGATCGCTCTCCTTCTGTCTCTTGCTCTCACACTGTCCCTCTAGCACTTCCAATACAGAGGTGTGTGGTTTGGTTCGGCAGTGAACACAGACAGTGGTGGAAGTAGGAATGTGAAAAATGAGGAGAAAACTGTTTGCAGACCATTTGGACCTCTGCCCATTGTTACACCTATGCACATGTGAAAAGGCTGCTCTCTTGCCTTTTGATTTAGGCCTCTTCCTGAACATTACCGCAGTGCCTGAAGTTTGAAATTATTGGTTTTATTGTTAACCAGTTACATCACAGGTCATCTGTTTGTTAGGTGACAAATTGACAGCCGGTGTGTGTTGTTTTATCATCTGAGCACTGAGAACAATATCAAGCTGTTTTAGATGTAAATCTATTATAAAACTGCACCAAATCAATACATCAATTAGTTGTCAATTAGATTAGTTGAATATTTTCTGGTGCCCCTACTTCTTTGGCTTGTGGACAAAACAAGACATTTGTGGATGTTATCTTGGGTGTTGGGAGACACTGACATTTTTCACCATTTTCTGACACTTTATAGGCCAAACAGCTAACTTATTAATCGAGAAAACAATGGACAGAATAATAGATAATAATTATAGTCAGTAGTTGCAGCCCTAATCCATGAAAGTTGGTGCATTCACATTTGCTCACACCTGAATCTTAAATATAAAAAATAATGAGTATACTTTTGTGTGTTGCTGTTATAGTCTTTGTATACCCCTCTGTATTTGGGCATGCTGCGACGCTGCAGATTTAAATTGTTGTCAGTTCAGCTTTAAGTTGTTTTTGTGGATATTTCCCTGGATTATGCTCAGCCCCTACTCTATTCTATTCCTCCTATCTTCTTCATGGATTCCTGCCTTCAGTTGTTGCATCGGACAACATCCCTTATCAATTTTTTCAGTGCACACTAACCAGTGTGGGATGACGCTGCAGCAGCACCTCAGATTGTCAGATTGTAAATTTCAGAAAGTTACAAAAATAGGTTGATGCAGACACCTAACGTACAAGCGCCTGGTAATAACCTTTCACTGGATCTGGATTGTCCAAATGCTTGAGTGCTTTGGAGAAAGTGCTCCGGAGCTTTTGTTCTGTAACTGAAAGGAGTTAATCTTCGTGCGTTGGAGGTGTGGGATGTGAAAATGGGATACCATCTATAATTTGTGTTTTGTTTCTGCATTTCACTTCTTTTAGAGTCTTTGTAGATTTTCTGCTCATGCACAAGTTATGAAATGGCTACAAGAAGGCTATGTTTGTTTAATATGTGAAATTGGTTGTCATCTGCTCTTTGATGGATGTCTTGCGTGAGTATGGTCTATTTGTCCTTCCGCACAACAGCGTGTGTTCATTCTTGGTTGGCCTCTGGCCCACGATACCCACTCGAACTCTGGTCCACTTGTCCAGAGCTCCCAAACAATGCAGGGCTGCCGTGCTTCTCCAGCAACTGTCGGGGCAGTCCCCCGGGGGTGGGCTGTTTTATGATATGTCCGTGCCAAATCTGGTCCCCGCAACTCAATTGCTTCTTTGTCGTTTCCTCCATGTGAATGTCAGTGTGACTGAGCTGTGGCTCCATGGATTCCCTGTGTTCAGATACCTTGCATGGCTTTCATCAGCGCTGCTTGCCTCCCCCTCAACCACAACCGCAGCCCCTTCATCCTCCAACCATTGTTTTCCTATCGAATGAAACTTATTTTTTAGCCTCTCTCATGAAGCATGAAATACAAGCTTTTATATTGGCATTGGCAGGTATTTAAACTTCTGATCCGATCCAGGCCGTGCTCATTAAATCGTCAAAATGATGTAACGTTTTACTGCCGCTGCCGTGTGCCAGCATGGCATGTTTTTCCACTTAGGGATTCCAATATTTGTCTTTGTCATAAACACAGGGCATCTGGTTGCCAGTAGTGGGCCCAGCCTTCACTTGGGCTTTGACACAGCAATGCGGCTGAATTCTTCAGAGAGAAGCTGCCTGGCTTCTCATTTAGCAGCTCTTATAGGTATGATAAATGTTACTAATCACCTATTGACCCCCAGAGGTCAAGCCTCTGCCCTGTTGCCCATCATCCTCCTCTTTCCTGCTGTCTTCTCTCTGCCTCTGTACCCTGTGGATAGCCTTTATCTTGCACAGTCAGTAGTTTTTTCGCTTCAACACTGCTTGTCCACTAGCAGATACCAGGCAACACAACTATGCACTTTACTTGTTTGCAGTCAAGTGTGAGATTCTTTCCGCTTCCAGATTTATCTTTCCAAAAGTATCTGTTATTTGGCCTTGTGGCCTCTGAGATACATTTATGTTGTGAATGTGATTAGATACAGTGAGCCAGAACAGATATGCTTTACTCTCCGTGTTCTCGGCTTTAGTTTTGACCTTTGCACTTCACAGCGGGTTTTTAGGACCTCACTGAAGAGATAAGTAAATAGAAGAAAGTGTGAGAATATCAGGAAAATAATCTCCTGGAAGAAATGAATTTGGTTGAAATATCAAGGACAGGGGGCTATAAATGTGAATGCACACACACACACACACACACACACACACTGAGTATCTATGCTGGATGAGGTTTCTGTTCGGCTGCTTTTTTTTTCTCCACTGGCAGTGTAAAGAATCGCAGAGGAGCTTTTGTTCTTTTGAAAATCCACCTGATAATGTCGGTAGCTGGCTCCTTGCCTGAGCTGGTTGGATTTAAAAGACGAAAGAGAGCGAGGAAAAAAAAACAACAACTCCCTGTCTCCAGTGCCCAGCCCAGTGTTACACACTTTACACACCCAAACACAGTGGCCCAGATTTTCTACAATCCCCCAGTGAAACAACTCCTGTGTTTGGAGCCTTTAGAAGTGTATGGCGAATGTCATTTACAATAGGGAACCCTCAGAGTTGAAGAGTGCAACACAGGTAGAAATAACAATGCTGGCAACACAATAATGGCACCAGCGCAATGCCAAGTTTTCCAGGTTCACAAATAGGCCTTCACTCCATCCTCCCCCCAACTTCCCCGTTAAATGTTCCACATGAGACTGATTGAGCCATTTCGTATTGCTAAGCTGCGTGGAGAGTGCTACTTTTATAATGAGAGAATACTGCTAAATCAAGGCTTGACAAATCTACTTTCTCCATGTCCCCATATTGAGGGTTGGCGGATTAGGCTCTAATTTTAGTGCCACTTATCTCTTCAGCTGCTTTTAAGAATTAGTTCCAAATAACAAAAAAGTGTGAAAAATGTGAAGGCTTTTGGGGGGTTGGATGTGAGGGTGGTGGGAGTTTGGGTATTGTCGGGGAAGCCAGGCTGTGAAAAAGAGATTGTCTAGTGGCAGCGAGGGCCTTTGCATAAGAGTTCAAATTTACATACAAATCTCCAGAAGAAACAGTATTTGTGGCTAGGCCTGTCACGACAATTACATCATCGACTTATTGTACAATTTATGGATGCTACCTCGATCATTTTGCTGACCTCAATATTGTCCACTGTGTTCACATTAATGTTTGCTTACATAACAATGTCACCAACATTTTAGCAAACATGATGCCAGAATAAACAGCATGGTTTTCCTGACCATTTTAAGACTTGGGCACAGCATTTTTTTTTCTCTCCACCCTCGCCTTCTTGTGCAAGTTTACAGAAAAAGTAAAACAACACTTCAAAGATGACACAGTGTACCTCACCGGTAGCCTGCAGCTGCACTTTTGGAGTGGAAGGTGCACAGTCCTGACTGCCATGAGCTTTCCAACTCCTAGCAACTTCTCAGAAAGTCTGTTGCTTGTAGTTTTACCCTCCAACAACTTCACCCTTCACTCCGTAAATCACAAGCAAACCACCTGGCTCCCATGCCGTCCATCTTCGGGAGCCGACTACAGCACATAGGCTGGAGTGTGGCTTAGCTCGTCTGTTAGTCGTGAGAGGCATCACTTGGTTTTGTTTTTGCTGAGCACATCTTGTAGCGTCTCAAACCGAGTAATTCTGGGCTACCCCTTAAAAAAATACCATCTTTTTATATGTACGTTCTTGCATATATGTTCAATTTTTCATATTCATATTCCAATTTCGATTGTCTTCGTTATGCTAATATGTTATAATATCCTTTAACGCAATTATTTCTGCAACAAAACATCGTCCAAAAGCAGTAACCGTGACAGGCCTATTTATTCGGCTGGGCAGAGGACAGTTGTTTAACAGAAATCTTTGAGGAATTCTTTAATCACCATCGCTCCCACTGCACTCTGTCTCATGTGGCTTCACGAGATCACAAAGCCCGATGGGGTTTTCAAGCAATCCAGACCATGAAAAATGGAACACAACTTTTTTTCCCCACCTCTCTGTCTCTCCCTCTCTATCTGTCATTCAGTTTTCCAGAAACTGGAAGTTTACAGAAACTTAAATTAAGGGCGTTTGTGATTGAAGATGAATGTGTAATGAATGAACAGTCAGTCAGAAAGCCACTTTGTGTTTGTTTTAGCCGTCTAGTTTCTAGTTGACTTACTGCAAGTCAGCAGTAAGTTCATCCAGTCTAAACAAAATCACTTTTCTGGACTCACCCTAATGTCACTAACACCCTGATAGTTTGGACCTTTCCATCTCACATGTATTTGGCTACTGTGACACGTCATCAATACTAAACAACCATCAATATCCCACTGGAGGCAGTTGCATTTAAAACAATGGAGGACACAGCGTTGGTGTGCATTCAGCACTTTTGAATAGCCGTCAGCTTATTGATTCTCCTTCAAGGTCGGCATCAATTCCTCTCTGCCTCGTCTTTTCTGTTTGTGACAGCGGAGGGCAAATGCTTGTTAAAAAAAACTTGCTGTCCAATTGAGTTAGGAGGGGGGGAGACCCATTTAAAAAAAGAAAACCACCATGGCGGTTTCCACTCAGATTTGCTTCTCTTGGAGTGGAGCCCTTTTCGTTGCGGGCAGTGTTTGGGTGTGATTATGTAATCCATCAGGGTATTACCATAAAGCGGAGGAGGGGGCGGTGTGCTGAGGGGTTGGAAGGTAATAGTGGTGCTACTGATGATCATCGTCTAGCAACTGCCCAAGGGCAGGAATGTTTTGTGCGCCGATGTGTCCGACAGGTGGCTCGGAGACGCTAATTGATTAATGATCAGGGTGATATATGAGCCCCCGCGGCCAGCCTAAACATAAAGGCTCAGAGCACCGGTGTCACCCTAAATCATTTCCAACCAGGCCAGTAAACCCAAAACAGTTCCCTCATTAGCATATGAAAGACCAATTGGGAGGGGGACTGTGGCTTCCAAGCCCTTTGTAGGCCGCCTATTGTCAACATCCTGAGTCTGAATTAACAGGCTAGCATTTTATGCCCGATGAATAATGACAACAAAGATGGTTTTATAATAAGGGTCACTCAGCACTAATGAATGATTAACATCACCACAATCTGAGCCTTTGATAGCATTTGGATTTTTCTGCCTGTGCGTGTCTTTGCTGAAATCAGTGCTCACCTAGATGCTTGTACACATAAAGCTGTCTCCTGCACTGAGATGTAAAGTTCTGTTATTCTACAGAGCATAAAATATTGTCATAAAACTCCAAGTTGAATGGATTTGTTTTCACCATGTGTTATAGTAACTATAACTCCTCGCACCTAGTGGTGAGATAATTTACATTCTTTCTTTACATGGGTGTTTTTGCTCTGTACATCACGGAGCTGACATATTTTCCATCCAAGCAGTGTCAGATTCTTCTTGAATGATTGAACATTAGTGGAATTCACCTGCCCCCAGATGATCATATTTTGCACTCGGTGTTCCATATAACACTGTCGCTGTCAGTGGATTTGTCTCTCTCAGTCTCTCCCTCACTTCCTCTCTCTCTGTGTCTCTTCCTCTCCAACTCTCCCTCTCACTCTCTCCAGTTATTTACCATTCCACAGGGGGCCTTGCGTGACCCTCTTCATTGTTTTGTTTGGATGACTCTGAAGGACAATGGCAGTCTGGAGCCTTGGCCGGCACTCAACGTGTGTGAATCTGCATCTTTCCATTGGGAGTGCTGTCCTCCGATGTCAAGAGAGGTTATGTGATCTATGTGTGACTGAAGGGGGTTTCCACCGCTGAGAGTCGGAGCTTCGAGGAGAGGGGTTTATATTGTGTGAGTGTGTATGTGTGTGTGTGTGTGCACGCGGCCGGTGGAATTTTATAGAAGCAAGCGAGTTAAAACAACACATTGTGTCTGTTTTAATGTGAGCTCATGACTCTTGCCGCGGGGCTGCCATTCCCAAGTATGCTCGCACTTGGAGACTGCCGGTCGTACCCGCAATCAGTTTCCTTTACACATTTGTACTGAGCGGCGGTGTTGGGGTGCTGCTGTCACAACGAGTAAGTGAATGTCGCAAGGCCGATGAATGATTTTACTTGAGAGATGGACTGCCTCCCATCAAACCTTTTTAACCACCAGCACTTGAGCAACCCAAATCCCAGTCCCAGGTGCCGGTGCAAGGCCGTACATCGAGGATCAGGTGACCCCGCTGTATTACAGTTCCAGGCTCTCTGCTTGGTGATGCTGAGGGTCCCTGAACAGTTGAGGCCTTCTAGGTGTGGTAAATTGGGTTCCATTTTAAAAGCAGATGGACTTGTCTGGCAGGGCTCCAGCAGTGAGGGCCCCTTCCTCTCCCTCTGTGCGCGCGTGTATATGTGTGTGTGTGTGTGTGTGTGTGTGTGTGTGTGTGTTTGAGAGAGAAAGGTGAGTGTCTGCAATGAGTTGCTTTCAGCCATCAGCAAGGATAAAGACGTGATTACCCCAGGCTACTCCTGTCCACTCTCATCAGTGTACAGGCTGCAGGCTTGCACAAGCATACCTCCACACACACACTTTTACATACACACACCATACGTGCACGTGCACAAACTCTGTCCTCATTTTATCCTACCTGCTCCTTTTATCTAAATTAGGCTGTTCTTGCTGTAGTGGACCAGTAATGACACACCAATCAGATCCACAAACAGGAAGTGAGGGCGTGTAATAAGACAGGAAGTGAATGATGAGTCATTGAGGCTCTGGGCACAGGCCAGCTGATTGGCTGATTGCCAGGTTGGAGTGAGCAGCACTTACACATTAAAGTGTTGTCAGGCGCAGTAACAACCAGCATTTCATTGCAGGATCATATAGTACAGTGTGTCCAACAGAATTAGATTCTGGTCCAGCGATACTGTATAATTCTCTGGTCTATCATTGGAGTGTATGAACTGAACTGCAGACTGAAGTCTCTGCTTACAGTGACAAACAGTGATAGGACGGGTGACTCACATGAATGATTCCAGTGCAGACGTGGCGTTATATATGTCTGGTGTATGAAATGACTGTATCATAGGCGCCGTCTCATTCTTTCTTACTCTCCTTGCAGTTCTTACACTGATACAACTGAAGTTACACCCAGTAGCTACTGTTACTAACAGCAGAACAGAGTGTTTTTGCAACTTCAGCGTGGATGATTGTGATGTTTATTACAACTTCAGTCATGTCTGCCGTCTTGCATTCAACACACAGCTCCAGTCTGCGTTGTCTTTTTCCATCAGAGGCACAACAGCCTTCAGTGTTGATTCTCGTGACATGTAACCAATCAGATAGTGCTGTGGGGGTGACACTGAGTGAGGCTGCAGAGTGGTGACCACAGACAGAGACAGGCATCAGAACTGAACAGAAGAGTGGTGTGTTCTTCAATTAATTTATTTGATCGGCTATGGGATTGTAAATAGTAAAAAAATCAATATGTGGCACTCAATGTTGATATTGTGGCAGGCTGCCACAAATAAATCAATGTATAGGAAACACTGTAATAGGCTGAATGCCACATACAGTTTTACTCTCAGTGGTCACATGCAAAGCAGTGCGCCAGGGCCATGCTTTGACTGAATGGAGATATGGTCTGATGCAAAGCCACAATTCACACCTGCTACTTTTATTATATGTATTTCGGAACCTATTAAAAGGCAAATCAATTGTAAACAAATGCTGGTGTATCACATGATTTGCTTTTATTAGAACTGCAATAAAATAAATAAATAAATATTTAATTAAATATTTAAGCCTATTGAAGAAATATTGAGTCACTGTGTAGTTTTCTAAACTACAAACTCAGGCTGATTCATTTTCGGCACACTGTAATTATGCATTCATGCCGGTGCAAACAGGAGCCCAGCAACACGCAAAGTTCAATTACTACACGCGGATGTCTTGTGACTTTATCAAAGAAATGTTAGTTGAATTCTGTGGTGCTTTTTGCAGCTGTAGGTTGTAATGTTGTATTGGATTATAAAGTAGATTATGTTTTAAGGTGTATTTTTTGTAGATTTGTCCTCTGTCCTGCTCGAAAAAGGGAATACAAAGTTTGTTTCAGGGCTAATACATGGCATTATGTTTTAAGTGTTTATGGTGTAAGTGTCACACCCTGTTGTGAATGGCTTTTGTGGTATTAGACAGTACAAATATTACATGATATGTTTGTAATGCATAGGTCTACAATTAAGATAATTTTAGGATCTGCATAGGCACCACTTGGCGGCGATGTCTTTGCATCTCTTGCATCTGGTCTTCCCCCTCCATCTTTGTCAGATAGGCTAAGTATGCACATGTAGCAGGAAGGTGAGCCTATAGCCGATGCATGTGAGCAACATTTACACGCACTGAAACTCTTCCTCATTAATACTGAATGGAGGTTTGCACAGTAGCCAGTTGGAGTTCTGTGATGTGCAAATGAAAGCAGTCTTTGTGGTAAAGATTAATGCATTATATTTGTAAGACTACTATATTTATCTCTGTTATAACGGTTCAACTGTCCTCAAGAGCTTGTGATAATAAAGTAGTGTGAAATTCATTTGCTGCTTGTAAAATGGTACCAAGGCCACTTTGGCCTAGAAGGAGGGGATTTTTATTTGTAGTGGTATGATGACCCTTTCCAAAGAGCAACCATTATTATGACAGTCAGGAAAGCTCTGTCCTGATATAACTTACTGCTGTCTTTGTTAACTGAAGTATAGAAACAATCTTCCCGACTGTGACAAGTGCTTTGTACAGTGAAATAAACACAAACAGACCACAGTTTTAAAGGTCATTGGTTTCTCTTGAACATGCTTTTGGAAAACTCGGGCCTCATCCACAGCTCCATATTTTATGGGACCTGGAGGGATCCTGTAACCAGGATATGCTGAAAAGAGATGGTCTCTGTTTTCTCCTCAAAGAGAAAGACAGGACAAACTCACTGCTTTTGAGTGCTTCTGACACAAAGCAATTTTCTGTTCAAATATTATTGACCATGATTGTTCAGTTTGGCATTTCTGTTGAATCCAACAAAGTGCCTTTTTAACATTTGAAAACCACCATCCTGTAATTTCCGTCCAGTTGTTTTCAGTTTAAGTGGAAATAGACATGTTTTTTTGCTCTAACTTATCACTGTGAAGTAAATGTTGATAGCACAGTGTAATGGCTATGGAATAATGAAACCATCAGCATTTAGATTGGTTCCATATAAGCCTCACTTTCGCTTTGCAATCCTGTCAGCACCTGGGTAGGATCTCCCTGGAAAGTGAAGGCTCTATTTACGAGACAAAGGAAGTGCGCCAATCATTGCGCAACCAAATAGGAAGAGGAGAGTGCCTTTATTTCCCTTTAGTAGCTATCGGTAGCTATCCCCAGTTATCAAAAACATCACTTTAAGTTCTTCGCAGTAAAAGCCTTTGCACACCGTGCTGTATTTTTTTTGTGTATGTGGGTTTTTTTTTGCATCATCTGATAAAAATTGTCAAGCACAGAACCCTGCACACTGAGTTTGATATGTTTCATTGTCCTATTTGTTCTGAAAATTTGCAATACGGGACAGAATGGAAAGATCTCCAGTGCGATCTCCCTGAGTTATGAAATGATAGGTTAAGAATTATTGCATTCTGCTCTAAGCATCATCATTGCCGTTGTGCATTTCTGGATAGGCTTATGTCACAGTCTCTTTGTTGTGGAAGATTTCAAAAAGGACACTGCATCCATATATTTCCCCTTCTTCTTCTTGTTGGCAACCTGTCAACTATTGCCCTGTTCCTCCCTTTTGTTGCAGATGTATGTGTCCCACAGGTTACGTCACAGTTTATTCACTCTTCGTCTTGGTCAGACAACCCTTTAAGGCTATTGATGGATGCGAAAAATTGCCAAAAATCAAACCTGCTTTGAAAACTGTGTGTGTAAATATGATTGACACAAGGTTGTATTTATTTTTAAACATGCAACAATCTTGAAAGAAAAATATGGACATGGTGTGCAAAGGCCTTTACTATCCCCAGTAGCAGAACTTGCGGACAGTGAAACAACAGGAGTAACTGTGAAAAACAAAATGCAGTGTGTCGTGTGGTGTTGGTAGTTGTTAGGCTCTGAGGAATACGGGAAGGGATGCGGTTGTCTTTGCACCACTAACACTAGAGGGGGTGGAGGTTGAAATGTTGACTGTTTCCACTTTGAACCCAGTCCTACAAAACGCTTTCCATGCTTTCTGCCACACAAAGGTGGTGTTTATCAGGTTTATCAGATAACCTAAGTGCCATGTGACTCTTCCAATTTAGCAACCAGACATTCTGTAAATGCTTCTGATGTTTTAGCAACGTGCATAAACAACGTAGCATTGTTCACACACTTGCTCCAAACCAGCGTCACTAGATCCATCTCTGCGGCGGCCGTTCATTCATGTACAGTGCAGTTCTAGCTGTCTTTCTATGAATAGATGACATGCCACTTTAGATTTGTGTCCATCTTGGCACTGAAGGCGCCTCTGTGTCCCTATCTGTGCATCAGGCTAAGGGGATTTCTAGGCCGCCACCTGATTCACATTGCTGTAATTGAGTTGTAGCCATAAGCACTACTGTGCCGTCCTAGGCCCCAGGTAATTCACACACCACAAAAGCACTGTTTTACTCCACTTTTCACATGATGTCTGGGGCACAAATGTAGTGAGTGAGAAAGTCCAATCTATTGGAGAAGGGCGGGGAGATTACAGGGAGTATGAGAGTGAAGGAAGGGAAAAAGAGTGTAAGAGTTTTCGTGTAGTGAAGCAGTTCTATGCCAGAAAGGCTAGGGAGTCACTGAGTCTGCAGCACGTGGATAAGGACCACAAAGCTCTTGGTTTCAAATATCTTTCTTTCTCTCTCTTTCTTCCTTTCTCCGCAGAGCTTAGGAGCTACAATCGATTCAAGGGAAGATTTCCTTGGCCAAGGACAGGGAGATTGACGTTTTTGGGGTAAGCCCGAATTTGTCGCTCCTGTCAACTCTGGGTAATTGGACTTCTGTGCACTCCACACTCGTGTCTGTGGGTACCAAACACCATCTTGCTCTCTATATACAATAGCATTGTTCCTCATCATGTGACTGCCATGTTGGTTTTGTGGTCGTATTGAATTTTGTCTGCGTTTTCACTGTTTCGCAGCTGCTGTTGTGAAAGGTCACTGTTTATGTACAGTTGAAGTATTTTCAAACCTGCGGAGACGCAGACACACACTCTGTACTGTTTAGAGGAGGTACTCTGTCTTGTGGCCTGTGTGCTGCCAGTGGTAGGATCAAGTCTAATCCTGGGTCTGTTGCATCAGAGTTGGAGCTGGCAGTGGGGAGATTTGCTCTGTCATGTTCAAGGGACAAAGACCAAACAAAAACAGCCATTCATCATTAGGAGCTGGCTTGAAGAACTTGGATCATCACTCTGTGAATATAGACTGATTTATTGGGTCTGATTCATCTTCCTTGTGTCAGCTGCAAAACAGTGTGGCAACAGAAAGAATAGCTATGTACCTTTTTTTTTATTCTGGCATTTCCTCCTGTTCTATTTCATAGTGTGTGCCAGAATGTTGCCACAATGATGACAGACAGGAAGGAGCTGAAAAAGGTTGGTCAAGTCCCCTCAGCCAATCATAGCATCAGGTCCCCGGGACTGTGGCATAGATTGTGCTGTCCTGTCCTATTTGGCTTTCTCCTGCCTGTACAAACTGTTTTCCTCTCACGTCCTGCTCTGTCGTGTCTTGTCCTGTCCTCTCCTGTCCCCTCCTGACTCCTGGGAAAGGTGATCTCTTCCCCCTAGACGAACACCTCCCCCCATGCCAGTCTCGGAGGCATAAAGCAAATAGAATGGTATGCGTACCGAGATGCCAGCCAATACCCAGAAGAATGCAGACTCCCTCTACAAATCGCCGCCTTCATTGGATGCCCACATGAGAGAGGGTGTGTGTTTTTTGCACACAAACACATATTCACACCCACAGAGGACGTCCATGTGTCGTAACTGGGGATGACAAGTGGTCTGGCAGACACTCTTCTGTTAGCAACCAGTTTGGCATAGGGCTGGCCTGATGGACAAGACTAAAGCTGGCACTTAGGTCTTATATGCATTCGGCTCTGAGTTCCTCTCTCTCCTTTTGATTTGTTTTCTTGGGGAAAGTTATCCCACTGTGTTGTCGTAGCTTTTGTGAGGTTAGAAGTTGGCAGAGGCAGCCAGAAAAACATGCAGGAAGTAAAGTAGGTCAGTTTTCGATTCAGTTTGGCTCTCCTTTGAGTTGTTTAGAGGGCATAAAACTGTATACACTTCATCTGTTCATGATGACACATCGCTGTTTTTGGAAATCATTTAATTATTCCATTAGCTGCTTCATTGGTTATTGCTGTTTTGTTTTGTGAACTGGCAGAAGGTACACCCAGTACTTGTATGCAGTCATTTTCCAGTTTCTCTCACTCTCTGAGTTAGCAGGTTTGGGGTTTTCATCTCCACGTGAAGCGGTATTTAACCCCCCCTTCTCCGTCATAATTTAGATCCAGTCTCATTCGTGGGTTGGGAAGCGGCCCCGGCAGTTGATGTGGAACACATGCCTTTAATGATTCACACTCTGTGTGCGGTAGGTCGGTGGTGGCTGCCGAGCCCGCTGCCTCTCCCTCTGTCTAGAGTGGGACTCCTGTGTTTTTTCTCAGTGTTGTGTTTTTTTTTAAACTCCACTTCACACATGTAAAACTTCAGGGAAGTTAAAATGTGTTGTTTATGCACAGTTGTTCCCATGTAATGGCACCTCTTATTCTCCCTCGGAGCTGGACAGGGTTGAATAATCAGCACTCGACACCTTTGTTGTTTAGCCAGACTTTGTCTTTTTCGTGTCTTGCCACCATCCTACAGCAGCTTTTGTATTTTTTTTTTCTTTTAGAGTTCCTCATGTTAGATGAAAACTGCCTTTCTTATGTGGCTGTGCCAGTTTGTTTGGAGCTCTAATGGCTCTCAGGCATTATTTTGTTCCTCCATTGTGATTAAGTGTAGTAGTGCGATTGTGTTGCATACTGGGGCTTTCCAATACTTCAACCCTCCAATGAAATGAACCTATTATGTTTTTCCTTATTTTCTCTTGTATATAATGTTACAGTGTTCATAGTAAACGTGGCCAAAGTTTCAAATAATGAGACTAACTTATGTAAAAGTAACCCCTGTTAGCAAGAACGTTAGAATTTAGACTGGCCTAAATGCTGTTTCCAACAGGGTTTTCTACTTTAGCGACAAGCCGACGTCAGATTGTGACCAATTTCTTTAAACTATTATCTGCTCCAGGTACGCTACTGCAAATGTTTACATCATGTAGCCTACAATGCTACATGTAGCATCAGGGAAACATGTAAACTTGGCTGCCGATATTGTTAATATCTCTAAATGCTGGATCATATTCCTGTTGGAACATGGCCTGTTGTGTTGAGAAGGTGTTATTGGTGATAATTCACAGTCATTCGCCAGCTGCAAGTGAACTGCTACATGTAGCTACATGCTAATGCCAGGGAAACATGTAATCTTGGTTGCCAATGCTGCTAATATCTCCTTATTTTGGATCATATTCCTGCTGGAACATGTCTGATTCTGTTTAAAAGCTTTTATGGTTGTTATTTTCATGGTAGAAAGTGCAGCTATACTCTGTTACAGTAATTCCCTGGCTGCAATGGCGGTGCAGGCGCCTCAATGTGAAAGACCAAGACATTGACCGATCAGAGCAGACCGGCCTTTCTTAGGAGGGGGGGTTAAAGAGACAGGTGCTAAAACAGAGCGTTTCAGACAGAGGGTGAATACAGGTGTCCCAGCAGAGACAGTATGAGGAAAATAAGGTGCTTTTTGAACATTAAAACATGAAAGCATGTTCTAGTAGAAACCCAAAATATATTAGGAATCTCAAAATGAGCACAATAGGTCCCCTTTAACCAAGTCGATTTACACAAAGCCCCAAATCTGGGGAGTCATGGTTGAGTTTACTTCTTCAAACTCAGTTGGTATTTTGTGCTGCTGAGCTCATTTATTGTAAGGCATTTGAATAGCAAGATATTGTGCGGCATCTTACTTCCTCACCGTCAGCAGAATAGCAGAAGTGTGCCGCCAGTCCTGATGCTCAATCGATTTAACTTTTCACTCGTGCGTGTGCACTCCACCCACAGCTAAAAAAAATGGAGAAGTTTGACGAGACAGCATGAATGTCATTCAGACAAATGCAGCCAGTGCCTTTCCCCTGTGCATTCATCCAATCAGCCATTGGTTTACCTTTCATTGCCTGTGTAAACGGGGAGTTTCTGGCTGTACAGTCACAGAACAGTGAAATGTGCCAGCACGTGACAGGGAGTGGTCCCGCCATCCAAGCTGACATAAATGGCTTCCTGTTTTTTTGCTTTCACCCGGTCTCCCCCCGCAACCCCAGCCTCCATCTTTCCATCCACGCTTCCATCTTTTGTTCTTCCCCTTTTTCTCTCTCCATCTCTTCCTCTGTCTCACTATCCTGGGTCCCACGCCCCTTTGTGTGGCCTTGTCTGACCTCTCCTTCCTCCGCTCACTCACACATACGCACATCTCTCTATCTCCTACCGCACACACTGACTGAACATCGCACATGCATGGTATGAGGAATAACGACTCGCGTCCTTGACGTAACTGCAACTCTTTCCTTCTTGCAAAGAGACAAACTTGCGGGTGGCCACAGCACTCAAGATGGAGAACGCACTTGCTGACCTTGCTTGACAGAAGGGCTGCTCATATGCAGCGGGTACTCAAGAAATAGCATGTATATGCCAGGCTGAGGCATTGTATTCATGTGCAAAAATTGATGCAGTCATTGTTTCACTGGTGGTAATGGATCATATTTTTGTCATGATTGGAGGAAATGTTTGTGTGTTGGTGGAAGCCAGCATGCTTCGTTCTTTCGCATTAGTGGGAGAGTAATTTAGATTTAGCTCTTTTCCCCACAAGTACTTGACTTAATGCCCATGAGTTTACCAATCCTGTTTACTGTGTTTTTATGTGGTGGTGCTCAGTTTTTACAATACCCATAATCCGCAGCATAACAAAGTGCCACTCGTAAAGTGTTGCTTTAATGAAACTATGCCTTTGTGCCGTTTTATGCACTGTGTTTTGAGTAAATTGGTGTTAATCTGTTTGGGGGGTCATAAATTAAGCTTTCTGTTAGAACTTGTTCTATAAAGTTAGATGCTCTCAAAGCAGGTTATGGAACAACAGAGTGAGTGCTTGAAGTATAGAGTGTGTGTGTGCATGAGTGCTGAAATTGATGAAGAGACCTCCCTGGATTTAAGTGTTGCTACAAAGCACCACCCGATACTGTATGCAGAAAAACCCCAGCCACTCTAGGCGAGAGGGCGTAGCTAACAGTACTGAGTAGTCTGCAGTTCCTCTTTGGGGCGCCTCCTGACAGGAACTTGGCAGCGAGGAAACATAAACAAATTCCCTGTGGTGGGCTGGCAGGCTGGGCGGCGCGGTTCCCCCCTGTTACCATACATGCACAGCGCAGCTCGGCTCGGCTCAGGCTAGCCCGTTCAGCCCAGCACCCACAAGCTGTGAGAAATAGATCTTAAAGGGACAGGTGCCGCCTGCGCTCCTTAAAGCGGCACAGGCCCGCTCTGTATCTGCAGTCTGTTTTCCGTGTAGCCGTCACAGTTGCATAGGCTGACAGGTTTGCTTTCCACTGCATTGTCCTAGGCTGACAGTGATGTGTGTTACTTCTGGTGCACTGACCTCTTGGAGGTTTCCAACAATACCATTCAAACATTGCCTTGAGGGGGAGAGCAACTGCTGCAAGGGGTCCCAAAATGGTTGTTTGCGCTGAGGTAGCAAAAAGATGTAGCAATGATGATGTAACGATGGAGGCTGGGGAGATGCGAGGGAGGCCTCTCTCCAGTATGGAAGAGAGAGAGGGTATGGTGGGTCTTTAAACACACACATGCACACGCTGACACACACGTGCAGTATTCCTACAACCAAAACATGTTCAAACATACATGTTTGCACACACATTCTTATTTATACGTATGTGTGCACAGAGAGACTCACACGCCTGCAGTTTTCTCTTTCTCTCCCTCTTTCTCTCTCACTCTCCAAACACAGTGGTGTATTGTGCAGCTTGACCTGGTCGCTGTCCAAAGGCAAAGAGAACCCAGATTGCTGAAACAGAGGGCCCACTACTAACAGGCCGGCCAGGCTGTAGTTGTTATAGCCTGCTATGGCCTTCCAAACCAATGGGGACTGCTAGCTGAGCCCAGAAACTGAGTGTGCGTACGATGTGTGTGTGCGCACACGCACGTTCTTTTTGATCAGCCACAGAAGGGTTTCTTGGACAGCACTTGCAGGAGCCGACATGGCACCTCCATGCAATTTCATAAGCACTGGTAAAAGCATTTGCCTGACTTTTAATAGTCCTTCGTCTCCACAACATCATCCAAATGCACTATTTTCAACCATCCTTTAATGGTGGTGCTGGTGGAGACGGGGCCGCAGAAAAGAGGGCGATGGCGAGCAGGAGGAGGAGGAGACCCTTCTCCTCTCCCGCTCCCATTCCTACAAGGATTAAATGTGGTGAATAGTAAATCTCTTTTTCACTTTTTTTTTCCTGGAAGGGTGATGGATGCGAGAGCCAGCTCACAGTCTGCCTCATTGGTTTCAGTCGTCTGCCTGACTGGCTCATCTATCGACTTCCATGTGATCAGCACCTGTATGAGTTTGGAATAGTTATTAAGTAGAGCACTTGAACAGACTGGATTTTCTATCTTTAGATATTGGGAGTGTATTTAGTTTGTCATAGCTAGTACTTTGGGAGTAAATGCATGCTTAGGCCCTGTACACATGCCATGTTTTTTTTTTTTTTTGCACCCTCAAACCCATTGTTTTCAGTGTAAATGTGTGGAAGGTGTGTTTAAGAGTGAGAGTGATGCTGCATTCCCAAGCAACTGTTTTTCAGGGCAAGACAGCTGCACCTTGAGATAAACAAAGTACAACTTAGGAACGCAATAATGTGCACTGCGGGTGTGACGAGGAACGACCAATCACAGCTGTTAGATATCTTAGTGCAGGACTACCCAGAGCTTTACGTCAGTCCCATGGACGACATTTTAGGTCTAATACATGCTTAAAAAACAATACCTGGAAAGGTAAGCGGGCTATGATACGGTGCTGGTTATGGTCGTTTAGCAACTTCAGATGTTACATGCCTCCGTGCCTTTAAAAGTTGGCACGGAATAGACACAATCGTAGCACTCAGCGCCTGACCTCATGCTTTCCTGGTGGGAAAAGACGTGGCATGTGTCCTGGCCCTTGCAGTGTTTTTTTTTGTGAGTGGAACGCATTTGTATAACTCCTTCAAACTTAATACAGGACATCATAACTGTGTTCATATCCTAAAATTACACCTACATGAACGTAGCCCCTTCCCACAAGTAATTTCAGCTATGCAGCACTGGGCCACCAGTAAACCTTTATGTAAAATCATCTCAGACGCCTCATGAACATGTAAAACACAATGTGGTCGGACATTTTGTGGAAGTAACAATGCTGTCAGTGTGTGCGTGCGTGTGTGTGTGTGTGTGTGTGTGTGTGTGTGCGTGTCTATGTGAGAGAGAGAATAGGACAGTCAGTTCACTCTCTGTGAGCCGCGGAGGAGTGGAGGACGAGCAGGGGATGACAGAAAGTCTTAGGATCCACTGACAGAGTGCAGCACAGGCAGCTGTGGTGACACTGCAGTGCGAGGAGAGAAAGAGACAGTTGAATAAAGAGGAGGGGGAAATAGAGGAGAAGATGGCCCTGAAAGTGAGTTGGAGAGGCAGAAAGAATCTTCCCTCACAAGTAGATAGTAGACGAGGACACTGAAAATGGGAGATTGAGAGAAGTAGACAAGGATGAGCACTCGTGGGGTGGTAGCGGGTCTCTTGGGATGCCATTAGCTGGTGTGTGTGTGCGTGTGAGAGCGAGCAAGTGCACGTACAGTACATGATGTTCTCCATTTAACTCGTTGTGCAGTGTTCTTCTTAATACACGCACATGTCCACGTTTCTGTTATGTGTATGTGTGTCCTAGCACTCACGTGGAGTAAAACCTCCCACAAATGAGGTAAAGGAGACAGCATCAAGGGCCCAGATGTATCCACCCTCCCCTACACCTCCTCTCCCGGGTCCCAGTAGGCACATCTCTGTAATGGCCCCCTATCGATCCTGAGGCCTCCTTGTCCACACTCAATGCCCATCGATCGGCACCTCGCAAAGAGTCTCAGAGGGCTGCTTCACATCCTGTGGCTCGCTGTGTTAGATAGTGTGTGCGGTGTGTGCACGTGTGTAAAACAGCGCTCGTTCATATTTTGGAAAAGAAACCTGTGTCTGTATGCCTGCACCTTCATTCAACCTGTATACGTCTTTGCAATGTGCGTGTCCAATTCTTTTCAACAACCGTCCCGTTTTCCCATTAATGTCGCTGGAAACCTTCGGTGAAACTGTCCCGTCGCACCATCAAGTGAAGGTCTCACTCTCATTAAACCGTGAACGATGCAGGCCCTCCGTGTCTGAAACCTTGCAGCATAAAGACATAAACACCCAACATAAAAAAGACTCTCTGCAGTCTCCCACAAGAGAGACAAGACAGAAAAAGAAGAAAAGACTCCCTCGCCTCCCATGTCAAAAAAAAAAAAGCCTGATTAATCAGTCAAGCCACATGAAAACTTTGCTTGTTATTGTTGCTGCTTGATTTATTAAAGGCCTGGATCTGGGTCAAGCATCCCCCCTTCTCTCTCTCTCTGCGCTCTCTTCCTTCTTACCCTCGTCTTTTTTTTCTACCTAAATAAGGGCCCACCCCCCACGTCTCTTCCCTTTGTCTCTCATCTGGTTTTCTGTTTTTGTTAAAGGACAGTTGATTAATGGTGCCACAGACAAAGCCCGCAGTCTGCTCTCAGCCCGGGCTCAGATAGGGCTCCGCTCTAGGTAAACCAAAACACATGTGCTCCGGACAGCCACTGGGAACCCCTGAGGAGAGAGAGGGAGAATGGGAAAGAGAGAAGAAATTAACGACAGTAGTCGCTGATGTATTATATACAGTGATATAGGGTCCTTCCTGCTCTGGAAAATGTGCAGCAAAAGGAAAAGGAGGAACGGTGAAGGAGTTGTGTGTAATACGGGCCGATACGCTCAGGGTGTGGCCGTAACTAAGATTTAGTTGCACCATGCTAGCCACTATGTGTTCATTAAAGTATGAAGTTATCCTTCTGCTCGGGCTCAGCTTCACCTCTTGCGGTGCGCGGTTGCACATATTTACTGATTTTAATGTAGTGGAGAGACATTTCAACACCTGAGTATTGTTCCTCGCCTGCAGGCTCCTCAGGAATGAGTACAGTGCCATCGAAAAGAGAATTGCCTTATTGAATGATAACGGAGCATATTATTCCTGTGACTGCACTGAGAGCTTTATTGTCAATTGTCTTCATAATGGCAGGGCTGGCCACTCATGTCATACTTTATCACCGCACACTCCCTTGTTTGTGCGCCTTTGTCTATTTATGTTTGTGTGCAGTTAATTGGCTGCGTTCGCTTTCTGAGGTAAACAGTGCCCTCTCAGGAATTATTGCCCAGAAGGTATATTGGTTAATAACAATTATGTGTTCACTTATGCTATATGGTGCTAACCTACTGAACCATTCCACTCTAGTTCAATTTAGAGGCAACTCTAACTACAAGCCCATATAGACAGAATATATTGTTGAATGTATTGTATGAGATTAGAAGTGGTGAACTGTCCCTTATAATGTCTTTTTGCTCTGCAGTGGGAGCTATCAGTAATATGACGCTATACACCTTTAGGGTCTGATGCATCTTAACACTTGTATTTATTACCAGTAAGTGATCAACAGAGGTGTGGACAATCAGTCAGAGACAAGTCACAAATTTAATGATGTTAGACTTGTCTTGATAAAATCATGAAAGACTTGCAACTTGACTTTAACACCAATGACTTTCAAACATACAACATGCAAAAACATACAATATCATTCTTAAAGAAGAATGGTCTTACACAAAATGCTTTTAACTGTATCATAAACTAGGCAATAGGCTGTCAAAAGAAGATCTTCTAGTGTCAGTAATACCCAGCTTGTCGAGTTATAATCCTGTTCTTATTCACAAACATTTGTGTTTTTGAACATGTGTAGTCTGAATGTTATATAGAGATGTATTAATACATTTCTGTTAAGTCACAAAAAGGCTATACATGGGATTCATATCTTGTTATCTGCAGGAACAGATGAGTAGACACCATTCATCAACTTATCTGACGTATGTAAATATGACAGCAGTGATAGTTTAACGTTTCCACGGTAACGAGTAAAACAGTCGAGGGCTGCCTATCAGCCACTTGCCGTCTCTTTACGTGATGACAGTAAATATGTCACACTACTTACATGATCCTCGCAGTTAACTGATCACTCACTCACGACTTTCCTCCTGTCATACACTTTAGCCTACACTGGCGGACTCGCCCCCTCGTTTTAGACATGAAAAAAAAAAAGCCTGCAAATTTTCGGGTCGCACATGAACGAGTAGTTGTAAAAAATATACTCGCACCAACTCCAAAAGTGGTTGCAAAATGCAGTCACATTTGTTTTTAACAAACCTGTTTCTTGATGTATGCTCTAGTGAAGGTCTGATAGAAAGAAAATAGACTGAAAGCTCAACAGTAAAGTGAAACACTGCACAGATGTAATTGTGTGGAAATCTTTTCTACCAGTTTGGACTTACTGATGTTTCCAGCACCTTGCCAAGACTAAGCTGGGTGGAGCGGTGGTTGTCCTGCATCAACAAACCTGTTTTTCAAAATGGATACATGTTTTAAAAAGCATTCAGGATGATTTTTTTTTGTAAATTGATTATATTATTACTCTTGTTAAGATGGCGTTACATGTGGTACACTTGTTAAGAACCTGAAATTCAAATTTTAGAACTTTGGACTTGACTTAGGACACAGTGACTTCGTCTGACCTCTGATAATTAAAGAACAAACATTGTAATTATTACAAAGTGGCCAATAACATTTTGTCAGTTGACTCATAACATCATCAGTTCTTGAACTCAAATGGAAACTTTCCCCTCTCAAACTGCTTTTGTTACATAAACAGTGCCACCACCCAACCTGCAGTGTGTTGGCCAAATCATACAGGGATTGGAGTGTTGTTTTGGAGGCTGAGAGATCCAGGAGGAGTCTAGCTGGTCAGCAAGGCCACCGTCCAACAGCAACACCGCCGGCACTTTGAGAAACTGTGCACACCCAGAGGAAGGATGGAGCTCTCCTGACGAGTTTGTTGCAGTCATCCACTGCGTCTCACCCAGACAATATGTGCCTGCCAGCTTCCCGTCTTTCCCAGCTCACACACACGGGATGATCCCGAAGCCTTCCTCTGGGTGTATGAGGGATTAGCGGTGGCATGTGGGCTGCCGGAAGAGAAGGCAGGCAGAGAGCAACCAAGCAGTGACTGTAGCCCTGGAGCAACACTGCTATAATAACAAAAAAATATTCTCCTCCTGTCCTCTGCCCCATCACTGGTCTGGATTTGTAGGGAGTCCTAGGAGAACAGTGCCAGTCAAAGACCCCCTGCATTCGAAAACATGTTTTTCTTCTGTTTATGTGCCCTAAAATGTCTGACCTTAACTATACAGTATACTGTGCAAATTTTGTTCCTAGAGAGATGTTTTCACATTCCTCTTCCTTGAAAGTTGAGATTCAAACATTCGAGCAAGCTAGATTGGTTACGTCTCTAACGTGAAAGCCAATTGCTGTCTAATGCAGGAAATACACATCGACGGGGGAACAGCTCCGGCTAAGAAATCTGAAACCTCCAGCGCAGAACCCATCGTAGCAGATATTATTGTACGTTTCACAAACATTAATGCTGTGTCAGTCACTGCCAGTTAGCCTACAAGCTAACAAGCGAACAAACCACATAGACAGATAAAAGATGCTAACTAACCTTTAATTCTGAAGCGTCTGCTGCTTGCCGATTTTGGTGCACAACAGACTCCTCATCTGAGTCCGAGTCTGACTGATGGTGTGTTCATGTTACGAGGGACACGGCAACAAGCTACAAGTCATTTCCAATGGAGGCTAGGGGCATGAAGCTACAAACTGTTTTTAGCTGCGTTATTAGTGTAGTTAGATGATACGCTAGCTTTCTGTGCATTGCAGTGACATAGGGATGCAATGGGGTGATGGGTGATGGGGTGAAAATGTTTTTTGACCAAATACAAACTTTAGACGATGTTTAGTGGAGGTGCATTGTTGCAAGAAGACAAGAAGCAGAAACATAAAAGCTTGTGGTGAGGTAAATATGTCGCAGCACTTACACAGTGACTCTGCAATAATGTAGATGGGGACACTGTTGCGTTGTCGTTCCCAGTGTGAAGACAGCATAAGGCATACATACAGTCAGGTCCATAATTATTTGGACAATGATACAGTTGTCATCATTTTGGCTCTGTACACCACCACAATGGGTTTTAAATGAAACAATGAATACGTGCTTAAAGTGCAGACTCTCAGCTTTCATTTAAGGCTTTTTTCAAAAATGTAGTATGAACCGTGTAGGAATGACAACCATTTCTTCACACAGTCCCCCAACTTTAAGGGCTCATAAGTATTTGGACAAACTAACATAATCATCAATTAAACAGTCAGTTTTAATACTTGGTTGCAAATCCTTTGCAGTCAATGACTGCCTGAAGTGTTGGACACATAGGCATCATCAGATGCTGGGTTTCTTCCCTGGTGATGCTCTGCCAGCCCTTTACTGTAGCTGTCTGCACTTCCTGCTTGTGTTTTGGGTGTTTTGCCCTCAGTTTTGGCTTCAGCAAGAGAAACGCATGCTCAATTGGATTCAGGTCAGATGATATGACTTGGCCATTGCAGAACATTCCACTTCTTTGCCTTAAAAATGTCTTTGGTTGCTTTTGCAATATGCTTCAGGTCATTGTCCAACTGCACTGTGAAGCATCGTCCAATGAGTTTTGAAGCATTTGGTTGAATCTGAGCAGATAATGGTGCCCCAAACACTTCAGCTTTCATCCTGCTGCTCTTGTCAGCAGTCACATCATCAATAAATACAAGAGAACCAGTTCCACTGGCAGCCATACATGGCCATGACATAACAGTACCTCCACCATGCTTCGCTGATGAGGTGGTGTGCTTTGGATCATGAGCAGTTCCTTCCCTTCTTCCTTCTCTTGTCTTCCCATCATTCTGGTAGTTGATCTTTGTTTTATCTGTCCATAGTATGCTGTTCCACAACTGTACAGGCTTTTTAGATGGTTTTTGACAAACTCTAATCTGGCCTTCCATTTTTAAGGCTAACCAATGGTTTGCATCTTGTGATAAACCCTCTGTATTTATTCTAGTGAAGTCTTGTCTTGCTGACAAGAGCAGCAGGATGAAAGCTGAAGTATTTGGTTTCATGACAACTGTATCATTGTCCAAATAATTATGGACCTGACTGTATATGGCTTAATCTCTCCGATGTTTTATTTATGGCTAATGCTAGCCATCTTAATGTGCACTTCTCTTTCAATAGTCAACCTAGCACTAGTAGCGCCATACCAGTGCTGGGGAATTCGGAAAGTGTAACCTATGGCAATCAGCAGTGGTAGGCGGGGCAGAGATCCAGAATTTCTCAGTGAGTGAGAAAGAGTAGATGTGCCTCTGGCCCCTTGAATAAAGCCATACACATCAGGCTTTGTGGAATTCAAGATGAGTGAGATGCTCAGACAGACCTGAGACATGTCAGTGCATTGTGTTGCAATATTTACATAATATTAGTGAGTTATAGTAGTGTAATGGTGGGGAGGAGAAAACAATACAGAAAAACACAGTCTCCTGTAGTCGAAATCCCTGAACGTTTGACATAGATTGGCGTGATTTCAGAATGTGGATGAGAAAATGCATTCACAATAGGCAGGGCGACTGGGACTGAGGTGGGTGTGTTCTGCTTTTTAAAGAAAGGGAGCTGCATTTCCGGCAGGCGTCTCACAGTCCAGGAAGTGCATTTTTTAAACTTTCCCTTTCCAGCTCTGCACATGATTTTCGGACTGTACCATGGTACTTAAGTTTCCTTCGCGGTGCCATGAAGAACATCAGGAAAAAGGAGAAAACTTGTGTCCCACGCTCCAGCTCCATGTGCAATAAACTTGTGGTCAGCGAGTCAGCTGAGTCTCTGCTGATGGGTAAAATGTGTTGAAGTGTGCAACACATTTCCCTTTTTTTTCCTAGTTCTCTTTTATTCATAAAGCGGCACACTGAAATCTGGTGTGCAGTGACTCAAAGATTTAACACAGCCCGGTACTACAGTGTTTTCTGAAATAACCAGAGTGATGTTCATGACAGCGGCATAGGTGACATGTCACTTGTTGACACTGTAACCTAGCCCCTGTGGGGCCTGAGCACTGTAGTCCAAACAAGCATGGTTGTCTGCTCAGATGAGCACAGAGCCAAGTGGCTCATCTTCACTTCATTAGACCGAGCGCCTGTTAATAATTCATGCTCCGCTTTCCCTGGAAGCAAAACCAAAGGCACAGCTGTGCCTGTCTGTCCGTATTCCTTGTCACCGGACATTTAAGCCTTTTCCCATTTTGGACTACGAGTTATTTACTCACTTACCCGCCCACACCCCACCCTGCAATGTGCACCTGCCTGGATGAGCAGATGATGCTGTAGCGCCAGAGGCAGAGGTAGAGCAGTTTTGGCATGTCTATATTTTTATCTATATTTATTTATTTTTTTGTTTTCTCTGTCATTACCTTCCTCCTCCATTGTTACTCAAAAATGATGTGTATCCAGTACCCAATGTACTTTTTCTCCCATCCCCAGGGAGTGTCTGTTCTCTTTATATTTTAGTTTTTTTTTCCTCTCTCCCTGCTCATCGTCTCTTGTTGCACCACGGTGTCAGATTTAGTTATGTATGCACCCCATGTCTTTGATCCCCCCCCTGCACTCCTGTGTTGTGTACATTGCATAACCACCCGCTGCTAAGCCTAGCAGTGTACCTCAACTCCCTCTCTCTCTTTATTTTTCTCTCTCTCACACACTCTCATTGCTCTTTTTCTGACACCCCCTCATCTTCCTCTCGCTTCTTTGGCAGCAATCCAGGTCATCACTCCTGTACTCCCCCCCCCCCTCCATCCCCTCTCCCCTTCCTCCAATCCCAAACCTTGAAAGTTGGAGCAGTTGGTCTGCTTGCCTCTCTCACTCTCACCGTGTATTTGTCTTCTTCTTGCTATCGCTGTTCCACTCCTTTTCCTTTATTTCCTATCCTCTCTCTCCTCTCTCTGCTCATCTCCCTCTCCCTGCCTCCTGCTCTCCAGTATCCCAGTGGTCTCATTAGGCATGAAGGAGGCTGCCTGGTGTGTGTGTGTGTATGTGTGTTCTCTTAGGCAAAGTCTCACTTGACTGAGCATGCCACTTGCACTAGCGGGGGCCTGGGCTCCATTATTACCACAAAGCTGTCACAAACAGTATATAAAGTAGCCTCCTGTTGCCGAGTTGTGGGTGAACACAGGGCACTCTCTTAACAATAGCAGCGAGCACTGCTCTGCCTTCCCTGCTCTGTGCTGTTGCCATGGTTGTAGGAATTGATGTGCACCTACACAGTATAGAAAATATCAACAGAAATGTCAGAAATGTGTGCAAACACGAGACCTGACAGTCAAAACCACACACCAAACATCTGCCTCCTCTCTACAGTTACACCCCCACCTATGTGGGCCAACCTGTGGGATGTCTAATGCCCCTCTGTCTGCTTCTCCGCAGACTTATTGAGTGATTATGTGTGTGTGTGTGCGTGTCCACCGCTGTTATGCTAGTGTCTGGTTACAGGGATGGGGCCGTGTGCAGGAATGGGCCCCTCTGCTGCCTTGCTGGCAGGCTTGACCCCAGTAGGTCAGCGTCCATTACCTCACGAAACCTAAATGTCAAGCACGGCCCCCTGCTTTAGCCATTTGTCTTTCTCTGTGGGTCAGTCAGCCTGGATACACACACACACACACACACACGCACGCACACAAACATGTCAACTGCTCTTACTTACAGCCTGATGTGCATAATCATGCTCCACAACAAAGAAGTGTCCCTTATTAAAATGATTTCAAATGACTGAAAGACTAGTAACACAGATCTTTCTGCTGTCATTGCTCTTCGTTCATACTAGGAATGAATTTCCTTCAACAAGTTTGAAGTTATCAGTGCTATTCACTGACTTGAGTGACTGCCTGACTGGACCCAGCTGTTGGCCAACAGTTGTTTAGCTTTTCTATGAGTGGACTGACTAACTTTTGGCGCCAGAGTTGGCCACAAAGTCAGTGGACGCATACAGGGAGCAGAATACTGTAGACTAGAGCTGTCTCGGATATCAGTTTTTGGGCATTGATATCTGCGTTTAATTGAAAGTTTGAGGGATGTGGGGGATGAGAGACAGGGACAAAGATCGGACTGTTTTTAAATGCATACAGTTTTCAGTCGATGCACCTTATATAACGTGACAGTTAGCCACTTTGTTAGCATGCAGGTTGCACTAACATTAGCAATGATAGTACAGTTTTCAGATGATGTGCCAAGCTCGTTGTAGATTTGTGATATTCCAGTTTTCTTTAGCGTATCTAGCACTCGACTTTTTAGGAGTCATCTTCACAGATTTTTTAAGCTGTTCCAGACACTTGAATTATTGGACATCTTGCTAGTTTGTCTGTAAGCCTGCCACGAGTGTGTCAAACTGTCCCGGTTTCAGTAGTGCTAGACTGCTAGTGACTGATGTTAGATGAGATTGAGACAAAACTATTACATTTAAATGTCATTGTCTGAGAATGACTAATAGTATTTAATGTTGAAGCAGGTATATAGTATATACACACACATACATAATTGAATTTAGATTTTAAAAAATGAACCATTTAAACACTGGTTTGGGTGTCGATTACCGTGGCAGTGATCGAAGCATTCAGGTCAGCCCTACTGTAAATGTGGAGCTCTTTCTCACTTTGAAAAATTTAGTTGCCAACTCTTTTAGAGTAGCTTTTGACAGTTTAAACAAGCTGAGTGAAGAAAACTGTACAGGAGGGAAAGAAGTAGTTGAAGCGTCCTTACAAGGTCACGTCATGCGAGTGATTCATTCACCATTCAAACATTAGCTATCTCGCAGGTGATTAAGCGTGGAAAACATCTTGAAAAACTAAACGCCACCTCATTTTTACACTCACCTCATGCATTTAGCCCTTTACAGTCCTCTCTCCACCAGTCAACGTGGAAAAAAAAACATTTTTCCCTGTGTGTTAAACAACCTCAATCTCTGTATACAGCGATGAGCTCTAACAGCCATTATCAGAGAGCACGCCGGCCAACTCCATCACTTGTTCTCCACATTACTGGGCAACAGCCATCCATTTTAGCAGATAACGGACAGAGAGACGCTGCAGTGTGTGTTGCGAAAGCTACAGTGAATGTACGCGCACGTATATAAACACACAACTTGTTTACAGGAAGCTGTCAGCCATGTGTCCTTATGATAAATAAACAGGGAAGCGTCCCCTTTTTAATGATGGCGTATACAGGCCTGCACGCTGAATATTGACGGAAAGATTGAAAGCATTCTCAAGGGCCTTTCCAACATGACGTATGGCTCACGCTTTGTATTTTTTCTCTCCTGCCCTTCATTTTTACCCCCCCCCACCCCTCTCAGCTCCCCTTTTATTTATCTTAGACAGCGGCTTGTGCATTGGGTTTTTAGACGTGAAAGATGCCATAAACACATTTATCAAGGGGGGCTGCCAATAGGGAGAACATCAGGAGTATGAATGAGAAGAATGTGATGATAAACACAGAGAGAATCGTATAACAATGAGAAAAGATAAAAAAAAAAAGGCGAGTTCCTTGGGGATAGCAGAGGGCAGTATGTGTCAACAGGGAACAGGTTGCTTTTGAGTCTTCACCAACCTGAAGCGTAGCAGATTATTGGCTGCCGTAGCAGTGGCAGCTCAGGATAGCACAACAACAATAATGCCACCTGCATTAGCAGTCTGCCTGCGCAGCCCAGAAGATGCCGTACCCCTCGCTTTGATAAATGTTTCATTGTTTATGCTGTCTCCGTCTCTCTTTCTTCTCTCTCTCCTCCTCTCCGTCCTACATGCACAGCGGTGAGTGTGTTCCGAGACTGGCAAGCTTTTTTACAAAGTGTTGTTTCAGTGTTAGTCAAGCGTTTGATGTCTGTCTCAATTGTTGTTCAGCGGCCTCCCTGGGCTGAGATCACAGGCGGCGTTTATTAATTTGCAGGTTCAGACTCTCAGCTGAGGGACCGCTACCAGCAGGTCCTCCACATGCCTTTCTTTCCTTTTTTTTAATGGTTTCTACTTAAACACTATATGCTGCCCCCTTTTTTGACTATTAGCAATTGACCTACTTTATGAATCTAAACTTAGCCGCACTCAACCCAAGGCAAAGGAGTGAGTTGATCGCTGTGCTTGTGAAGGGGGGGGTCAGGGTGTTATCTGTGCTCCACAAAGACACAGGGTTAATTGATGCACGCTGGTGTCAACGTGCTGATTGCTCGCTTTTTTGCCTCGTTGGCTTTTTTAAACTGCTGTTAAACCCCATTATCTGATTAGTTGTATGTATGGAGGGTTAGGGAGTATTTTGGTGTGTGTGTGTGTGTGTGTGTGTGTGTGTGTGTGTGTGTGAGTCCTAGTTGCCTCACAAAGATGAAGAGCTCTCTCTTTACCTAAGGGGGATGGGGTTTGACAGTACTGTAGCGCCCCTACCCACCCTCCATGCTTCTATTGAAGGCCCCCCCCCCCCCTTCCCGCCTCACCCACCATCCCCCCACTGCTGATAAATGTGTTTTTCTTAAAGGAAGGAGGTGGTTGGTTGAGAGGAGTCTCTTTTAATGTAGCTTTTTTTTTTTCTGTGTGTGTGTGTGTGTGTGTGTGTGTGTGTGTGTGTGTGTGTGTGTGTGTGTGTGTGCGCGTGCGGCTTGCTAATGCACTGCAGGGCCGTGCAGCAGGGCTACAGGCAGGCAGACTCGGAGGCAGGCCCGCAACCTCGACCCCAGCATCATTTGTTTGGACGAGGGCCGTCAGCGCCTGTCGCGCGGCCCATGATGAAGTGTCAGTCGGTAATTGTCCCCGCGAAGCATCCACATCTCAGGGGGTGATGGGGGGGCGGCGAGGGAGGAGGATGGGGGAGGCAGGGAGCTGACAGAGAGAGAAATGACACCCTGGGCTCCTCCTATTCTCTCTCTCTGGCTGTCCTTTTCACTCCCCCCTTTCTTTCTAGTTTTTCCTCCCCAGTCTTCCTACAGCTGCACCTCATATGAAGGTCTGCTGTGTGCCTGGCACAAACCAGTGGCTCCCGTTGAGCTTCGGCTGGGGCCCAGTGGTAACACAATGTATGTTTGTCCCTCTGCTGTACATTTGTGTGTATGGAAAAAAGTTTTTGTTGTTTGTTTTTTCCTGTGTCCCTGGACCTCGCATAAAGTTCCTTCGAACGCTCCTGCCTCTGTGTATGCACATTATCCAGAGCGTCTATCTTTAAACATAGTGTACTTTCCTTCCTCTATTATCCATCAACCACTCTGCCTCCCCATTCAACCCACCATCTTTTCTTTCTCATACTCCCCACATCCCAATTAGCTCTTGTACCTTGTACTTAGAATGAGCTATTTATTTTGGGAAGAGTCCTCTTGAACCTCTTTGTCCAAACACTGGCTGCCTCTGCCTGCCTGATCATCTTGATAATACATATATATATATTTTTTTTATCCCTGCTCGTTTTGGTAATTAGATTTAGCGCAGGGCTTTTATTGATCAAACGATATCTCTATGTAATGAAAAGCTTTTACAGGACGCACGGCAGCTATTTATAGTGCGATCCATAATGCCGTTGCCGTACGGCGGGGGCCCTAATGCACATCACCCAGGCTCCTGTGCATAAATCGCCAACGGAGGTATGAAGTCAGAGCCCAGTATAAGTAGCTCCATGATGGAGGAGTGTGTGTGTGTGTGGGGGGGGGGGTGTAGGAAAGGTAGCTCCATAGAAGGAGAGATTAAAGAACAGACAAAGGATCAGGTGAAAGAGGGGGGGGGGCATATGAAAAACAGTAGAGAGTACTCAACATGGAGAAGATGAATACTGAAAGGTGGGAAGGCCAGGAAACGGAGATGCAGGAAGAGGGGACGCAGCCAAGAGAGACGAGGATATGAAGGAAACCACCTTGAGATATGAGTCCTACATTTCCAGTTTCCTCATTCCTCCATAACACCGCCCCCCCCCCCCCCACCCCCCACCCACCACCTCCACCACTACTATCACCACCTCTACGATGATGGGATGAAAACTGTAATGCATGCTATATCAACGATAGGCTACCTTATAGAGAAATGAGTGGAGGTTAGCGAGGAAGAATGAGTTAAAGAACAAAGACCGTAAAGCATGTGTCTGATGGAAGTAAGAATGAAGGATGAAATATGAGACAGAAGCAGGAGAAAAAAAAAAGTAAAATAACACACCACCAGACGATGGAGACGCCATTATTTTGGCGTGTGGCTCCCTATGACACCCTGAGGACAGCAGGTGAATTAGGAGGAGGCAGATGGGACGCCTCCAAGTCCATGTCCCACTGTCTGTCTGACTGTCTGTCTGTCTGTCTGTTGGTTGGCTGCAGGTGGAACACAGCCTGCCACTCCTGCTGTCTAAATGAGGAGCCCCTCTCCTCTTTCTCTCTCTCACACACACACTCACACACACTGTCTCTCTCTTTCTCTTTAATGGGACACTGGCCTGGGGCGCTGAACCAGCTCCCTCCGGAGCAACACACACACAGCATGCACACACACTGATCATACATTACAGACACTCCTGGATGCCCTTGCACGTGGTGTGAAACACATACACACACACACACACACACACACACACACATGCACAGACAGAGAGAAGCACGGGAAACCACAACCCCCCAAATTATGCCCCAGTCTGTGAGATGATGAATCTGGTTGGTGATTAGTTAGTTGAGGAGGGAGGCGCACTGCTTAGGCCCTTTAATGGGCCATAATTTGGAAGATAACTGTATTGTCCTATCTCTCTTGACATTTAAATCTAATCAGACCCTGCTGGTTAGCACTGTGGTCCAAGACGAGGGAGCCTGGGAGGGATGAAAGGCTGCTAGCGGAGAGGGATTGGCCCATAGTGGGCTATGCATCCCTATGGGCTGAGGCTAAGCAATTAGAACACAAGGCCCGGGCACACACATTATTTCCTGCTTTGCTTTTTTATTTATTTTTTGTTTAACTGGCGATCAGTTTACTGAGCCTTTAATTCAGTAACAGAATAGCAGGGAAATGGATACATACAAAGTCACTTCCACATCCACACACACACACACACACACACACACACACACACCCCCACATGCCTACATACACACACATGAGGGAGCCACTGCAAGGCCTCTTCTCTGCTCCTTATTACCACAGATGAGATGCTCAGTTTGATTAACACTTCTCTTTCATCCTCTTCATTAGCAGAGGAAAGCCACGGCAGCAGTAGCCGCGGCCCATGAAAAGAGGGCATGAATTAGAATCCACTTATTCCATAGACTGCCACTAATTCCGCACAATGGCGGTTAATGGTGGGGAGTAATAGGAAAAGGGTGTTTCTAATTGTTTCTTTGGATGGTGCCGCGCACGCTGCAGCAGCTGTTTCTGCACAGCAGACCAGGCCGGCCTGAACAAAGGCCAACGCAGGCGTTGGAGGGTCCGCACGACTCCGTTCGATAGAGCTCATGAGCAATAAATGCGTGTAGACGAGCCAATTTCCTCTGGCGAAGCGTCTTGCCGAGCGGAGGAGCTGGGCCCCAGTCAATGAGAACCACCTGGTGCTGAGGGAAGTGATTAGGGTTGGCACCACAGTGAGCGAAGAGCTGTTTTGTTAAGGAGGATTGAGATGCGGAGAGAGCTGGGTGGGGGCGGCTCACCCGAGTTTGGTTTGTTGGAGAAATATTGACGTTAGGTTTTTGTCAAAGTGAGATCTGAGGCACAGTGTTGTTTTGTTGGTGCTCAATTAGAGGGAATTATTTTGGTTACGGCATGTGTTTTGGGTTGTGACGCTGGTGGTGATTGCAGAGTGGGACGGAGCGTGGGATGTGCCACAACAGTGGGGTTGTGGGTTCAGCTCCCACACGGACTACACACATACCAACTTAGAAGTCGAAATAGTCCAGTGAGTGGCTAACCATGGAGAAGATGAACACTTTGTCTGCACTGATGGGAATTTTATTGCAACCACAAAAAAAATCGAGAGAATAATGGTGATAGTATCTGCTTGGTAAGAGGCTCAGCTGCAGCGGGGCCCACCCGTACTACAAACAGACTCTTTGGATAAAAGCCCCATCACATGGAATTCACTGTACTTTGTTACAGTGTGTCACTGTGACATTAAATCAACACAGGCATTACAAAAGTCAGGCTTATTTTTTCCATGTCAAGGACTCCAGGGCAGATACATTTAAGGCCAAAAGCCCCATTTGAGAATATTTGTTTCAAGGAACCTCGATCTGATAAAGAAATGTCTTGTTTGTGCCAACTGTTGTTACTGTAGAAAAGCTCTGATCAAAAAACCTTTACTCTTAAAGGGACAGCCAAAATACATGGGGCAGGGATGCAGCGTGGCACATCTGCTGCAGCATGCTAGCACCAGAGCGGATTTATTATAACCAACTGAAGCTATTATACTGATTGTACGAGTCTGTCAAGTCCATGCTTCCCATTCATTGTCTATGTGAGCACCATGGAAAGCATTTTGGTAGCGCAGCGTTGCATTTTGAGAGACGTAGCATCCGCTCCTCATTTGCGTAAAGTTAAACCAAGGCGACTTTGTGCCAGTAACGAGCCTCCATCTTGGCTCGCCACCTACATCTCTGCACTAATTTGGTGGAAACTCAACTATTGAAAATCTTTTAAGCTAACCTTTGTCAGTGAACTGTTTTTGTAAATTAAGAGAAAGCATCCAAACGAACCATCATGCTGGTCTGGTTGAATTCTTGGTGCAGACAGTCTATGGTGGCAGTGGCACGCCCATTAAGCATCCAGTGCTGGAAAGCAGTAGATCCCTTGCATCCACGAACATCCCCGTGGACACGTACCTTGACCAGAGATGTTTCACGCACCCGCATGGGCATTGCGCTGCTTAAGTCTATTTTTACGGGCCAGTAAAAATTACACAGAACTGATTAAAAAACAATTGCAATCTATTTAAAAAGGAAATGAATACCTCATTGTACCAGAGGCAATGTGAAGCAGCGGAGAAACCTTGTGTGTGTGTGTTTTTAATTTTCACATTAAAATAAATCAAATCATTGCATCCTGTTGTTAAAACAATACAGTTAATTATTTCAGTACTAGTTATTATAGCATGTGTTTGCAAACCCTGCATAACCAACTGCATGATCACTTGGAGTTTGTGTAGCAGGTAAAAAAACCCTGTTTCACATTGTGTCCGTGCCCCATGTATTTTGGCCATTACTTTACAGGTAAATTAAAAATAACTTTCTTTTTGTTACATCTACAGTCTTATTTTCATCCTTTCTGTCAGTTATGATAACACTGTATCACCAAATTAGTTGTAGAGACATAGGAATATGGTGACATTGCTACAACTAGCAGTCAAATTATTGTTGTAAAGACCATTATGGGTGTTTGTAAAGGACAGTTTGGGTGTTAATTTTACCATTTGTCTTTTATTTCACTTCCAAATACATTTGGCTAACCTTGAGGTTTGTTTTAAAGCTTTATAATCGTCCGACTGCTCGTGTTTTTTTTCCTCGTCTGACTTCTTTATTGTAGCAACGTGGCCGCATTCCCAGATCCCGGCAATTAACTTGGTGAGTACAATGTTATTATTACCCATAGAAATAGCAGCCAAAACTATGAAACCCAAGTTGTAATAAACCAGAATTATCCTTTAAATTAAATAATACATGATTATTGCGCTCCTCATTTTCTCTGAGACAAGCCCCCAGAGCTCAGCCTCTGAGCCACTGCTCCGTTCGTCGGAGGGCTCATTCACTTTGATGTTTATTTAATTTATTTGACCTTTTAATTTAATCGGGCATGTCAGATCCTTCTCCGCTACCTAGGCTGATGACAGTGTGCTCACCCTGTGTGTATGTGTGTGTGTGTGTGTGTGTGTGTGTGTGTGTGTGCACCTTCCCACCGGGGTTATCACGGTTGAGTGAATGTTGGCTGGCGGACAGTAGCGCTGATCACATTTGATGATGGAAATACATACCACAGAGGATTGTGTGTGTGTGTGCGCGTGTTTATGTGTTTTGTGTATGTGTACACAAAAGGCAGAGCGATGGCAGGCGGATCAACGAGGTCACGATAGTCCCGGTTGTGTCTCTGGCTGACATTAGTCTCTCTGTCTCTGCTTATTTGTCTCTGTTTCCTGCTGAATCTACTGTTCTTGTACCTCCATGTTTATCTGTCTTTCTCTTGCTTTTGCATCTCATTGCCCATTTTCCCTATCCACCTGTTCTTTTTTGTCATTACCCAGTTCCTTTAGGGGATCTTCGTGCAGTCCATCATCCCCATCTCGTCATTATAGCCCACTTGTCTCCTCTCTCCTCCTCCCTGCCTCCGTCTAGTGTCCTCATTGTCCCTCTCTCTCTGTGTTTCTCTTTCAATCTCTCTTCATCTCTGTTCGTCTCTTCATCTCTCCCCAGTCTGGATCTTGGCATTTAGGCATCTAATTGAGCTGGCGTCACTTGAATACTTCATAAAGCAGGAACGGCAGAGAATCCCGTCATTGTTTTCTGTGCCTTGACTCAGAGAGAGTGGGCAGGGCTGCTCTGTGTGTGTGTGTGTGTGTGTGTGTGTGTGTGTGTGTGTGTGTGTGTGTGTGTCTGTGACAGAGAGTTTTAAGGAGACAAGGAAATAGAAACTGTGAAAGATTTTGCAAATTGAATGTGCATTTAATGTTTATTTGTATTTTGCTTGAGCGTGCGCCCTTTTCACAATGGCAGCTTTCTTTGCTGTAGGTTTGTGTGCTGAATGCATTGTTGCAAAGGACAAAATACCCATAATAACCATTGTAAACCATTAAACTCTCAGACATTTGGGCATGCATTTTTGCTACTTTTGTTTTGTGACTTATAATCGATCAATACAAAAACAACTATTAGTCGCAGTCCTACATGTCCAATTTGCTTGTGTTTGATATAAAACAGTCGTGAGTCAACACAGTCTCTTTCCTTGGAATAATTCAAGTGACGTGTTTCAAATTTTCATCTGCAGAAGCAGATTTGATTTTTCTTTCCTCAGCTGACATGTCGTCCCCGCCCCCATTCCCCAAAAACTGAAATTAAGCAATAGCCAACTCCTCTTCCAAAATGTGTTTGACAGCTACTTTGGCTCTCCACTAACAAATCCCAGCACATACTTGCACACACACATGCAGACACACACACACACACACACACACACATAAATACCTTGGAACAAATCCCTGGCTAGCTCCACTGTGCTGCAGAGGTGCTGATCAATCAGGGTGAGGTTGTGTGGTCTCCTTTTCTTGATGCAGCACATAGTTGTAATCTTTACCTTTCACTCTCTGTCTTCAAGGCCCTGGGGCAGTGTGTGTGTGTGTGTGTGTGTGTGTGTGTGTGTGTGTGAGGGAGATGGAGGGAGAGAGAAAGGTAGAGACAGACTGATCTTGCTGTACTTGGGACTTTTTCTTGCCTTTTTTTTCAGGTGAGAGAGGTGGAAAGAAGAGTGTGTGAGTGAGAGAAGGAGGTGGAGAGAGAGAAATGGTCTGAGTTCTCGAGTTGCAAACAGAAAGAGGGCCCACTGCAGGATGCCCTACAGGCAACTAATGTAGCTAACACACACACACACACACACACACACACACACACACACACACACACACACACACATAGAAAAAACTGATGGAAAAAAAGTGAAATGTGAAGCAGTGGCAGCTCACATCAGCACATACAGTAAGAGACATGCACACACACACACTGACATGTACACTATTGTGTGTGCGTGTGTGTGTGTGTGTGTGTACATGTCTTTGTTCTGTCTGGCTGTCCTCTTGGCACGTAAATCATAATGGATCTCATTATCCAGCTGGGATGGCTTGGTGGGGCCTGTCTGGCGGGAGATGATAGCTGGATGGCTGAGGGGCTGCCACCACACGCACACACCCACACATGCACATATACACACATATGCACACTCAGCTTTATCCATGTATGCATGTTATTTAGCTCGCATAGCTACTGTAGGAGCATATATGGTGCATTCCCACTCTTATCATCAACAGAGGGACAGACAACTACACGCATGCACACACACACACACCACACACACACGTGTGTGTGTTTGTAGCCCATCCAGACACAATGGACATTAGTGGCTCAGCTTGCCGTCAGACAGAAGGGGAAGTGATGCAGAGCAGAGGGAGGGATGGATGAAAAATGGAACTTATCCTCTTACTCCCTCTCTCTTGTCACCCCCCCCCCCCCCCCGTTCTTTCTTTCTTTCCTTCTCCCTCCCTCCCCATCTCCTATCTGTCACTTGTTTGGAGGACACCGGCAGATGTCGGTTTGTCCCTCGAGGTGAGCGGGGCTTGTGCTGCCATCTTTTTCCTCCTTATCACAGCGCAGTCTCCCACATAGGATGCAAGCAAATCATGAATCACATGTACAGGCCATGCAGAAGACATCGGTTGTGCAGTGGAGGAAAAAAAAACAGTTGTGTCCTAGTAAATCACTTGTTTTGTGAGTCTTGTACACAAACGCACACACACATGCTGCAGCCATTCGGTATCTGAGCAGTGCTGGCTTTTATGCTGTGAATACAGGCAGAGCAGTTGGTTGCTCGTAACACGGTTAGGGCCTACACCATTTGTCTGGACATGACCATTACCCAAGCCAATTACTGGCTGGTGTACAGGCGACTCGCCAACAACCTAATGTTTTCCCGTCATGCCTGCCCCCCCTCAAACCCCTCCCCTTACAAACACACACACACAAGCAGAAAGAGGGGGTGAGGAGGAGGGGAATAGATAGAGAGGAAGGATGTAGGGCCCGGGGCAAAACCCCCACCCGACTGACTGATACAGCTAATAAACTTTCATTTAAGCTAATGTTCCCCTTTTTTCTGCCTTCTCTCCCCTCCATACCTCTCTCTCCTCCTCCACCTTTCTCCTTTTACTCTCTATTCTCCACTCTCCATCTCCCTCTCTATTTCTCTGTCTGTGCTCCAGAAGAAGGGCTCGTCCGAGCAATCGATGCGGGCAGCCCACCAGCCGGAAGCCCAGTTGGCCGAACAGCACACCACTCAATCAGTCTGAACAGCAACACAAAGGGGCTGCTGGCGACCAACAGAGGTAGACACACTCTCTGTATACAGCAGTAGATCCTGGACTGAACTCATTTCATAAATCATATACACACCGTACAACAGCAGCTAGCGTGATTCAGTTTTATATAGCTAAACAAAGCCGACTGAAACAACAACAACATATCAAAGTCATCTTTAAAATAGCACGGACAGGCTGGGGTACTTTGGCTCACGTCTCCTCGCCACTGCCAAGCCTTCTATCTTTGAATACTCTAGGTGCTGTGCTAATTAAACTTTCAGACAAAGCATGTTTCTCTTATATTTATAGCAGCTCAATGGGCTTTGTCTGAGACCACATTTGGCTCAGTGTGCACACGTGTGGTTTCCCCTGTGCTCGTACCGGCGTCAGTGAGTGTTGACAGTGGACATGCTCTGTGCAACCACACGGCTTGCAGTTGCTGTGCTTTCACCGTTGTGCTTATGTGCTGCAGACGCAGTGTGTCTGTAGGTTTTAACTCAAGTGTCATTGTGGAAGTTCCAAATAAAAGAAGAAGAAAATCATTCATTCATTTACTTTCCATAAGCGCTAATCCTGTCAGGGGCCCTGGGCGGGGGGCTGAAGCCTATTCCAGCTGACATTGGGCAAGAGGCGGGGTACACCTAAGGGCAATTTAGAGTCACCAGTTAACCTGCATGTCTTTGGACTGTGGGAGGAAGCCGGAGTACACAGAGAAAACCCATGCTAACACGGAGAGAACATGCACACTCCACACAGAAGGGCTCCCCCATCCCAGACACACTTAGCCGACAACAAAGAACTAGTGCCGACAAAGGCCGACTGTTGCCTCATGTTGCCTGTGTCCTGGCCTCAAAGTTGAACTTCAACACACTGCTGGGGGAAATAACTCTCCTTACTAACAGGTGGCGACTAACGGGACGGATTCAAGACACTAGTTAGCCAGTTAGCACATTAACAACATAGCATAACAAAAGATATCTACCTAAAAAGATATTTAGCAAGCAATAACACAAACCATACAAACTTTTTTCTGCTAAAGAGCTGAATGGCTAAAAGAATAATTTCACCTTATATAACAAGTTTGTTTCAATTTCACACCCTCTTGACTTTTTGTTTGCTTACCTCACTTTAGTTTCTCTCCTGCTCTGAGGTGAACTGCCAATAAAATTGATTTCATTTACCAATGGGCTCCGCTGGCTGTGATGCCAGGTGTGCCAAGGTGTCGGATAATTCACAAAAACTAGGGTGACAAACTCAGTGACGGCCTCATCATGCCCCATAAATACAGTGACTGTGATATACACCATGATAAGAGATTTTGGCCATATTGGTCACCCGTAGCTGCCATTAACGATTTCATGGTTGGTGTCAGAAAATAGTGATTTCATGCCTGTCATGATTTCCAGAATAATGTCTTCAAATGAGTTGTTTCTTTCGCCCACCAGTCCACAGCCAAACGGCGCTCAATTTACAATAATATATAATTTCCAAGAATAATATGTATTTACAATAATACATACAATAATATATATAAAATCAGCAAACATTTAAAACTGATGAATCATTTAGCAAAAATTGTGTCTGTGCTATCTCTGTACTTTTTGCAGCATGGTACATGCAAGACACAACCTCAGCTGGCAGCACCCTGGTTACACAGTGTGCCCAATCACACTATTGTTCCATTAATTTTGTACTACAGCATGTATAGACACTGTACACTGGTTAGTTTTATCTGGTGCAACACCTTAATGGCTAATCTTGGCCATTTTAAAGTTCAACATTTTTGTCAAAAGCAGAGCTTAAACACAATTAACATTGATTCTCCACCTTAATCTGATAATAATTGGTTCCCCGAGACCTGTGTGTTTATAATGTGCTAGGCTGTCTACAACAACAACATCCTGAGCGCCCGCTAATTGAAATCATCTCTTCATGTGCCACAAGTCAGGATCCATTAAGGCAGATTAGGCCCCAACGAACAGTAAAGCGCGGTAAATCAGGGTCATCAGATGGCATGGGCCGTCAGAGGAGAAATCCCTCTGCACATGCTCTCTCAGCAGAAGGACAGCAGAGGCGAGCTGTCAGGGACTGAGCGGCCTCGGCGCTGCCGTTAAGTACACTATCTGGCTCACTCCTGTCAAGGACCTTTGGTGGCTTTTGATATGTGAAATGAGAGTTTGATTTGTTGAGTGCACAACAGCCTGAAGTAGAATTGCTTTGTTTCCCTCCTTTGTCCACTGACCTACAGGTAAACACGTCTCCATCACTTCATATTACTTTTTCTCTTTCTCTGTCTCTAAATTGCATTTAATGCCTAAAGTGAACAAAGTAAGTGTCACTTGAAAGATGATTGAAACATCTTCCCTACAACCTACATGTTAAGCTTAGCTGGATTTCTGTGATATGAGCAGAGTTCAACCTGATATATACGTGCATCACTGCTGCATGCCCGTCCTCCCAAAGGTGCATGGCCCTGTATGCTCTGCCACTGGATGTGTGCCGCAGTAGGTGATGCAGACAGTCTTAGTATTTTTTAATAAGACGGGCAATAACAATAAATCCTACGGGCTGATCACCCACTCGCCACTCTTCTTCTCTTCCAACCAAACCCAGAGCGGTGCAGCATTACCCTGCTGCCGCCTTCAATTACGCCATTCATCATGCGTCTTATCTGGCCGCCGGTTTGATTGAGTGTGCAATGGGAGGCGTCGCAAACCCCGCATTCTCAACTGTGTGTGTGTGTGTGTGTGTGTGTGTGTGTGCGCGCATGTTGGGGGTGTTGACAGGAATGGAAAACTGCATTTGGGGGGATGCGGGCATGTGGTGGCGGGTGTATATGGGATGTATTGGGATGTATGAGTGTGTGAAGAGAGGCTCAAGTGCGTGAAGGGAGTGTGTGTGTGTGTGCATGGCAGATCTACAGGAGTGTATAAATCAAACCAGATGATCGTCCCCCCACTCTGATCCGCTCTGTCTCAGCAAGCACATTTCTCCTTTTTCCCCTCCTACTGTCCCTGTACTTCCTTCCTTACCTCCTTCCCCCTCATCCTCCCCCCCTCCACCTCCTCCTCCTCCTCTTCTTCTCTGGAACAGATTTGTCTGGGGGCCCCTGTCTAATCTCCAGCAGTGCCGGGTGTTGGGAGACGGGCGACAAATTTTAATAAGCAACTGGGCGCTGTAATTTAGCGGCCTGGGAGGGAGATTAGGCTGATTGATGCTGGGCTCGTCTAATGGTCCAGCCTACGGCTCCCGGCCCAAATTGGTGGTAATGAAAGTTTTGTGCAAATTGAGATGGAAGAAAATAAGGCATCCACACTCTCTCTATCTTCATTCAATCTTTGTATTCATCCCCCTGTTTCTGTCGTCCTGTTCATTTTCTCCCCTGCTCTCAATCTTTTTGACAAGGTGTGTCTTTCTCTCCATCTCCGTCCATCACATCCTCATTCTTTCCTCCCCCCTTTCTTTTCTTTATCTATTCCACTTTCTCTCTTTCAGGCTCTTTCTTCATCTCTGTCTTCCTTTTTCATGCCCACCGCTCGCTCTGCCTCGTTACCGAAATCGATTTGTCCCTCATCTGATCCCCCCCCCCCCCCCCCCCCCCCCCCCCACTGTTTTATAGTTTCTCTCTGGCACTCCCGAGTCACTTTCTGTCCCTACTTAACTCCACCTAGTAGGTTATTTACTTTACTCCCTCCCTCCTCTTTCTTGGCCATGCCTGTAGGAGATTTATGTGTGTGTGTGTTTGTGTGCAGATGGGTCGTGAGGTGTTGTCTGAGCCGCTCCGGTGTTGTCAGGACAAATTCATCGAGATCTACAGAGAGATGGGATGACAACACTGATGGCTGTCTCCCTCTACCACCACCTCTCTTTCCTTGTATTCCTCTATTTGCTCTGTCTGTTTCTCTTTCCCTCTCTCCCTTGCTTTCTCACTTCACCCCACCAAATCACTTTCAGCTGGCCTGCCACTCCGACAGGCTCCATCTGCCATGCGTTATTAGGTTGTGGAGATTTCCAGGCCACTTTTCAGGATATGGCGAATGCATGTCAGTGTCCAGCGACCTGTCCCACTGGCAAACTTTGCATTGTTCCATATATCTGTTAGAATGTTTTTTGCTATATAACAAATTCCAGTAAGTAATACCAAGCAAATCCCAGTTTAGTTACAGTTAGTTTGCTGTTAGCTGTCTGAGATTTGACTTCAAGGTTGTTACAAATAACTGCATTGCTGCTCTTTGTTTCTGTGAAAGCTTTGAGTAAATAAAAGAATAACGGTGATAGCTTCTAGGGGCATCAGAGAAAAGAGTTCCAGCTACAGAAACACACACATGGGCCTCATGCAGGAAGCGATATACGAACAGATTTCCTCTTATTTTTGTTTGTATCCATGATTTGTTCTTATTTTTAGTATTCACTGATTCTCTTGGATTCATCAATGTTTTCCTATTTTTGCTCTGCTCTTAGGTACAATATTTTTTTTCGAGTGGTCATGAGCACTCTTACCAAGATGAGACAGAAAACATCTCACTCTACAGTCCACAAATTGTCCAACATGTGGACACACAAGTCTAAAATTTGAGTAATATAAAGAAACGCGTGAATATCATGACATCTGATTTAGATTATTAGATTTCTTTCATGTCATTTAGTTAGCGTGTGTCCCTCTGCTGACACAGCATTTGCAGCATCACAAACGTTTTGCCATTGCTTGGTTTTTGATTTTCCTGTAAAGCCAGTACTGACACTTTGGAAAATAACATTTAGTTTAACGGTATGTCGATTTCACTACTGCTGGAGTTCTTTTTACAGCCTTTTTTGGTGGCATCTCTCCAATTTTTCAGCATGTGCCAGAGTATTTGTACACGGCACAACACCCCTATAGTGTTTAGGGGACATTACTTACTTTGACTGATAACAAACAATCAGTCATGAGCCTTCAATTTATGATTTAGTTGGAGTCATCATTCAGCACATATTGGTAAGAGCAGCTTTGGATGGTTAAGAACATTTGGTGCATCTGGAATTGACTTCTCTAATTTTTTTCTCCTAACAATTAGAAGATCAAAGACTATAAAATAATGGACGTAGCTACTGTGACATCACCCACTGGTTTGTCAACTGCCATTTTGAAGCCTTGAGTTCGGCATTTTGGCTGTTGGCATCTTGTTTTTTTGTAGCCAGAAGTGACCATAGTTGGACAAGAAGAGCAAGGGGCGGATCTAACTCATAGACTGTGGTGAAGCCTTGCAAACAACTGGTCACTCAAAGTGGCCCCACCCTTAAATATACAGAACTTGAAGCCTAAATAAAAGATAGACGGGTGAGTTATAGTATAATTCACCCCTTGTACAGTTGTCATGACTGTTAAAATTTGCTATAAAGACCAAAACTGTTTTTGTACAAGGTTGTAAACATGTTTATTTCTGCTGTAAAGGTGGGCCTTTTAACATGTGTGTCTACGGGAATTGACTCGCTCTTTGAGCCAGCCTCAAGTGGCCATTCAGTGAACTGCAGTTTTTGGTAATTCCATGGTGTCTTCATTTTTCTGCCCCAGAGGTCGCTGTTTGGAGACATTAAAGGAGAAATTCAAGAGAATGTTTCTGTTATAAAGTCCCCAGAGAAGGATGTAATGGTATAAATTCACAAGGGATAACTGGCACTCTTGATGTTCAGCTTATGATGTGTGAACATGAATGTATTCATTTAGGTACATCTGTGCAGTCACACATTAATCATATGTGAGTGGGTGTGTATGTGTGTTAGCCAGCTATCCAGCTCCGATTCCCCAACAACAGAGCGACTGTCTTCCGGCACTTTTCAGTCCCCCTTTCTCTTAACTCCCACACAGCTCTCTACTCGTGTTATTTTTTAAAAAAAGACGACGGTGCCGCACTTGTCCTCCTCCTCTCTCGCTGCCATCTTGAGTTATGCACTGATCTATCATTAATAGCTTCATTAGCATTTTTCTCCCTCTGAGGTGCTTGTGTATATAGTTCAAACTATGGCACGGATGCTCACATCATTAAACAAGCGTACATCCTGAATTCTCTCTGTTACAAAAGCGGAGGTGGGTAGGAGGAGGTAATAACACCAATACATTTGGAGAGTTCCCAACATAAAGCATGTACACAGTCCCCAAATAAGCATCGCCTCCTCTGTTCCCCCTCAAGGCCTCCTGTAAAGTGTGTTTCCTAACTCATATTGCACAACCAGTGTCCTTTTGCAATACCCGGACAAATGTGAACAAGAAGTGCATTTATTCCAAACCCAATCTGCACTCCAACCAAGGGAGAAAAATAGTGAGGCAACCAGCTTGACGCTCAACAGCAAAGATGCAGTGGAGTCGGGCAGCTCAGCCCATAAATGAGTGGCAACTGCCTGTGAAGTTTATCTTGGCGAGAGGCAGCCCTTGTTGATTGCTCACCAAAGTCTGTGGTTGGGATCCCAGACAACACAACATAATCGTGCTTCCCGAGCCCCGACAACTGCCTAAATGCAGTGTGGTCGAGGAGCTGGTGTGGGTAATTTCAGATTGGATGTGGCCTCTCTCCACAGGAGCTGTTAAGGCTTTGTAAGTTTCACACTCGACTGGCCAAAGTGGTTTGTCAGAGTTGATTGTTTATTTTTCTTGGGGAGAGAGAGAGAGGGAGGTTTGTATGTTTGAGAACGATGACGGAAACATGGAATGCGGCTTGGACCGTAAACTCATGGGAATTCATAGTTCCTGGTTTCCCTTTTACAGTTGTAGCTCGTTTAAAATGTCCGGTGGTCAGGCGTGCAGTAATTTGGCACTGTTCAGCACATTGCACAAGTTTTTATGCAGGCCAGCACGCTTTGCTGTTTCTTGGAGAGGCTCTAAGACAGGGCCATTTTAATAAATAAACCCTTGGGAACCCAAGAACAATGGATAATGCTTGGCTGCTTCATTTACTATTTTCTCTCCTGCCTTTGCCTCACTGGATTTGATTTCAGCACGATTTGTTTGAAGGTTTTTTAAAGATACGGAATGATCACTTTCATTATCTACCTCCAAGTGATTATCTCCCTCCTACGATACAGGCCAGTGGAGGGGCAATAATGCAAGAAACCAAGAGCGTATGAATAGCCTCTGTTTGCTGAATGCTCTCCTCCCACCTCATAGTTTTATGGTGGATGATGCTGTGAGGTATTAAATGGGCTGACGGAGCGCTTTGATGTTCAAGTTCCCCTTCATATGATAGTGGGATATGCCTGATAGTGTGGGCAGCAGATGAGGGGGGTTTGGCTGCTTCTCTGGCTGGTTGATGTGAATCAGGGTGGGGGGAAAATGAGGGGTGGAGGAGGGAAGGAGCAGGGTGAGGTGCTGATGGGAAAGAGACGAATGGTGCGCCAGTGTCAGAAGTGGTCATGTGCTGAGGAAAGAGTAGGGGGGAATGCGAGGGAGGATGGAAGGAGGGCTTGACTGATTAACCTGTTTACCTCCCTGAAAATGCTCCGGGCGCCATTCTGATTAAAGTTCAGTCTTTCATCTATCATCTCCATGGCCGGCCTGAACCTTCAGAGCTGCCGATACCAAACACTGTCAAAAGGATCGAGCCTCCAACCTGAGCCACCACCACACCCTCCAACAGCAAAGCTAATGCTCTCGACCGGTGGCTTCATTTGCATCTCATCCTTCCTTGTCAGCTCTTGACTTGCCAGGAACCAACCTCCTTATGATTCTCTCTTCTGTCTCTGACGCTTTCTATCTCACATGCTGAGGTTGTCTGTATGTCTCTCTTTATCTACTCCTCCCAGTCTGCTTCTAAACCTCTTGCTCTCAAGACTCTCTGGGAACCGTGCTTGTGTGCCTCAGTCTGTTTCCTCCAGTGACGTGCTTTCCCAACTCAAGGCTTTTAGCACCTCCAGCATAATACGATTACACCCGTTTGGGGACGTGATATTGTCAACGGCTTTCTAAAAATATCCCCCCCCAGTCCAGTCGCAGCAGCACAGTAGCGCTGCGAGTGGACTGTATGCGACGACTAACAGAGGCACGGCTGCACACAATGTTCTGGCCACTCAAGCACAAATGTTAGCCCTTTTAAAAGCTTTTTGCACCGTCATGGACTCAGTGTGTGTGAGGACAACCAGATGGGGAAGTAGAAGACAGAGGTTGGCAATTAGGTCCAGGCATAGACCGCAGGGATATGTGAAGGTATACAGGTGCAGTGTAGATGCAGGACTGACGATGTCCCAAAACAACATGTTTGAGTGACAAAGCCCACTAGCATCGAAATTATGACTAATGGAAAAAAAGGAGGAAGTCAGTTGACCTTATTATGAAGCTACACATTCAGTCAGGGAGGTCAGGGTGGATGGTGGAACAACACACCATTGGACTTGTTTTCTGTTTTGTACATTGGCTTCTGTGACCACGATTGTTCCCTAACCTTACCCAAGTGGATATTATTGTAACCATGACAACAAAGTTCCCCTAACCTTACCAAAGTACTTGTTTCATCCCAAGCCATGCTCTTTTCCTAACCCTCACCACGTCGTGTTGGTGCCTAAACCTTAACAGACTTTACTGCTGAAAATATACACATAATGGTCAAGTGTGGCCTCCTACACGCTGCCTTGCAGCATCTGTCGAAAGCTGCGGTGGCTGCTTTGAGCTGCGGCTGTTTAATTCTGCGGCAATGTCCGGCCAAACTATAAGCTAGGGATAGTTTAACTTTTAGCAGCAATCTGCAGCCAGAGAATACCCTCTGCCGATCAGTTAACAGAGTCCAGTGACTCCTGTGACATTTTAACCTGTGATGCAAAGAATTTCATCCCACGTAAAACACATGAAGCCACATTTGGTGGCTGCTTGGTGTGTTTTTAGCATAACCGTAGCATTGTCAAATCGTAAAATTGATTTTCAGGTGATTTTTGACAGTTTATGAAGTGGAAGTGGTGTCTCATGTTAGAAAATGATAACATTTATTGTTTTGGCAGTAGTTACAAGCGTCGTTAGATACGTAGGACTTGTTAATTTGGAATTCTTGTGTTTTCCTTTTACGAAATAGATAATAGATACCTACCTCCTTGGTGCAGAAGAACATTGAAGAGTTAAATGTGGACTTTTAAAGAACAACAGATACAAAACATGTATATCATACCCTTATTTTGACAGTACCAGTGTGTTAAATGTCTTGAAATCCCTTTAAATCTTGTTTGATTTAGATAAAGTTAACATCTGCTTGTTTCATTAGACCTCATTTCAGCACCCGGAGCTGTCCATACATTGACCTGTTAAACTGCCTGTCATATGATGCAGAACTAGTGACACTCTCCATATGGGGGTATTGATTATTACATGGTAATTTCATGTCATTTACATTAGGTTTTAAAGGCTTTATATTAAGATTTTTAACCTTTAGAGGAATTCGTAAACAAGAATATTTTAGATCTTGGTGTAGGGCCAGATTTTTCCCATTGACAGCTGTTTGCCAACTGCTAGCACATTATAACACAGGATCCCTTGTGAGCTCATAGTGTTCAAGGCTCACAAACAAAACACATTTGTTATCAGGAACATTAAATTCAAAGCATGTGCTGTTGGGTTTGCTACCACCAGTAACCCTTCATCACCTCCATTGGACATCTCCGCTGATGTCCAACCTTCTTCAAGGAGTCAGAAAATGTCGGCCTCCTCGATTTCAGCGCGTTCTCTCCAGCGTTGATCTTCTTTCATCCCTTTCCTCCGAGCGTCTCTGCAATGGGTGGCAGAAAATTAGGTCATTGCCGCGTTTGATCATGCTTTCACTCGTTCTCCCAGGGAGCCATTCCAACCATTTTATTTCTAAAAATGCGTCTTTGTTTTCCTGTCTCTTTCTCTAAGCCTCTCGCCCTTTATCTTCCACGTTCCGTCTTTCCTCCTGCCAGTGAGCACTGACTGAAAACACATGGGCATCGGCCTGCCCAGTCATGCCTCAACACAAGATCCTTGTTGTCAGTCAGGCCAAACAGCAAAACACAACCAGCTTTCAGCAAAGCTATGCGTCTTGTTCTGTGTATCCAAAATGCCAAGGTCGACATTTGTTTGGCATTTTAACAGTTTGTACTACAAGGAATGGATTTGTTATATGTATTTCCCACAGATATGAGTGGCAGAATGTTGATTCAGGTTGCTTGATAGAGAAGTATATAAACCTGTCATGATAACTTCCTTTGTTGTCCTAGAAATAATTGTGATTAATGATGTTATTGTCATTTTGAGCCAATTTTGTGCCACTGATATAATGATAATACAAAAGTATAATAATGTAAGCACACACGTTCAAAGAGCAATGACCTTTTATTTCTTAAGAATGTATTTAGACAGTGGAATTGAAATACAGTTGCTTTAATATACAAGAAAGTATATTTAAAATTTTAATACCTTTATGAGTCAACTGATCTGTCTATTTTATGAAGACATTTTTTTCTTTTTATCTTTAGTTTTTTTAATTAAATAGATAATTAGGAAGTATATATGCTGATGTTGTTTTCAAGGTGAATATGACACATGGTCATAAAGATACACATATGGTGTAATTGCAAATTGGCTCGGGTTTGGATGGAAAACATCAGGATTTTCCCTTGTGTTTTTTTCAGATTTTGCTGCATCTATTTTGTCAAAATGTGGCTTGGTGTTCCATTCTGAGCTGATGAGGACATTTGTACGCGCTTGTGCACATCTGTGTACACAAAATTAGCTTAGGGAGTGCTATTATTGGTCTACATGGACCCTAACCCTGGGGGCAACAGGAAAAGCTTAGGTGATTTCACTTGAGCGCAGACAGCCTATATGGTGTTACAGCAGCCTGTGATGGACTGATTTAATCCTACTGATGGAGCTCATAAGACACAGGAAGAGAGATGGACATGTGTGCGTGTGCACACACACACACACAGAGTCACCCTTCAGTCATATATGTGGACATAACGGGAATTGTGTGTGTGTGTGTGTGAAAAAGAGAGGTCAGCAGGGCTAACGCAGTCCCCTGGCTGTTCTCAAGGTTAATGTGAGACTGACAGCGGCTACTATTAGCGGCCTTCGGATGGTCTCCACCCCCCATATGTGGAGCTGATTCATCCCGGTGGCAGCAGTGCATTAAGATGTAACAGCTTCACTCCCAGGTGTCACTCACCCCTTTAGACAGGGCCTACATCATAATTTTACGTTTCCTATTATCTTCTATTGTCTACGCTCAACCACGATGGTCCATTAAAGGGATAGGTGCTGCCGTTACTGCCTCGTTCTCACGTGTCACTCAACTCTTCCTATATGTCATTATTTCATGTCGTCCCATTGTCTGTTAATTGAAATACCCCAGACATTGTCTATATGGTCCATTAAAGGGACAGGAGCCTTGTTCCTAAGTGTCGCCACTACTTTAGGTGCTAGCTCATTAATTTTCATAGTCTATGTTTGACTTACACATGCACAGAGAGGTGGGGCTGAGACGAGGGGAAAAAAATACCATCAAGAAGAAATGCACACTGGCATGTTGAAGATCACCCAGACCATCCAAACCTCATTTACATTTTAATTCAAAGACATTAAGCAGATGCTCGTATCAAGTGCAGGTTGGTGTTTAGTGTTTTGCTCAAGGACGCTTAGGTGAGGAGGGTTGCTCAGTTAAATGAAAACAGCCATTTTTCCTGTTTTTCATGGTTAATAGTCACATTTTATTTTTAGTTGCTATGACAGTCCCAGTGTAGTGTGTGTTTTTTTTCACAAATGCATTATATCTAATGACCGACATGGAAGCTCGCACAGATTGGCAGGCAGCTTTGTTGGCAAAGGCTGGGGGGGCAAAACTATGTTGCAGTTGTAAAATGGAAGCTGAGAGTGAAGTTAAAAAGAACAAACACACAACACAAAAATCCTTTCCCATGCCTAAGTGTGTAAGCATTGTTTAAAGGTATGCTATGCAGGATTCCCCCCCCAAAAAGTAGTAATATAGGACTCAGCGGAAAGTAATCCCTCTCAATCATTACTTATAACCCACTAGACGTGTGTGTGCCAGTGTATTTCTCTGCAGACACTCTGCCCTCTGCCTGCATTCTCTCATTACCAGCTGCCACAACATCTCAATGGCTGGTACTGTTTTCATCTTGTGAGTCTTGTGAGTGTGTGTGTGTGTGTGTGTCATCATGTGGTCCAGGTGACACCAATTGTAGTGGGAACTACCACAGAAGTTAATATTTTGTTAGGTATTTATATGTCTGGCTGTCTGTGGATAGACAACATGATAACGCCATAATCGTGCAATACATGGTCACGAAACTTTATAGATATGTAGTTGAGATCGAAATAAAGGTGGAGTTTGAAGATGTGTGTGGTCTGAGCAAGAAGGCCTGAAGGAGGGGGGTAGGAAATAGGGACGGACTTTACGCCCCTGGCCCACATTGGCTGTATTGCGGCTGGAGTGATCCCATTGCAAGATGGTCTCTAGCAGCATACATCCAAGAGGAAACTACGAAAGTCGCGGACACAGAGCCAAACAAATGCAAATATAACGAGGCGAAACGTCAAGCAGACAAGGCTCGTTCCAAAAACAGATTGAATCTGGGTTTGGCTTTCACTTTTGCTGGCAAGCACAGAACGAGAGGAAGAAGAGCGATGCAGAGTTGGCCTGTTTTCTGTTGGACGGGCAGGTGTCTGCGGTTAGCTTAGTTAGCATGCTAAAGTAGCATTCTTACAATAATACATACAGTAGCTTGCAGTGTGTGTACAGGCAGTGTAGGGAGGAGGGGCCAAAATCAAATGCTGTGTTTAAAAACAGTCACCGACAATTCCTGCATAGTATACTTTTAAGTATTTAAAAGTGAATTATTAAAAGATACTGGGGAGAACAAATTTTGTGTAAAGTTTTGTCTTATAAATGTAGTAAGTATTTGAATGTTGTAAAGGATGATGATAAGCAAGAGTGGCAGAGAGTTGAGGGTGTGTGTGTGTGTGTGTGTGTGTGTGTGTGTGCGTGCGTGTGCGTGTGCGTGCATGTGTGTGTGCGCCTGGGTCCATATGAAGAGTGATGATGTTGTTGACTCACTGTCGGCCGGATGCCAATCAATCAATTAACCAATCAATAGTCATCTGGTGAGCGCCTAAGGACACTGGGGAAAATCTCCCAGAAACACTCGAATCAATTACTTTTTGCCTCGGCCACAGACTCACGCACAGGTGCAAAAGCCACACACACACACACACACACACGCACACACACACTTCATTGATACAGTCATATATTTATACTTATGCAGGCTTACATGTTGAAGTCACTGCCTCCCCCTTCTTCCACATGCCCAAACGTGCAGGCATCAGATTGCAGTGCCATGGGAAAAAGAAAAATGAGTAAATTCTGTCTTTCCCCTCATTCCTCATCCCTCATCCCCCTCCCCTCACTCTCCCTCTCCCTCTCTCTCTCTCTCTCTCGCTCTTCCCTAATAGAAAGCAGCATTCCCTGGCTGCCGTCAGCAGCTATAGCCATCTACACTATAACACAGTTAATAGATAGGTCTGGCAGCTTATGGAGCCCATGCATTTTTAAATGGGAGTTTTATGACTCCTGGAGAGCAGGCTAGGGAAGAGAGGCAGGAATATGCTCGATATTTGTTCCTTGGTTGTGTGTGTGTGTGCCTGAGAGTGAATCTGTATGAGAAAGGGAGAGTGGTGGATAGGGTGAGTGTCACAATTTTGCTCTTGTTTGCTTTCTCGTTTTCTCTCTCTGGGGAGGTCTTTTTTCATTTCTCTCCTTTTTTTTACCACACTCACTTTGTTTCTTTCAAATTCTCTCTTTCTCTGGCTTTCTTAATTAAAAGTACACTATATACAAAGTGTCGGTGACTGTTCAGCAGTATTACCAGAGAAAGCAAAAGCCAAGATTAACTCTCCTTTTGGAATGAGTTTTGTCTAAGTAGTGTTTCACCTCACTATATTTGCATTTTTTTCTCTGCGCTGTGTCTGCAGCTTTCATAGGTTCCTCTTGGATGCATGCTACTTACGATTTATCATTGGTGATGTTACAGTGAAGTTGACCTCTGACCTTGTGGATATGAAATGTCATCACTTTGTCATTATATCCTATTAGTAGGGGTGTGCCATAGCATCTCATTCACAATAACACTGATATAAGTTTAAATATGATATTCATCAAATTCATATTGTTCATATTCATATATCACGATATTCTGACTTGTTGACATATTGACATCATACTTTTACCCACGGCAACAACAAGCATGGCTGAAACAGACATTATTACCAACTCTGTGGTGGTTCCAAAAAGAGGAACAGGAATAAACTGAGGTGTTGCAAGGCCTGGGCGTCTTGAGTTATGGCTAGAAATATGTTTTGTGAGGTCACAGTGACCTTGACCTTTGATCACCAATTCTCATAAGTAAATGGTTGAGTCCAAGTGAACGTTTGTGCCTAGTTTGAAGCGATTTCCTTAAGGTGTTGTTGAGATATAGTTTTCACAACAATGAGACAGACAAGGTCACTGTGACCTTGACCTTTGACCTATGACCACCAAAATCTAAACAGTTGATCTTTAAGTCCAAGTGGACGTTTGTGCCAGGTTTGACGAAATTCCCATAAGGTGTTCTTAAGATATAGCGTTGATGAGAATGGGAAGGACTGACATATATATGGTAGGATGAACAATCAGAGAACATAATCTGTCCACAGCTATTGCCATTGTGGCATAACTAGAAAATACAAGAAAGAGGGCAGAGGGTGTGCAGATAAATACACTGCCACACACCTCTAATGGGTCATAAGTGATGATTGAGAGGGATTACTTTTGTATAAATTTATCTTCTTTTTCCTGCATAGTATACCTTTAAAAACAGAGTATGTACACACAGGTCATGTGCACATTAATAAGTTTGCTCTGGTCATGAACCCTGTTACTAAGCAGGATGTAAGCTGATTCCAGCTGTTGTTTTTTTACATTTGGACATTATTTCGCATGCTCCCAGATGTCAGATGGATTTGTCCATGTATTTACATCACATGTATTTATATATGTTGTGTGTGTGTGTGTGTGTGTGACTAATGTATGGTCTTAATCTCACAGTTTTAGTCTTTCTGCAATGACCTCTGGGCATCGTCAGGCAACTCAGTTTCACACGCATACACACAAACTGTGTATGTTAGCTCATAGCGTGTGTCCTAGAGAGGTCATGTTGACCACTACTCGGTAGTATTCATTTGTTTCTGCCCTGACCCACAAACCGCTGTCCTCTCTCTGCTGTTATATATGAACAGAAACACACATGAATACACACACAAGCACAGTCGGCAGGTGATGTCACCATGCCCCACATACTGCTCCTGTTGACCAGCTTGTCTTGCTGATGGCACCGATCATGAGCTTTGGAAACATGCCTTTGCCCTCCAGGGGGAAAGAATGATATGCAGCGTGGAGTGTAGTTTGCTCAGGGGCATCGAATGCAGACGGTACCACCACAACAGACCGCAGCACTGGATGATGCTGTCAGCTGACATGTGTTCACATTGGTGGATAGCTGATGATCATACAGTGCAGCACCCAGCTGACATGGAAATTTCAACCAGTATTGATATGTGGGGCGAAACATTGGTGCACTCTGCTGATACTGGTCTATTTCTTATTCACTCCCCAAGAGCACTTAAATCCATGTATTTACATGTATCTTCACAAACATTTTGCCTCGCAGCTCTAAGCCCATAATGGAGATGCTGTGAAGGCCACACCTAAACAAATGGGCCACATAGGTATCTGCCCTTGAACCCCTGATGTGGTGGCTTATCTCCGGTCTACTTTCATACACTCAAACGTTTCCATACTGTGTCACTGTCAGTGTGAAAAGCACATGAAGCCCGATAAATATGCAGATGTACACACACACAGCTACACACTACGGTAGATCATTCCAGTAATTGAATTTAGCCTTCTGTAAACAAGACGCTAACAAGCCCTCTGGAAATACAGTGACATTTAGGATGGTGAGTCAAACTGGCCTTTTGCTTTAACCACACACACACACAATGATTATGGATGCTTATGCTTTAATAAAGTATTACTGCTACCATGGTTTTGAATTATAATGTCTTCATTTCTATGCCAGCCACTATTTGATTGTATACCATGGAAACAGCTTACACTTATCACGATTACAGAGACCAACAGCTTATAGATTAAAAAAGCTTTGAACAGAATCATTCCTCTACAAATGCTGTTTAAATAATTTGCTTAAAGTCGTCAAGTAGTTCCCTAACAGTAGCCATTTTGGATCCGGCATAACCACTGTGATGTCATCCACTGGTTTGTGGACTGCTGTTTTGAAGCCTCGAGTTTGGCATCTTGGCTGTCACCATCTTGGATTTTTGAAAGCAGAGTGGACCATATTTGGACCAGAGGGTTGAGCTAACCCTAAGACTGGCTGCTAGCGTGGTTAGCACAGTGCATTTACAGCTATGCTTACGCGTGCTAATGCTAATGCTGTTTTTTGCTATTGAAAAACAGGCTCAAAACTGTTAAAACAAAATGTACTAACTGAAAAAACTGAACATCTGACTCCTCAGAGAGACTTTTTTGGGCAACCAAATTGCTACAATTAACTATCGTGAATTCAAAACACACTGAAATAGCTACAGCAACGGCAAAGCCTACACTCTGTGAACCTGGAGTCACGCCATAGTTACATTACATGACTAATGTTGTGCGACTTGTTAACGGACCCACCCACCTTTAACTCAAAATGGCCAGGTCCTTATCTATGCATAACTTCAAGCTTAAATTTAAATGGGGGAGTTATATAAATATTCGCCCCCATACAGTTGTCATAAATGATGAAATTAGCTATAGAGACCAGGCTGTAGACATGTTTATTTCTGCTGTAATATTGGGCATTTTAACATGGAGCTCTATGAGGACTGATTTACTTTTGGAGCCGGCCTCAAGTGGCCATTAGAGGAACTGCAGTTTTTGGCACTTCATGTTGGCTTCACTTATCAGCCCCTTGGTCTTTTCACATGACAACATATGGAAAAACAGTGCAGAACAATGCTAATTTTGTATTTTTACTTTATTCCCTAACTACTCCGAACGCTTTCTTAGGCTAGTGCTGAGTGCACATTGAAATCATGATGGGAAAAAGCAGTCTCCTCGATACGTAAGACTGTTAGTCTTGGCTGTACTGTATTTTGAAACAGTCATTATAATTCAGTAAACAGCGAAGTTGTCTGTTTCTTTACTTTATATTCGTGTAATCAGTGTACAAATGTCAATTAGATGGCAATCTGCATGAATTGAAGAAAAAGAAAAAAAAATTATAACAATTATCCGCTTATAGCAAACAATTTGACACAGACAGACAAGCTCACTATTAAAGGTTGCCACTGCACTTAAAAGAATACTGGTATTGAGTTGCCCGGAGGAACCGCAGACTGTCCCTTTTAAGAGGGCACACCCGCTCAGAGGAGCCGATCTTGTTTGATCCTTCAGCGAGTCGAGTGGCGGCATAAACAGGAAGGGGCCCTGAGCTTTAGTGCGTCACTCGCCCTCCTATCATTGGATCTTCTGTGTTGAAATGTGCCGAAGTGTTTGGCATAACATTGTTAGCCTGATATCCTGGCTAGGTGCATGAAAGTGACACAACCTTATAGGCAGGCACACGCACACACGAAGACACATGCTGAAGTGGTGAACACACACACACACACGACACATGCACAGTTGATTAGTGTGTGTTGGCTGGAGGAGAAATGAAGCATAGTCTTGAGCCAGCTGTGTTCTGTTCCCTCATGAGAGATGGAAAGGTGCATGCACCCATCTATGTTTATGACAGTTTAAGTGTTTTGACTGTAGATAGTCTTTGTGTGTATGGGGGGGTGTGCGTGCGCTTGTGTGTGTGTGTGTGTCAGCGGGTGGGGTGTATTGAGTCTGTCCTGCTTAGAAATATGGACTTCATTTATGCTGGACCTCTCCCGCTAACTGGAACAGGGTTGGAGGTGGACCGAGTGAGCCACCCCACTCCCATGCACACACACACACACACACACTCATGCACGTGCTTACACATGGGTTTAAACACACTCAACTCTCTTTTCTTGTACAAAGCAATGTAATTTTTTATTACATGCTAGTAGAGAAGTGGGCTCTGTACCTTCACAATGACCTCTCTCTCTCAAGGTAATTTTATCCAACATTGAAGTAAACATTATTTACAGTGAAGATTGTCCTTCAGTACCATAATGTTGCGTCTCCATGTTGTCTGTTCCTCTGTGAGAAAACAAAAAATGACCCCACAGCACCATTTTTTGTACAAATTGAAGTAAAATTTCAAAATAACTTAACAGCCTGAAGTTATGTCGGATAAAAAGGACATAAGAGACAGAGCTTAGGAAACAAGGGGCTGCCAGGACAGTACCAGAGGTTTGTTGAGGCACGAATGAAGGAGTGGAAGCAGTGTGTAACTGTTGGGAAAGAATAACATGCGCTACAGACCCCAGACCGCAGGAGGCATGACTTCCCTCACCACGAGGAAACCTCAGGGCTTTCTGCTCCATGTTCTGTTTGCTCTCACTTTGCTCCTCATTTAGTCTCCATGGACCTTCTCTGCGTGTGTGCTCCTCTTCTCCTCCCAGATTTTGCCATTTTGCTTCCACACTGTATTGTTTCCTTTGAGGTTTTTGGCCACCTCTTCTCCCAGCACATTTCTCTCCCTATATCTGTATTGCTCACTTCGTTTGTCCCCCCAAGTCCAGAGCACATTTAGCCTTTAACTCCCTCTCTGCGATGGCCTGTTATCCCCTCCCCACCCCTCTCACTTGGCTCCCTTCCCTCTTTTCTTCCCAGCTCTCTCCCTCCAACCTCTCTGCTCTCTTCATATTTCATATTAAGCAATCCTTTCCATGGAGCCAGCTGTGTAAACAATAGGGACCGGCCCTCCATGTTTTCTCAGAGCGGGTGAAAAATGCCGGAAAAACCTGGACACAAGAAGCTCGCCGCACGCCGTCCTCGCCGATGATCTATGGCCCTTTGTCTCTCCGACCTCCTTTGAGCGCGAGTGGGACTTTCTGGGCAGAGTGTTGGTTTTTTTGTGCATGTGTGAGGCTGAGTGTTAAGTGTACAGGGCAGTGTGCTTATGCGGGTGTGGGAGCTTTCTGTTACCATAGCCCCCTGCAAATATTGACCGAGCTGAATAGCTACAGTGAGTGGCCGAAAAGCAAACACTGCATGTCCTGCTCTGCCAGATATGCCTGGAGTTTTGTCACCAACTGCATTCTCACCGGAAATAATTTGGCTTGCCTAACGTCTAATCTCAACAAGAACACCCCTGCTACTTCCCCTGATTCATGGCTCGTGAGTATTGATATTGATAAAGAGAAAGTAAATCTCAGCCATGCGTCACGTAGCTGACCCATATTTAGCAGAAGCACTGGCCCATGCTGCTCTTCTATCTATAGGTCTATAATCTGTCTACCTATGCTGTCGGCAGCCTATTTTTTACACAGACATTCTTAGAAGCTGCTGGTGTTCCTGAGATTAAACCGTCTTGATGTGATACTCTTTATTTAAGGGGCGGGTTGGCGGCCGATTTAAGTCGTAGGTTTTATTGACTTTGGTTGACACAGTTAGTGTGTGGGTGTGCATCTGTCATGGGTTGGCTGTGAACGTGTGTTTATGGGCCTATATGCATGCATGCATGCAGGTGGGCAGATGGTCCAGTTCTGCACGGACAGCCACAGTCGCACTCATTATGTGTGAAGGAAGCAGGCTACCATCTTGGCCTGACACACACACGCACGTACGCACACACACACACAGCTCATCCCTAGGTTTATTTTTTGCAGGTGCAGTGCTTGCTGGCATTTGAGATAATTAAAGGCTGACCTTTCTGAGGTGAAGCAGAAATGTCACCCAGCCTGCTTCGCTGACAAGTGGATTCACCCCACAGGGGGCCTTGGCAATACGGCTGAGGATTCTCGCCGCCCTGGATGTGCTCTTAGCACCCTTTAGCTTTCTTGCTCCACACTTTTCTGGCTGTCATTGAGAAGTAGCTCCCACCTCCTGCTCTCTCAGCCACTGACCATCTTGAATCTACACAGGTGGAAGGAGCACTGAGGTGGAAGTATTTTGGGATCAGATAGTTGGGAGGAGCTTGAACTTCTTTTATATCTTAGTTATCTCAAAGTAAGGGTTTAAAAATAATCCAGCATACACTGCAATCTCTGTTGCATCCTAATGATGGAGAGATAAAGTGAATTACAGCAGCTATTTTAGTTCATTTAGATACTGGAGATTAGTTTTGAACAGTGACTGCACTTCAGTTTTTTCATCAGTTTTTGTAGGAAACAGTGTATATGGTGATGAAAACATCACCTTATGTCACCTGTGTCTCAGCCCAGAAATGTGCACCTGAACACACCACAAAGACTACAGCCAACGGCCAACTAGCAAGTATTATCTGCGCCTGCGTGAGAGGAAATAACTCTCCGCAGCAGCAGGCAGAGGTTGTCTAAATGTGTAATTCAAAAAGGAAACAGGAACATTAACAGCATTCAAGACACATGTTAGCCTGTTAGCACATGAACCACACAACCTGGTGTTGAAAGAACAAAGAATATTTACCGTGCACGAGCGCACAGTAAAACAAACAATTACAAAATGTTTCTGCTAAAGAGCTCAATGGCTAAAATCAGTTAATTGTACCTGATATAACAAGTTTGTTTTGAGCTCACGCACTCTTCACTTAAGCCATTTATTTACATTCCTCACTTCCATTTTTCTTCTCCTGCACTGAGCTGAATTGCCAATCAGAGTGAATTCAGTAGTGAGTAGTGAGTAGTGCCAACGATGCGGAACATAGTGCAAAAACTAGGGTGATAGACCTACTGACGGCCCGACAACCGACGGTTGGCTTGGTGTGTCACAGCTCTTTGTTCGCTAATACGTCAGGACGGCACTTCTTAATCTGGTGAAATGAGGGGGAAAAAAATTGGTTTTAACAATGAAAATTCCTCAAATTCCTCATTTACTGGATAACTAAGGAATACTGTTGATTAGCTACTTTACTGTCTTTTGGATTGGATGTCTTAGGTTACTTTAGCTGAGCAGTTTTGATAATTCCTCCAACTAACCTGTTTTCCTAAATCTGCACCATCTTTTAGTAACAGGGTAATCCAAGGTACGGCAGTATAAACTGTCAGCAGCATTCTCCGACTCCCAGGCACTAGCCTCGAGTTACCTTTTCTGACCTAAATAATTCACATCTATCAGCTGAAGTCCTGTGTTAGTGACGTGTCAAAGTGACCCTCTCTACCTCCATCCCCCGCCCCCTCCGTCACTGCCGCAGATGTGGTCTACTCTTTATGCAAAACCCATCCGAGCTGGTAATGTACAGTAAATGTGGCGTACTGTAAGAGACTCCCCAGGGCAATAAGATGACATGCAAATGGGATTCAGGACATGGCTTGGGCACACATTAATAAGTACACCCACACACACACTCACACACATACAGGCTGCATGCGTGACCGCACACAACACCCATACGCTCAGACACTTGTTGATATACACACATGTGTTTGTCTTGCACATGCACATCACTGCACATACACACACACGCTTTTAAATGCGCAGTATGTACACACTCATGCGTGCACATATGCACATTCCCTGCCGCAATGTCACATCTGACTTCTGACGTTTACATCCACCCACACTGCTGTCCTCATAAAAATTTCAATGCATCGTGCCTGAACGACTTCCATTATGTGTAACGCTGCAAAGCCATACAGGCTGGAGTCTGAGCCCACTCTGCGCCGTTAAAGACTGTCATCCACTCTGAGCTTGCAGCCTGTAGCCTTCCCTGTGGAGAGGCTTTTGTACAAATCTGTGTGGGTTTTTATGTTGAGGCCATTATAGAGAACCTCTAAGTCATCTGTATCTCGACCGTACATGGTGAAATATATGTCATCATGGTGGAAATGCCAAAGACAATTACAAGGGTAAGTAAATTTGAAGCAGCATGTCTGTCATTTGAAACAGCAGGTGCAGCACATTGGTGGTATTCAAATGACATGCCTACGGGAAAGGAGCAACATTAATAAAGTAGCAGGTATCATATAACAACATGATAGCAATTGACTTGATGCTGTGTTTACTGTTCTTCAATATTTGTTACCTCGGGATGTTGTAAGCTGAGCTACATATCTCTGAGCGGCGCATAATGATCAGCTCAGTGTTTACACTTAAAGCGACAGTTTACACCAAGATCACAAAAATTCGTTCTTCTCCTCTTACCTGTAGTGCTATTCATCAATCAGGGCTATAGACATGCAACGATTATTTGATTTGTTGATTAACACAAACTAATGGGCAACTATTTTGATAATCAGATGATCATTTTAGTAATTTTTTCGACAAAAAAGAAACATCTTCTGGTTTCATGCTTCTTAAATGTGAGAATTTGATGCGTTTCTTTGTCACAAATAATAAACTGAAAAGCTTTGGATTTTTGGACTGTTGGTCGGATAAAACATAATTTAAGGACGTCACCTTGGGCTCTGGGAAATTACATGGGGCATGTTTCACGACTTTCTGACATTTTATTGACAAAATGGTTAATCAGTTAAATGAGAAAACAATTGGCAGAGTAATGGATAATGGAAATAATCATTAGCTGCAGCTCTGCTAGATTGTTTTAGTGTGAGTCGCTGAGTGTTGGAGATATCAACTTTTGAGATATCTGCCCTCTCTTGAAATTTATGGAATTAGATGGCACTCAGCTTTTGGTGCTCAAAGTGCCAAAAATACAAATACATTTGAAAAACTCAGCAGCAATGTCTCCTTCCAGAAATCATGACCTGGTTACTCAAGATAATCCACAGACCTTGTTGTGAGCGGTTTCATGTAGGAACTATTTTCTTTCTACTGAACAACACCTGCCAACTGTATCATCATGCGGAAGGAAGTGTGCATCTACTGCTAGCTGACCTAGCACCTCTGAGCTAGCTAATGTTACAGCTCAGCAAAGAAGACGCTGTTAATGTTTACATCTCATTCTGTCACAAGCACAAGCTTCTTGTCCATGAGTAGATGCACACATCCTTCTGCACCGTGATACAGTTCAATAGTTTGTGTCATGATTTGTGGAAAGAGACAAGGCGGATATCTCCACCACTCAGAAGCTCACACCAAAACAAGCCAGACTAACTAAAGCACAACAGGTAAGAGGAAAAACTGTGAACTGTCTCTTTAACATTGCATAATGAAGTTACAAAGCAACAGTATTTCCTTAGGAGGAGCATTGACTGTATCATCTGAGAAGTGGAAGACATCGATTTACTCTTATTGGTAGCTAAAAGACACATGCGAGTCAGAGCCATCCTCTGTAATCATGTTGTGTGTAGCAGCAACACAACCATGTGTCTAATCCCACTGGACTCCATGGCATTAGCGGCACATTGAGCTGCGGTGCTGCTGCCACTGACCACCAGCTGCTCCTGACACAGAGATATGTAACAGCAGCAGCACCCACATCATGGATAATTGGTCATCAGGAGGGGAGATATAGATTATAGGTGTTGCTGTGAGTGCGTGCAGGTGCAGGTGGTCATACTTGTGTGTTATCATCTCAAGAATCCCCCTGTGCTGTTTTCTCCAAGCCTCGACAACAACCAGTGTCTGTCAGTGACCTTTCTGAACTTTGTGTGTGTGCGTTCAACCTTGTGTATGTTCAACCGTGCACGGCTGACTATTTATGTATACACCAGAGTGTCTCTGTATGTCATGCGTTATATTTGCCATCCCCTGTGGCTCTGTTGGCTGTGCTGTCCGCCCCGACCCCGTACTGCCATTTGCCGCTTTTTCCGATTATTAATTCAGCGTTAGCTGCGTTAGCTGTCACAACCAATTACAGTCTCTCATGCCCCATGACCTCTGACCCCTCCTTTCCTCTTGCCTGTTACATGCCAAACACAGTGCTGAGACCAAGTGACCCAGATTGTTTACTTTTCCTCCTACTGTAAGTGATCACATACATTCCCCCGGGAGCTGCTCTCCATACAGCACCTTGTCTGTGTGTTCCTGAGTATGTAGAGATGAATGCGGCAGATATGGGCTAGCTATATAATGTTAAAAGAGACAGATAAGGCTTTACAAATGGAGTCTGCGGGGGAATTGTTAGAAACTTTTTGAAAAGATGTACAGTAATGGCTCGATTCAAGGCCCCAGGGTCCCTACCCACTTCTATAGGCTGCGCTATTACATCACCACAATCTATGCTAGATATTCCTGTTTTTTAGATCAGGGTACTTCATGTCTCCGTTGTATCGCTGTGAGTGCAGTAAGCAAGTGTGTGAGTTAATTTTTTATGAATATATGTAACACTGGCATACAGAGAGCCGTCATTCCTCTTTGCTGTGCATGTTATACACCTGTATCTTATCAATTTCAGTTACTTATGCATGTGTGTGTGAGACATGTCTTGTCGACCTTGACAGCAGCTGAGCACATCAATTTGCTGTAATGAAGACCAGTAAAAGCACAACAGTATGCACACAACTGATCCCCTTTCTTCTTCTCCATATCAATGACCTTGTGTGTCAACTGTATCATATAGAACACATACATCATACAGCAGGAGGCGCCCCGCCCGCCAAAATGTGTGTGTGCGTGTGTGTGAAGGAGAGCAAGTTAAAAGAGTGCATGTGAGCACAATGAGGTTATTGTGTTTATATGCACATATACTGTATGTGTGTGTGTGTGTATGTCTGACATGCTTGCGTGTTTGCAGTTGTCTGAAAAGATTTCAGCCCACCCTATCCAATGCAGGATCATACTACACAGCTGTTGGTGAGCACTGTGATTGGTTTGTGTACACTGACAGGAAGGAGGATGTGGAGTGCATGTCAGCAGCTTTACCCAGCTCTGGTGTTGCGTGTGCAGTTTTCACAGCAGATTATACGGGCCTTTGATTGTGTCTCAATTCCTCATTTAGTGGTGTGTGTCTGATCTTCGTGCCTCTGATTGTGTGTGTGTGTGTGTGTGTGTGTGTTTTGTCCTCACCGCTGGCAGAGGGATTATACAGGTGCTCAGTTATGTTCTGCTTCTGTCCGCGCTCTGTTGTGGCTTTTGAGTGGGTGCATCTGTTTTTGTGTATGCATGGATAAGTGCAAAAAGGACCACTGATTGTGTAATGTGTTTGAAACGCTTCAGCTGATGTTCTTTACATGCATCAGATGCATCAGACAGCGGGCCTTGTTAACTGCTCTGATGTAAACATTTCATTTTAACTGAAGTATACCCTGAAAATACTTTTTTTTTTGGTAAGATTCAACAATATTTTAAAGAGTTTTTTGAAATATTTATGGTTATAGTAAAAAAAATTAATGGGACAACTTTTAAAATGATTCACAAAAATGTGTATTATCAGTTGCGATTATTGGGACTAGTGCTGGAAAACACAACATATTTCAATGGAATTGTTATTTTCAGCACTTTTGTGTTTTGTGTGTGTCATTGGAAAAAAAATAGTCCATTGATGAAGTTGATGTTAGATGGCTCATGTCATCAGTTTAGCCACATGTTAATGGGATGCGATATGATTTGTTTACCTGGACTTGATGCCTTATTTTAGGAATGTCCTCCAGTGTCAGCAGCTCACTGTCCAGAAGCCTTTTCATAAAACCCAATGTCTTTAAACAACCCTGATATTCTACCTTACAGTTGAAGGATGTTTCTCAGATTTTAAGTTTGAGTCTGAAGTTTTGTGAGAAGAAACTTTGAGTGCCTTCGGGTCCTATCAGTCTGTTCCTATCCAGTGTAAAATATAGCAAAAGCTCAGCTATGCTGCAGCCACTTCCTTTGTAGTAAACAACAATATCCACGTCTATTTACTGCAGCATCAGTAAAAAGAATTAGCTGTAGGTGCACTGCAACAAAGTTGCTGCTGGTGTAAGTGCACGGCGATGTTTGATGTTGCTTATCGTTCAGAACGGCCTCTTACGGTGCCCAACACTAGACGCTATAACGATAATGGTGAAGGAAGTGGCCCATTTCCAGCCTCTGGGTTCTCCTAGTGTCCCAGTGAGTTGTAGTTCCTCATTGAAAGACCCAGTTCAACATCTGTGGCCTCTGGTTCTTGCATTAAAATATATATAGCTTTAGATCACTTCAGTGTGTATTTCTGACAATGCTGATGCATTTTACATGACCACACCAATGTGCAATGTAGAGTGTATCAAGGCCGGATTTCATAATGGTAATGGTTGTATGTTACTCTGTATTATGGAACCAGCCGTTGCTAGTATGTTACCTTAACTCTTAACTGTCTTTGGTTTAATAGGTGGCTACTCAGGAGAGGTGAGGGCTTTAAAGGCAAATAAAACTATATCTAACTCCCCTGGGCTTTAAAAAATGCTGTTAAAGCTTTCGGCCTAATACAAGCACACCGTCCAGCCCTCAACCCCTGACCACCATGTACACCAGCTCACCGTGACAGGGCGACAGGAGCACTATGGCAATGATCAATAAAAATAAGGCAGCTAATAGAAGGCCAAGCCTGTAAAATCAGCTCTCTGTCTGATTAACAAACATATCAGGGCTCCACATACACTGCCTGCACTACACACTTTCGCACACCCACACAGACAAACAGTTTGGTAACTTGTTCTCATAGGTAATTACTCATTTTCCCTACATGCAGGTATATAGTCAGTCACACACACATGCAGACACAGGCAGTAAGCCCCTATGGAACAACTGAGAACAGCTCTCTGACAGTCACACCAAAGAATGTTATACTGGAATCAAAGACGGTTACTGTGGAGCAGTGCTCCCGCAGAGACAAAGACTCAAAGAAACAGACACTCTTGAAAACGTCTTAGTTTTAAGACATCACACAGAGGACAATGGCAGGAAAGATCGACGCGAGAGACATGATGCAAGAGGATTTAAAGTAGCGCTGCGTCACCAGTGCACAGCTAGCCACCAGGAGGTCCTGGGTTGTTTGTGAAGTACAGTTTGTAGTCCAGTGAGAATGCTGGTGGAAACTGATTTTACAGTGATACTGTTTCTGAGCCCATGCAGATGACAGATGCCATATTCAGGGAAAACCTGAATAAATAAGACATTAAATTGACAAATTCAGATGTTTCCATGCAGGGAGCCACATAGCTTTTGAATATTTTTAAAGCCCCCCTCCAGACATTTTTAAAAGTATGTTAAACTACTCTACTGTGATAAATATGTTGTTTAACATGATTTTCCCACATAAAAAGTAAAGAAAAGACCTGAAAATGGGCTGGGAAAACAACCACTCTTTCTCCTTCGCTGAGAAATTCTGGATGTGGTCCACTCTGCCCAAAACCACTGCTTGCGCTAGGTTGGCCTGTAAAAGAGCAGAGCACATCAAGATGGCTAGAGTTAGCCAAGAGGAAACAAAGGAAAGAATCAGCCATACATGTTTGAGCCTCAGTCAGACTCAGATTCAGATGAGGAGTCTGCTGTGCGCCAAAATTGCCGATGTACCAGAATGTTAAGTGTAGTTAGCATCTTTTATTGTTTAAGTTAATTGTTAGCTTGTAGGCTAACTGGCAGTGGCGTTAGTGTTTGTGAAACGTACAATAATATCTGCCATGATGGTTTTTTTGGTAGATAGTGGAAGGAAGCACAAGGGTCCAGTTTACATCCAAAAATTGCTCACTCTACCAAAGATTTCAGGTTTCTTTGCCGGTGCCATGTCGAAGTCTGTTCCCCCCGGTTATATGTTTCCTGAATAAGGCAGCAATTGGCTTTCATATTAGTGGCGTACCTAAGCTAGCTCAGATGTTAGTGTTTTAAGTGCACAGACATTGCCCCCTTCAGTATAGGATAGTAAAAGCACCTCTCTAGTGACAAACTTTGCACAAGACAGTATAGTCAAGGTCAGACATTTTAGAGGACATGAAAATAAAAAAAAAAAAAATCTTTGATATGCCAATATTGATATCTCCACTTTTTTTTACCCACCTAATTTTAGATGATCATCAAGTCTCCTCTGTAGTGGAATTAACATTATATTATGCGTGCATACTTTTATTGTGATGGTCCACCAGCAGATGGAGACATGAAATACAATGCCTTTTAATTTATATAAAATTCAAAAAAGTGCAAAAGTGCAAAATAAGAAAAAACATGTTGGTTAATTGGCGGATACTGATGACATGCCGATATTATCGTGCATCCCTGAGTTCAATTACATGTGACACACATGGTCTTACCGTAGTCTCGCCACCAGACAATCAGAGATCTCCGCCTTCTGATAGTCTGGGGACACTCCTTTCTAAAGTGTATTTAACACACCGGCGAAAACGGCCGGCAACAAAGCAACGCCTCTTGCATTTTTGAAAAGGACACGCCTTCTCGGAAATGTGCGCTCCCCCTTTTTTCGTCCGCAAGGAAACAAACACACAGAGAGCTTGAAAATGGATGCCGAGAGATTAAACTCTGTGTGCTCATCCGTGAAGAAAATATTTTTTCCAGCGGATGTCTTTTAACAGATGACGTCCTGATGTTAGCTTTGCTGCTAGTATTAGCTGTCCCTGTCAACTGATGCTTTCTAGACATCGTGATTTCCCAAAACTGAATAAATACCACACATAGCAACACAAAACTGCTTTGCTAGCTCAATCATGTTGTAACTAAGATATCTGCTGGAAAGATATTTTTTTTACCGACCGTTTAATGAGTTATTACCTATTACAGACACCGCTAACGGCTAACAGGGCTAACAGCTAACGGAGAGCCCAGCTAAACGTGCACACAGAAATAGTAATGTTTGTTCAATCATTGTGTTTATAGACTTTACAAACATCGGATTAGTCTAAACGGTGATACAGTGATGTGAAAAATGTGATACATAGGCTATATATATAGCTAAAAGCTCTGCTGGTTTTCTACCCGGACTATAGAGGCAATCGCCTTGTTGTTTACAAGGTGATTGCCTCTATAGTCCGGCCAGACGGATGAGTCATGGCCTTGTAAAAGATTATGTTTGTTTCTTTTAGTTGGCGAGAATGTGTCGCGGCAAACGCGACAAACATCCACTAACTTTGACCGAGTTTTCTGCGAGCACGGCTGAGCCATTTTGTACTGCTACACATGTTTCTACTCGGACTATGTTCACAAGCACAAGAGTTCAGCGAGCCACCGAAGGACCGCCCTGCAGATTTACTACTGGTTCTGCAACGTAGGGAGTTTTTTTAAACTCTGAAATTGTATCCGCCCATCTAAACACAAAATCAGGGAGAAAGTCATCAGTCTTTAGTTAAGCAAAGCGTCTAAAGACTGACTTGTGAGTCTAGTCTTACTGTTGCCTCCACAATAAAATGCCCTAATTTTTAAGCAAATGTAGGTAGTTATGAGTATAAGCAGTAGCAAAGCTAATCAAAATTAGCTCACTGCAGCAAAAGGAACTAAACAGAACAGAAAATATTATTCTATTAATCGGGACATCCGTAGCTCTCACAGTCACAAGATCTCAACCCAGTCTAACTCCTATGGGAGATTTTGGACCAACATGCTAGACAGTGCTCTCCACCACATCATTAAAACACCAAATGAGAGATGTTTTGTAAAAAATTGAGCCCATCCCTCCAGTAGAGTTCAGAGTCTTGTTGAATCTTTGCCACTATCTCACTACTATTCACTTTGTGTCTGGTTTTCCTTTAATTTGTCACATGGCTGGCACCAGTGCGCCCCTCTCACCTGTCATACCCTGATGCTTTATGTACACCATTCAAGTGGGAACAGGCACACAAACATGTCTGACTTGACCCTCTCTCTTTACAGGAGTTCATCCATGATGTCCTGGCTTGATTCATGCTAGAGTGCCACATTCCTGAGCAACACTGTTCATGCAAAGACACATTCCTCCTGCTTTTTTTAGTGCAGTCCGTGTGTGTGTGTTGCAGTGGTTTTACTTTTACTGCTGCACATTACATCCACTGACTCATAAAGGGGTCATTACAATAAAAAAATAAGTCACACTCATGTTATGACAGGCTGTTTTGAAGAGGAGCTTCTCTCTTACTCTTGTATATACTGTGGTGCCAGTGTACCATTTTATGATAATTGTGTTCTCCAAATGCAAAGTTGTCAGTGCCCTTGTGTGTGCTCATGCTTTCTGCGATAGTTACAGGTTTGTTTATACGTGTCTTGCTCTTAATTTGGAAGAGCGGCAGAAATCTCTAGTGGTCCCAGACCGGTGCCTTGAGTCTCACCTCTGGCATCGACAACTGGTGTAATTAGCAAAGTTTTCTTTTGTGCTGCTCTCTTCATTTATGTTTTGGCTCGTCTCCCACAGTATTTGTAGTCTGTCACTGTTAATGAGCGTGTGTGTGAGCGCACAAAGCTGCGAGGAGACATCACACACCCACTGCTCTCTTCGCAGTTTTAACACTCCATTAGATAATTAAGGCGGAGGGGGTGTTTTTGTAACATTTCTGATGAGACATTACCATTAATTAGTGTCAAAAGAAAAGAACTGTTTTGCTCAAGCACTTAAGTACAAAGGGAAACGATCTCTTTACCTTGTCATTGAAGCACTTAATGATCTCTCTCTCTCTCTCTCTCTCTCTCTTTTTTTTTTTAAATCCCAGGTGGAGGCTGTTGACTGCAAAGAGGAGGCCCATCCAAGGAGAAGAGCTTTGTCTTGGCATCATGTGATCTGCGCATTCCCCAGGAGCGCTCTGCAGGGGAATAGTAAATCTACACTTCTCTGGAAGCATTACAACCACTAGCACCCTTATCGCCACTATCACCACTCCTGACTGCAGTCATCAAAGTCACCTGTTCTTGACTCAACTTGCCTTCTGTCTCTTTCGCCTCTCTTCATCTTGAAGATAAGGAATGGTCGTGCTAGTTTCCAGTCTCCCCAACGCCTCTTGCAAATAAGGCCTTTCAGCTTCTTTCACAATACCAGAGAAAGGAAGGATAAAACGCTCTACAGTCCTCTTTTATACTTCTACCCCGTGTCTGTTTTTTATCTTTGTTTCCTTAGTAACTCAACCCTCAACACACACATTCACTAATCCAGCAGGATTTATTTGTCTTGGTGGCCATTTTATGGACACCAGCATTCAAGTTTCCAAACCATAAGGAGATTTTTTTTGACAAACTTCACCCGGCAGTCTTTTGGAATATCTACTCATGCAGTGTCCCTATGGGGGATTAAACCAGTCCAGGAATTTACACTGACTCCTCGTTGGTTTTGTTAGTTTGCATTAAGGTGGTTTTTCAGTGAGGTCTGTTTGTGACTGGAGGTGGACTGAGCCATCATGGCTGGGAAGGGGAACCCACTGCCGGGCCCCCACCTCAACGGCTTCCCCATGCCCACCTACTCCTACTTCTTCCCCCACATGTTGGGGAGCCTGTCGCCTCCAGCCCTGGCAGGACTGCCCATCAGTGGGTACAGCACCCCCTCACCAGCCAGTAAGTAAACTGTACCCTTTTTTGCTTGCTCTGAACTGGTTCACCTTTCAGATGTGGGACTGTGCCATGCTCTGGGTATTGCGCAGGATGATTGTTCAGTGACAGGAGGTGGGAACAGAAAGATTCACTTTCCTTTGTGTGTGTGTGTCCTGGATTTACCTGTGCAGCTGAGGTGCATAATTTCCTGTATAGCTCCCCCACTGTGTGTGTGTGTGTGTGTGTGTGTGTGTGTGTGTGTGTGTGTGTGTGCATGCATACATATGCTTGTGTCTTTGAGTCTGCTGGTAAAAGGACACTTTCATCCTGTTTAGATCATTTGTATTTGAAAGATGTGTGTGTTGGTAAACAGAGAGCGGCAGCCACACACACACCCACATCGCCTCCAGCGCTGTCCTTAATTTCCGAGGCCACACACATCAGCACACGCGCACACACACACACACACACACACACACACAGACACACACACACACATGGAAATGTCAGTGTAGATCACAAGGAAGTGAGGCAGGACAGCTAGAATGGAGCATTGTTTATTTGGGGAACACAAATTTGGCAAGCATTCTTAAAATAAATCTCACAAAAAGTATCATCGCAGCCAACATTCATGCTGCAACACCTTTATACAATCCATCAGGAGCATCACAACTGATTTGGAAAGTTACTTATTTAAGTCGAACTATGTGAAAAGTACTTTTTCATAAGGAAAGAATAGCTGTTCTGCAGCGTATTTACTTATATACAAAAGGACCTGTTTAACCCTGAGCTGTGGTGGAACAATTGTTCAGATAACAATACCACCATAAAAAACATTGCATTGTAGTTCTTGTATTGAAAATTTTACTGATGCACAAGTGTATAAGTATTATCAGCAAAATATGTGCATGTATTAAAAGGCCTTGTTGCGTACCGTGGCTGCTTTCAGAATTGTATATGACTGATTAGGGGTGTCAGTGGTTAACTGTTAATCTTAACCACCAGGAATTATTTCAACTGGTAATGCAGGTTAACTTTGCTACTCTTAAGTTATTGCACTTTGCACCACCCAGGCCTGGCGGGAGCTGGTTGGCAGAGCTGCTCATTTAGCAATCACTGCTAATAACCATCTTGACCCAACAGCATTGCTGTGGAAAAATTTTGCCCACCCTCCGGTCGCCCCAGTAAGCAAGAGGCTCAGTTTTGAACTGCAAACCCCCTTTAGCATTTTGTAACTATGTTGTCATTGGTAGCTCTGAAAGCACTGTCTGCAGAGTCAGCATGGCTAGTGGTGCTAACTTAGTCAATGATCTTAAAGGGGTTTTGCGGCTCAAACTGAAGCCAATTACTCACCCGGGTGACCTGGGGGGAAACCGGAGGGTGGGCACTATGTTTCTGCAGGTGGGAGCGATACCAGTGGTAATCAACAAATGAGTGGCGCTGCTAGCTAGCTCCCACCCAGCGTGGGTGGTGCACAGTGTGGAGTGGCCAAGGCTAGCATGAGCTAACTATTGGAGACTGGAGTGTGGGAAGTGGGCACTATGTTTTCTGCACAATTATGCAACTAGCTGGCTGGCTGTCACCAAACAGAAAATAAAATAAAAGGCAAGATGTTTACATAAGAAAACATTAAAATTTCACCACCTCTTAATGGATAGCACGTTGGAATGGGGCACAAAAGCTAAAAAAAAAGGCCTCTTGCGTATTTGTTTTGATTTAGCTTTTTTTTTTTCCCTTAAAAATGAACTGGTTAGTTACCAGTTAATGGAGTTCAGGCTAACAAAATCAAAATGAATCGAAACTGACATCCCTATTACCGATGCTTCAGCCTCTAAGCATTATTTAAATGTTGTAACAGGCGGGAGATTATTTCCCTCATGCTGTTGCATAGTTTAATCTATAACAATACATCATGTTTTGCAGTATGATTATACGTATTGCTTTAGAAGAAAGCTTCCATGTGAGATGACTGTTGAAAAATATGCTTAATTGATGAGAACATTTCAATACAACTCAAGTGAATTTTGGCATCTTGAAAGACAGACTGTGGCAGCTTGAAAAGCACTAAAATAATGACAAATGATACCTCATATTGGCAGCTTTCACCAAGTCACACACTGAATTTCAATGTGACACTAAAATTCTTCATTGTTCATTAGTATTGGAAATGGGTTGAAATTTTCTCAACACACTACCAGATTTTTCATTTATTTTAAGAAAAAAGGAGTTCAGTATGTAAAAATCTTCATCTGCAACAAAGTAAGATATTGCCCTCTAAAATGTAGAGGAGTGGAAGTATAAAGTAGAATAATATATGTAAATGTACCACCATCACTGCCTACTAATTAGAACCCTAAAGGTGCTTTGAAATCCAGTGAAACATTATACTCGTACAATCCCTGCATCTCACAGCAGACTGGGCAACATCGATGAACGGCGAGATAATCAATTAAACTGCTGTGGCAGCTGCAGAAATATGAACTAAAGGAATACAGTTGGTGGTGCAGACATACAGTCGCTGTGTGTGTATTGGTGTGGACAGGCCTGCCACAACGCGGCCTCGCTCTCACAAGTTCAGGGGGGGTCAGCGTATTGACTTTCTATCTGCTGGAGTTTGCGTTGGCAGTCAGCACGGAGGGAAGTGAAGAACAGTTAGTGCCCAGCCCAGTCACTCCCACTTCCCTAATACCAGATACCCCACCTCACTCACAAACGCTGGAGCTCCCGTCAGATTCCTCTTTTTACTCTGTTGCAAGTGTGTGTGTGTGCGTGTGAGTGTCAGAATATCTGTGTGTGTGTGTGTGTGTGTGTGTGTGTGTGTGTCAGGCCACTCTCCCAGTGTTTGCCATGCGGGGCTGCAAGGTTCCTTCCCTTTTGCCTGGACAAACATTTCCTGTCTGTAAACACTGGAGAGCCAGGGACACCACAGCTTCCTGACGAGCACGAACACACACACACGCTCACACAAACACACACACACACACACACACAGAAACATAAACACAATCTTTGCCCTTCATGCTGGCTCACTTTCTCTCACTCCTGCTCCTCCTTGCATGCAGATAACTGCAGGCATAATTCACACATGCTCTCTCTCTCTCTCTCTCTCTCTCTCTCTCTCTCACACACACACACACACACATGCAGCAACAAAAACACATGCGTCTCCTTCCATACACACTGTAACACAAACCACACCACCTTCACTTCTTTCTCCTCCTCCTCGTCCTATCCCCCTCTCTGGCAGATCATTTCTCTCTCCCTCCCTCCTGCTCAAACACTCCTTTTTTTTTTTCTTTTCTCAAATTTTCACACACACACACACACGCACACACACACACACACACACGCACACACACACACACACACACACACAAACACACCACTAAGCCCTCACCAGCCCCGTTCGGTGCCGAGCAGTGACGATAGAGAGAAAGGAAGAGAGTGGGTGCTGTGGGAGAGGGGGGAGAGAGAGTCAGTTTGTTTGGAGCTTGAATGAGAGGAATTTACAGAATGTCAGATCGGAGGCAACAGAGCTGAGCATTGGATTTCATCATGGCAGCCAGTGAAAGCTAAATGCACATGATTGTTTGGGTGTGTATGCATGTGCAATTGTCCCTGTGTTTGTGTCCTTGTGGATATTGTTGTTGTCTGAAAGTACAGTTTTGACCTACACTTTGTAAAGATGTTCAGATCTTCAATGTGCCTTTGTTACACTTTTATTAATGTTCTTCTGTATGAGCCCAGTCCAAACTGGATTACTTTTAGAGTGCTTTAAAATCATCTTGCTGAGCTTATTTGTTCAGGTCTTACATTTCCATGTACTGTAACACACAGCAGTGTCCTGGCTGTGCAAGTCCTATGCCATTGTCATGTGGCAGGTGCACTGCACACACTTTTTAAAATTTGTTTAAAGGATTGCGTGCCTCGTATGAATTTTACAACATGTCCTTGCAGCAAGCAAGCGGCGCTCTCTGTCCACTCTGAATCCATTTAATATCGGGGTTGGGTACCATTAACTTTGGAACTAATACTAGTACCAGGTCCAGTACCTGAAATTCGGTACTGGTACCCAACAGTACCTTTTTCAGTACGATACTTTCTCTGTAATAACTAAAATGTAATTTGTGAACAAGCTGCAGGGGTGGTGTAGTAGACTAAATCACAATTCTGCTCCTCCTTGTCTAGCAGTGTTACCAGGCTATTATTAAAACAATATAGAGAAGAGAATAGACCAGATGCCAGAACTGTCACACAGATTGGTGCTACAGCGATGGTTTTGGTTTCCTGAGAAGCTTATGAAGCATGGCTGTCTTCCAGGCTTCCTAGAACTCTGTGGCACTTCCACTTCCTTTCTAAACCTGGCCTTCTCACTCAGGCATTTGGCACCAATGGGTTTATCATGAGTCGATGCTTAGTTGTACTGACCTAATTCGGTCGATACCTTTAAATGTACCAAGTTCATTGCCTAACCCCTACTAAAAAAACTACATAGGATACCTATCAGCTGAGTGCTTTACTCAAGACATAACCAGTTGAGATATGGGCAAGTACTTGCTGTCCCTCTACGTCTGTCCTTTTTAAACAGAAAACACAAGTTATATTGTGGTATTTACTGGAAATTACGTAGCCTACAATACAGCCAGCAGATTATGTTGTTATTGGCGATGGTCATTTACCAGAAACTCAGCTCCCTGGAGATCTCCCTCCAGCCAGCTGCCACCTGATTGTGTTTTTTGTGGTGAAATAAGAAGAGTTTTACAACACTTCATTTTAACTTCATGAATCAGCCGTTCCTCCTCCATTGTGGAGTTTTTAAAGGAGGAGACAGGAGTGAATAGAAACAGGGTGTCCAGCAAAAGTTCAGCTTGGCAGCGCTGTGTCGCTCGCAGCCAACTCTGACACTCCAGCAGAGATGTAATCAAACTGATCACTCACATCTCATCCAGTTAGGACACGGTGTTAGAGCAATAAAACAAAAACAAATAAAGTAATCTATTTATAAAGACAGTAACTGTATTCAGAATACCACCAAGGGAATACAGTTACCCACACTTGTATTTCATGTGTATTTTGTTACTCCCCAAACCAGGTGACATTAGGCCATTTTGTTTTAGTGTTGAACTCATTTGCTATCAGAAGACCTTTCCTTTTTTCCTCTGTGTTTTCTCTCTGGTCTCTTTCCTCTGAGCACACTCACCCTCAGAGTTATCCAGCTCTTCTGCCTCCGCCTCCTTTAGGAAACGACAACAGACCAATTATTTGGACCAAGCAGAGCAGAAGGGTTAATCCAGGCCTGCAACACATACTCTCTCTCCGTGTCTCTGTAGCTCTATCCTCCTGGGTTTATGTCTTCACATCACATTATTTGAAAATCATCAGGTTAGGTTACGCGCCAGAGCAGATCGGTTGCAGATATTGATATTAAATTTATTGCCCGCAGCTTTATTAGTTAACTGAATATTATCGCTATGGATTGATCATGCTCGCGCACCCACAAACGTGCACACTGCTGTATTGCACGCAGCCAAAAAAAATCCACATCCAATAGAATGTGCTCGTTCCACACGCACATACACGCACACGACTTTCATTAGTGTTTTCGATTAAATCCTTTCTTTGCGCCTGCATGAATATGGAACTATCTGGCAGTAACATCCCAACTATTGATCCCGTTATTATCATTAAAGCCTTCCGCTGTCTGTCACTAGCTCTAACACCGTGCTATTACATTAGCACGGTGTTATGAGGGATCATAATGAATGGAGCCAGCTTGCTACCTGCTGCCACGGCGGACTAATTGGCTTTTCCCCACAGAGCGCTCTTGTTTCAGCAGCCACAGTAATTGCTTGGTACAGGAGCATTTCCTAACACGACTAACACACACGAGCGCCATCTCTTTTGACTTATTAGGGGGCATTTATGGCATTTATGAATGTACTTTTGGGCCAGTAGGAGAAATATGAAAGGATATTTTCAGACCTCAAGGAAGCTTGTGTGTGTGTGTGTCACCTATCCCGTTAAGCAGCCCGTGGCGGAATGCTCTGACCATGGGTAAATATGGATATGGTAATGTTGGGCAAAGTTTGTGTTTGTGAGGTTGTGTGTATGTGTGTGTGCTGGTTTCTGGACAGACAGGTGGTTCCTCTCTGCCCCGGTGGTCTGCAGGAATCAAGAGGGCACGTCAGTACACTCCATGGGTGGCGAAAACACACACTCACGTACACCTACACACACACACACACACGGCTTGTGTGGTAGGGATAAGCATAATGACAGTGAGGAACACTTGCGGTGTGTTCTCTTTTGGTAGCAGTCTAAAGTGTGTGTGGATGAGACACAAAGATGCAAGTATTGACTGGACTTTTTCTATCAGGCGACCAGGTACCTGCCATTAAGCCACACACACACACACGCAGGCTCACACTCACATAGAAACAGTACCTCAGGGGAGCTGGTTGTCATTATTGGAAAGTGAGGGGTGCCGATACTCAGATGGCAAGGATGCAGGCTTATTAAACGTGGCGTGTAAAACACATCTAACATGGCAGCATAGCACTCATTCACCCCAGCTTAACGACCTTGTTAATTAACTGCAGAGCGCTGGGAGGCTGAAAAATGAGCACAAGGACTGTCCTATTCTTACATTTTCAAAGAAGTCATTTGTGAGAGCTTTGGCACATCACCAGTTAGTTGAAGAGTTTTAGCTTTTGTATTGAATTGGATTACAAATAACTTGCTTTTCAACAAGTTTGATGCATCGTAATTAACTTTATTCAGTGACAGTAATTCTCTTATTGTACACACAAGTATTTCCTTTCACCAAAAGCTTTTTTCTGACATTATTATAATTAAGCATAATGAAGATGAGTCTATTGGTGATACTGATAGTGATACACAGGAACAATTGGAGAAATTATTATTGAAATAGTTGTTATCGTGGGTATGGTAGAGTATCATTGTACACTGACTGACGTTAGAATTAGCATTTGTTTTTTAATTACTCTTGAATTTGAGAAGAAAACATTTTCTGGCATGCCTGCACGGTGAACAAAGAATCCAAAAACAAGCTTCCTTACAGGAGTAGCGCACCTAGGCAAGCATTCCATTGAGCAGAGTTCGAATGAAAGCGCTTGCCCAGGCGCGCTACTCGTCCATGTGCGCTACTCGTCCATGTGTGACATTTTTTATGTGGACGTGTTTTGGTAAATAAGATTTAGCAAAAATGCACATGTTTGGGAAGTAATTTTTCATGATTATACTGCATGAGTTGTGTGAGAGTTTGTAAACACGTGCTTTGATTTAGATTTGGTGTTGTTTAACGTGGACCCCTATGACTTTAACTGATCAAGAATTTCCTCTGTTTTTGGATTCTTCGTTCACCATAGAGGCATGCAAGATAAATCAAGTTTTCTCCACAAATTCAACATAACACAGGGCGAGTAACTGATACACAAATGGTCTTTTTGTGGATGAAGTGCTCCTTTAACTGCAGCCTGTTAACAGTGGTAAATAATGTTTAAGCAAATAAGCATTTAAGTTGCTTTCTTCCTTGCTGCATAAAGAGCGCTCATGGACATTGGACATAAATTGTGAGATGTGGAAACAACCACTATGAGTGTAATTTATAAGGATATTGAGCTGAGGCAGGCTAACACTACATCATGTGAGGCTGTTGAAAAAATAATGCACAATGCCGAGGCTAATATGCTATACCAGGCTAAACTAGACTATTCTGTCTGCAGTAATGACAGAATGTGATATGCTTCTGGCGTCAGATCTGACAGCATCAGTCAGTGTCACTATGGGTTGACTGCGTTTTTGTGCCTTTGCATGTGCACTTGTGTTTGGATATTTTCTGATTGGCAGTGGCCTCCTTGGTGATTTTATTGTGGATCAAAGTGAGTATTTGGGTGTTGTTCATTAGGACAGTGGGAACATTGCCTAACAAAGAAACTCTGCTGAGAAGGGAATGCAAAAAGACGAGAGGGACAAACAGAGCATCAGAAAAGGGACAGAGGGACAAAGATGCAGGCCGTCTGTGCAGATGTGACAGAAGTGGGAGCCTCGGGCACACACACATAGGCACACACGCACGCTGGCTTTGGCAGCGCCCGTGTCCCGTGCCAGCATCATGTGCCAAAACACGAGCAAGCTTAGCCAAAAGGGGCTCCCACAAGAAAACCCTATTACCCTCTCCTTTGGCCCTCTGGCCTTCTCCCATATCCATCCTTCCTCACTCCCCTCTTTTTTGGCTTCTGCGCATCTCTTGTTCTCTGCTGTCCCTCCATCACTAGTCTCTCTATCTGTTTGTCCTCTTTTCTTCCCTGTCACAATCATCTCTCTTTCGTCATATACCTGATCCCCCTCCCCACACTCGTCATTCCCCACATCTCTTTCTCATTCTCTATTATCCTCCTTTATTCCCACCCTCCCTTTCTCCACCTTAGGACTTGACAGAGCTATCATTACCCTGCCACCTATTTACTCGCAGCCTGTTATTTTCCATTTGGTTTGAGGGGACCTGGGGCCAAATCCCTGCCCAGAATACTTGATCCTAGCCACAGGATTTATCCCCGAGTGGCTTGGCGAGTGTGGTCCACTCCCCCCCCCCCCCCCCCCCCCCCCCCCACACTCTCTCTCTTGTTCTTTCCCTCTCTCTTTCTGTCTTCCTCTCTCTCTTGCTCTATCATTCTGTCTTTCTTTCTATAGGGTTTTCCCTTCCATGGCCGCTTATGCAAATACAGGCCCTCCTTTTCAAAGAGCTGTCTACCCATAATCCGATGGATGGCTCCATTTTCAGAGGGCTACACACAAACACACACACACACACACACACACACACACACACACACACACTTGTGTACGCAGAGAGGGCAGAATGCATCACACACTGTATTAGGAATACAAGGACACATGCTATCTCTCATAAACATTCACACACAACTGGCACATGCATGCACACATACATACAGACACACACAAACCGACATATGAGCACACACACACACACAGAGAAAGCCCCTCTCTGCAGCATGGGTGTTATATTTTGAGCAGTGAGCGCTTTAAGCTGTAGTTGGGCCATAACAACTTCAAAACCAGCAGGCTGTCGCCAGCAGCCATGCAGCACTCAGTTGGGTAAACACTGGCATAATCTAAATCTCTCTCTAATGTGCCAGTCCAAGTATCTTTATTTCTGCTCTCTTCAAAGGCCCCGCAAGGAAGTCAAGACAAGGGTAAAGCGATAAGAACTCCCGCTTTTTTCTCCTCTCCTTCTCTACGGCTTTCCTATCCTTTCCTTCAACCCGCTCTCGCGCTGACCCCCTTCTCCTTCCTTTTATCTCCCGTCCCCTCCCCACACATGCACACACACGCATACGCATATATCTCTATCTTCTTATGCCCTTTTTCACTACCCATTGCATGCAGTCATAATTCACACTGCCACATACATTGAAATGTCAATGACTCTCTCACAGGCATCATTCC